>NC_084482.1:3526695-3873390 GCF_030035675.1 Rhineura floridana
TCCAAGCTCGATTCAAGGTGCTGGTTTTGACCTATAAAGCCTTACATGGCTTGGGACCACAATACCTGATGGAATGCCTCTCCCGATACGAACCCACCCGTACACTACATTCAAGATCAAAGGCCCTCCTCCAGGTGCCTACTCCAAGGGAAGCTCGGAGGGTGGCAACAAGGGAGAGGGCCTTCTCAGTGGTGGCCCCCAAATTATGGAATGATGTTGTTGACAAGGTGCGCCTGGCGCCAACACTGTTATCTTTTCGGTGCCAGGTCAAGACTTTCCTCTTCTCCCAGGCATTTTAGCATGTGTTTTTAAATTGTTTTTATATTGTTTTGAATTTTAAAATTGTGTTTTAAATTGTTTTTAAAATATGTTTTTAAATTGTGTATTTGTTTTAATGTTTTTGATTGCTGTAAACGGCCCAGAGAGCTTCGGCTATGGGGCGGTATACAAGTGCAATAAATAAATAAATAAATAAATTTACTCTTTTGTTTACCCAGGGTTAAAGGAGAGTTCTGGTTATGTATCCTCTTCCCTAATTAGTAGCAGCACCTACCACAACTGAGAGGGGAGGAGAATTCCTCCCTCTTTCCCCCTTCATCTGGGGCTGATGGGAGTTGCAGTCCAAAACACCTAGAGGGCACCAGGTTTGGGAAGGCTCAGGCTGCCCTAGCCCCTTAAGCGTGAGGGAAAGGGGTTGCTGCTATTTTCTGGGAGAAAGAAGAAGAATACAGGAGGAGCTCAAGACTGGTGTTTCTTTTTCAGCAAAATGAGGAGCACCAGGAGAAGATTCTGGCACAGCTGCATTGTTGCTGTTGATGCAACTCTTGGATTGCACACACCTTCATCTGTACCCCTAAACATCAGGGGTGAGTGTTCGCTGAGAACAGCAGACAAGGTTTGAAGTAAACAGTTTTCCCAGAGATGGTCACAGTCATGTCTTTCAAAATGTGAGTCAGGCCAGGCCATGGGGAGCTGTGGTCATCACTTGTAATATGATGCCAGGGGCAAAACCAAAGTGGTGCAGGAAGTATTGAACTGACATGCTGACTTCCACTAAACTACCAGTTCTGCTGTAGTCAAGCTTGTTGTTAGCAGTTTCTCTTAACATCAGTCTGGAACAGAGTGCCATCCTTCCTGTGCCCTGGCAGTATTTCAAGAAGAGGAAACCAGATGAGAAGGTTGTTTCTACATGGCCATTTCCCCTGACATATTTGAAATGTGTCAGAAATCAACTGAGTAAATAAAACACCTGAACCTGTTGGTTTCTGTCCTTTGGGAATCTCTGTTGTGTGGGGCAGCCCTCTCTCTCCTTTTGCAGCATTCATGTGTAATGCACTGTGTACAAAACTGGTCACCACATCCTCAAGATGGCAGTCTGGGGTTAAAAGGGCCCCTTTTTACTTTATAACTGCTGCCACCCACACCTATGAACTGCGGCCACCATTCCAGATGCTATTGCAGCATGAAATCCTGCTCCCTTTCCCCCAGTTCTTGGCAGCTCATTGCCTGCATGAAAACTTTCAGCCGGTCCAATGGCGCAGTTCCGGTCCTGGAGACAGCACCAGCCATAGCTCCAGCAATGAGTTGCTTCCACCACATCCCCGTCTTCTTCTCTTTCTCGGAAAACTCATCTGGGACAGTGAGGCACTCACCAATGTCAAGGACCTGCAGAGGAATACAATCAGAGCAGGAAATCAAAAGAAGGGACAAGCAGCTCTGCCTGCATTTGACTGAGAACCATCTGTTATTAAGGAGGCATCTCTAGGTTTGAGCCAAATTTGCAAACATTTTAAATGGTCATAAATGTCGAATTTCACCACATTTTAAATTCAAAAGTTCAAACTGGTATTTTTAAATTGTTATGTTTTACATTGAGCATTGAAATCCAAGCACTTCCTAAATATTTATCGGAATCTCTTGATTCAGGAAGGTGTCATATATGAAATCTCATAAGCTGCCGTCAAATATTACATTGTGTCAACTATCAAATGAGGAGAGGCTGAAAGAACTGGGCATGTTTAGCCTGGAGAAGAGAAGACTGAGGGGAAGATATGATAGCACTCTTCAAGTACATGAAAGGTTGTCATATACAGGAGGGCCGGGATCTCTTCTTGATCGTCCCAGAGTGCAGGACACGGAATAATGGGCTCAAGTTGAAGGAAGTCAGATTTTGACAGGACATCAGGAAAAACTTCCTAACTGCTAGGGCCATACGACAATGGAACCAATTATCTAGAGAGGTAGTCGGCTCTCCGACACTGGAGGCATTCAAGAGGCAGCTGGACAGCCATCTGTCGGGAATGCTTTGATTTCGATTCTTGAATTGAGCAGGGGGTTGGACTTGATGGCCTTATAGGCCCCTTCCAACTCTACTATTCTATGATTCTATGAAATGTTGTCACATACCAACTGTCAAAAATACTAGTATCAGATTTTTAAAATGTCAAACATGAAGTGTAATTGGATGTTCAATACTGATAGTTAATATTTTTGATGACTGGATGAATATTCAGTGTATTAATTTTTGACAACAAGAGAATGTGTATAACAGAACTTCTGTGAGCAAATTAGGCTTAGAACTCAATCGGGCCATTGTCTAGGCTGTACCACATCAGACTGAGTGATCCTCCATGAAAAAAGAAAACCAATTAACCTAAGAACACTAATTCCCAAGTGGAACTAAATACAACATAATGACATAGGGGAGGGAGGAGATACACAACCTTAGAATTAAGGAACAGGGTGCCTCTGCTTAGCCCAGCAATATGTTTTTAGTTTAGTACTAGAACTAAGCTGACAGTCCTTTCAAACAAAAATCCACTCATCATTGCTCCCGCCAGCTATCTTTGGCTGTAAACACACTAGTCACAAAGCAAAGCATTTCCATTAGCCACACTTGGAGGGGGAACAGGCTCATCTCTTTGAAGCTGAATTTTTAAAAAACCTACTCAAGCTTCTCCCAAGTTTTACAGTAAAAAGGGGCGGGGTTTGACTAATGTCACGTGTCCCTGTTCTCAGAAGTGGAGATGCACTAGAACTGGTAGAACAGTAAGTGGGTCTCTACCCTTCAATTCAGCATTCTAATTTGGGGGTGGTGAGTCTTTTAGTTTCTACTGTTATTAAACAACTGGGGGGTCATTAACCCTTGATCTACTGCAAATCATCCAGAAATCTATCACTATATCACAATCTCCCTTCTGCCCACTCCTGATCTTAGGTAGCAGGAAAGTGCCTCAAGCCTTGAAGCAGCCTTCTCCATCCTCCAGATGTTTTGGACTTCAGTCTCCATCAGCCCCAGTGAGCATGTGCTGGCTGGGGCTGATGGGAATTGTAGACCAAAACATCTAGGGGTGGGTGGGCATCAGGTTGGGGAAGCATGCCTGTAGAATTGCTGCTGTGGGAGTAAATACTAGGCTAGATGGACTGATGATGCTCTTACTTGGGGTAAGACAACTTCACAAGTTCCTATATGATCGAAGATGATCAAAGCAGTTGAAGCACTGACTTTTTATTTCTTTCAGATTTTTCAAAGGAGAAAGAGGGAGAGGATTATAAGAACATACATGTACATGAACATACATGCTGCAAGACCCTCTCCCTGTTTGCTGGTGTAGTGGTTAAAGTGTTGGACTACAACCTGGGAGACCAGGGTTCGAATCCCCACATAGCCATGAAGCTCACTGGGTGACCTTGAGCCAGTCACTGCCTCTCAGCCTCATGAAAACCCTATTTATAGGGTCACCATAAGTCGGGATCGACTTGAGGGCAGTACATTCCACCTGGCCTGGAAGGGTGGGGCCTTGACTGACTGCAGCTATAAAAGGTATCATCACCTGAAGATGTCAGAGACCACCTTGACAGTGGGGTGTTGTTTAGGGGCTTCTGTCTGGGTAAAAATTTAATTTCTGCTGGTCGTTTTTTTGTTTTGCTGTTACTGGGATTATGCTTCTGTATTTTATTGTTGGATTTTATTCAGAATTATAAGGATGTATCAATTTATTGTATGTTTTTAAAGATGTTTTTGTTAACCTATTGACCATTTGAATTTATTTCTTACAGTGAATTGTGTAACTTTTTCTGTTCATGTTGTGAGGCACGTTGTGCATAAATTGTTATGGAAAGGCGGCATACAAATAAACAGTGATGATGATGTATAATAAAAAGTAAAAAATGAGTTCTACACTGCAGGTTGGGATTAAAGGTAGCACCTGAACTGGAACAGGTTGGAGATTACTATTCTGTACAATTGCTCAGTAAGAAACTTTCTCTCAGCTTCCAGTCTTCTGGCCAATGAATACAATGGTACTGGGAATGATTGACAAGTTCTTGTGACTTTATTTTCTTAAAATTTAATAATTTAAATAATTAATTAAATAATTAATAAAATTAAATCACTTTGAAGCTGCAGTCCTGTATACCAATGGAGTAAGCCCCACTGAGCACAGGACAGCTTTGTTTTGAGTAAAAATGGATAGGATTGCACTGTTAATATATTCAACCGTGTATTTAGGCTTTTACTCATATGTGTTGCCTCTTCCATAATGCTGCTGTGGAATGTTTCCCCATCTCTCTTCCAAGAATTCTGTCAATGGACCTGCTGCAGTCCACCTCCCATGCCAAATCAGTGGGTGTAAATCACAGATGGCTGTATATCACAGAAAGCTTTGCTACACCAACCAGTTAATGACCTGCTGCAGATCCTGTTCAAGGGTGGTTGGAGTTTAATACTACAAACATGGGGGGGGGACCTTCACAGTGTCTCACCAGTGAAAAGCCAAAAGCAGAAAAAAGTATTTTTATCAAGGACAATCTGTAAAAGTGAAAATATGTACAGCATTAAAATCAAATATCAATCATACCATGAAAAATGACATATTTGTACAGTAATCTGTTAAAAATGAACAATTCCATAATACACTAAACACTGGCTGCAAAAGCTCTAATTAATAAGAAGAAAAGGGACAACTGAGACAGAACATGATACACATGATAACTTTAAAACTTCACATATAAATACATGACACCAAAAATGAAAAGTGATAACACAATAACTCCCCCCCAAATGAGCCTGAACCAAGTAAAAAGGACAAACAAATACAAAGGTGAAATACCTATTGCATTACACACATTAGTGTCTAAGCAATATCTCAAACTAAGTATGTGGAATGAGACTGGCTCTAGGGGAAAAACAATGGGGAAAAAAACTGAAAATGATAAGAAATGATTAGAATAGACAAACGGCCAAAAATCTTGCAAAGCTGACTCTATTGCAAATGCACCAAAAGCTGCAAAAGGAACCAGCATTTATGGTACAAATATCATACAACTGTCTCATTGGTGCGCAAACACACATGATGCTGAAAGACAGCTGGCTCTTGGATATAGGAAACAACACACAAAAGCACACAAAGTAGGTGTGGCAATGTACAAACAGCAGAAAAATATGAAGCTACTGAAAATATGCCCTACTGGTCTTAATGGAAATAAATTATACTCAAAAATGAAAGCAAACATGCATATCGGTGACACACAACTATTATATATCATGTAATTTACACTAAACTAACAAAAAACTACAATCAAACAACCTGGGTTTGAAAATTCTAAAACAACATTATGTAATGAATGTAAAAACAGAGAATAGATAAGGAAATAAAAATACCTGAAGGAAGTTTAAAGCTGCTGTCTTATCAGTATAGCCAACTGGATGAGTCCTCACACACAGCTGGCTATAAAAAAAGAGAGATGAGCAGCTCCCACACAGGTGGAAATAATGGTGCACTAGAGGCAGAAGAATTTGAAAACTTTTTAAAAGGTGTATGGTACTGCTCTAAATGTAGAAAGATCTTACAAGAAAGTAAATGCCTGTCCATAAGAAAAATACAACAAACGGTTGCCTGTCTTGCAGATGAACTACAGTAAGGGAGTTATCCCTAGATCTTCATTGAGACCTGTGGGGGATACACTTCTCAGCTGGAGGATCCAAAAAAGTTGTCTTTTCAACAGAATATCATGTACTTTTTCTATGGCCCCAAAGACCAAGTCAATGGGCACATGTCTGCATCTGGAAATGGGCAACCAACAGTTGCAAATGTTACTGAGGTGCTCTCCAATACGTTTTTTGAGCAGTCTCTTGGTTTGGCCCATGTAACGTTTCTTACAGGGACATTCAATTGCATACACTACAGAGGCGCTACTGCATGTGGAAAAATGGCACAGAAAGTAGACTCTACTGTCCAAGGGTTGCAAAAAGATAGGCACTTACGAGTATATTTACAATAAGAGCAACGGCCACAAGGATGGTGTCCTACAGGAGCAGAAGCTCCTGTGAGGATGGACTGAGAAGAGCCAGAGGGAAGACTGGTATTGCTGTGGACAAGCCAATCCCTCAGATTTTTCGTGCGTTTGAAGGAAAACAGAGGAGGCTTCCTGTACTCAGGGATGGCTTCCAACAAGTGCCAATATTTCCTGATGCTCTTACTCACATTTTTGTTGACTGGATCGTATGGAAGGCAGCATACCAATCTATCTCCCATAGACCAGGATTTGGGGTCAAAAGATCTGATCTTCCTGGCAGCCCTTCTTTTTGCCTTCTCCAGCGCTGCTGGGGGATAACCACTATCATGCAGTTGCATAGACAAAATGGATGCCTCATGATGGAAGTCCATCACTGCGGTGCAGTTGTGTTTGATTTGCAGGAATTGGCCATATGATAAATTATGTCTGATGTACCATGGGTGATGACTATCAAATCTGAAGTAAGAATTCCTGTCAGTGGGTTTTTTTATATAAACATGTGCAAAGGCAATTATTTTATTTGGAGACTATCACATCTAAAAAGTTGATGGAAGTTCTGCCAGATTGGATCAAGCATTGTATGTGGCTATTACAAGAATTACGAGAGCCAGTGTGGTCTAGTGGTTAAGGTGTTGGACTACGACCTGGGAGGCTCACTGGGTGACCCTGGGCCAGTCACTGCCTCTCAGCCTCAGAGGAAAGCAATGGTAAACCCCCTCTGAATACTGCTTACCATGAAAACTCTATTCATACGGTCACCATAAGTTGGGATCGACTTGAAGGCAGTCCATTTCCATTTCCATTACAAGAATTGATCCAAGTGAAAAAATGGTTTAAAGAAACTTCTGACCCACTTCAAATGAAAAAAATGTCGTCAATGTAGCGCCACCATACCAAAATCTGTGAGAAAAATGGATTCCCGGGGCTGTGTATATAATCTTGTTCAAAACCATCCATAAAGAGATTTGCAACCTCAGGGGCCGTAGAGCACCCCATAGTAACCCCCTTCCTTTGCCAATAAAAACTGTTATTAAACATGAAATAATTCTTGCACAAGGCCAGTTCTGCCAAAGATACAATGAAATGTGTGAGTGGGTGTTTGGAGCTGTGTCTGTCTAATGTCTTTTCAAAGGTAAGTAACACCAAATCTTGGGGAATACTAGTATACAATGACTTTACATCCATAGTGACCAATAAATTGTCTGTATCAACTGTCATGGAACCCAATTTTGAAATGAAATCAGGAGTGTCCCTCAAGTATGCATGGTATAAATGGTTTCAGAAAATAATGAACATATTGAGAAAGAGGTTCAAGAATGGAATCATTGCCAGACACTGTAGGCTGGCCGAGTGGCGGTAAAACTTTCTTATGAATCTTGGGCAGAGCATAAAACACAGGAATCCGGGGATAAACTTTCCACAGGAACCCATGTTCTGCTGTTGAAATATATCCCAAGGACAACCCTTTCTCTAAAAAAGGTAAAGGTGTCCCCGCACTTGTAGTGCGAGTCGTTTCTGACTCTTAGGGTGACAACTTGCGACGTTTACTAGGCAGACCGTATATATGGGGTGGGATTGCCAGTTCCTTCCCCAGCCTTTCTTTACCCCCAAGCATATGCCGGGTACTCATTTTACCGACCACAGATGGATGGAAGGCTGAGTGGACCTCGACCCCTTTTACCAGAAATTCGACTTCCTCCTTCCGTTGGAATCAAACTCTGGCCGTGAGCAAAGCTTCAGCTGCATTGCCGCCGCTTACCACTCAGCGCCTCTAGCACAACCTTAATTTCTGAAGCTATGTCCAAAGTGGGATCCCACTGACATCGTTCATAACAAGAATGGTCTGACAGCTGATGGTAGACTTCTGCATCATAATCCCCTCTATTTTGCATCACAAAAGCCTATCCTGTTCATTTTTAACAGATCACTGTACAAATATGTCATTTTTCATGGTATGATTGATATTTGATTTTAATGCTTTTACAGATTGCCCTTGATAAAGGGTTACTTCTACCCAAAACGCGTCGGGCAGTAATAAAAATACTTTTTTCTAGTTTGGCTTTTCACTGGTAAGGCACTTTGAGGGGGCTTCTCCCTCTTTGTTTGTGGTACTTTTCGGTGACTCCCTCCTTGCTTTGCCGCCTGGAGTTTAATATTGACAACATTCCTGCACTCAAGGACTTACATGATTTAATAAAGACTAAGAAGAAGATCAGACTCATACAAAAATGGTCACTTTGCAGAGAACTCATTTCATAGGAAAGGGCCAATCTGAATATCACCTAGGCACCAATGTCCTTTATGATTATGATTGTGATTGTGATTATTATTATTATTATAATTTATTAAATTTATATTCCATCCATCCTCCCAGAAGGAACCCTTGGTTGCCCCCCACTTCTTGCAAATGTTCTTGGATCTGTTTCTACTGGAGAGAACAGGATCTACAAATCCACACCTGAACTATGCTTGCCTCAATACACACCTCTTCCATGTACCTGTGTTACAGCTTCCTTTACATACATTCTCCCTCTTCCCAGGATTACGGGTTCTGCCTTTTTATCTACTCTTTTTTTAAGGGAAAGAAATCTGCAGAATTATAGCTGCTTCCATTACCACCAAAACTTTGAGGCACAAAAAGGAGAGCGACAGATACTGAGACATCATCATAATCTGACTGTAAATTAAATGAGATTGTAGAAGTTCAGCAAAAATAAATATACCACATACACACACTTCTACTCGAGACATTCTCAGAAGAATGACACTTCTATAGTGATTGATAGGGTAAATTTTTGTAACATCACTTTTTTTAACAGAAGGAAGAAGTCTCTGATAATGACTGTGGCTGGGATGGACACAAGAAAACCTTTCAGCTAGTGTGGTGTACTGGTTAGAGTGTTGGCCCAGGGATTGGGAATCCCAGGTTCAAATCCTCATTCAGCCATGCAGCTCATTGGGTGACTGTAGACTAGTTGTGATCTCTCAACCTCACCTATCTCACAGGGTTGTTGTGTGGGTAAAATGGGGGTAGTGGAAAGAGCTATGTATGTCGCCATGAGCTCCTTGGAGGTAGGATGGGATAGAAATATAACAAATGAATTTGTCCAAATTAATTGTAGGAAGATTTTACACAGAGTAATCAGTTAGCACAGTGCTGTTCAGGGACATAAGAACGGATGAAGTGCAGACAGCAACAGCCCCGTGTGCTGCTTTCAGTGATGGTGGGGAGGACCTGTTAAACTTAACTGGTTCAGACACACCCATGAGTGTTGCTCTTTCCTATCAAAGTGGTAAGGTAAAGGTAAAGGTGTCCCCGCACTTGTAGCGTGAGTAGTTTTCGACTCTTAGGGTGACGTCTTGCGACGTTTACTAGGCAGACCGTATATATGGGGTAGGATTGCCAGTTCCTTCCCCGGCCTTTCTTTACCCCCCAGCATATGCCGGGTACTCATTTTACTGACCACGGATGGATGGAAGGCTGAGTGGACCTCGACCCCTTTTACCAGAAATTCGACTTCCTCCTTCCGTTGGAATCGAACTCTGGCCGTGAGCAGAGCTTCAGCTGCATTGCCGCCGCTTACCACTCTGCGCCACGGAGGGTCTTTTCAAAGTGGTACACCATACATAAACCTCATTCTGCACTGAACTACAGAATATGTAAACCAAGGGTAGCCAAAGTGGTAGTCTCCAGATCATGCTAAACAACAACTCCCATCATCCTTGACCACTGGCCATGTTGGCTGGGGCTGATGGGAGTGCAAGTCTGGAGAGCTCCAGGCTGGCGATCCCTGCCATAAACTCTGACCCAAGACTTCAACTTAGTCCCTACATGTCATGCTGGACAGAGAGTGGGTAAAAGGAAACAAGACTATACTTGGTTTGGTCATGAGCTACACAATGGAAACTGAGGATACTGGCTTAGAGAGGCAAAGAGAGAGGAAGCAGAACCAGAAACCTGGACCTAGAGATTTTGGACGGATGTCTTAAGTTTCTTGATGCAGCCCTTGGGTTAGGAGGAAGAAAGACAGCTCCAGCAACAGAGACTCAGCCCTACCATATCATGCTCCCCCAGTGTGGATTCAAAACCTTTGGGGTGCCTGTAGTCAGCTTCCCACAGCTCAGCCAGGGACAGCAGCCTTGCTTCTCCATGGGTCCATGAGGTCCTCTGAGCATCAGGGCCCTTTCTGACAGGAGAGAGATCTTCTATGCTGGGAGTGTACAGAAAGGTGCAGATGCCACAAGAAGGGCACACAATAAACCCTCCTGCAATCTTCTAATAGGATTGGAGAGCTAATCAGGGGGAGGGACTTGGGTGGAAGAGACAATCCCATCAGCATTTGTGGATTAAGAGACACAAGGCAGAAAAGGGCCCGAAGTCAAACAGGGAGTAAGAAAGATATCGAATACAGAAGAGCTGACCTGAGTCATTTTGGTGTCTGAGGCAGAAAGTCCAAATGGCACACATCTCCTACTAAATGACCACGGTGCCAGAGATTTTCCTGCACACACCTCATTGAAATGAGTGGAAGCTCCACACTACCATATTCTTGCACAACTCCTATGCATTTAAGTGGGACTTGAGTAGGAGAACTTCCTCCCAGACTGTGCCTTATTGGTCAGTTCCACAAGTCCACAAGTTCCTCACTCTGCAACCCCTCCAAAACCTGCCACTTGAGGCATCTCCCCAGCCTGCTGCATAGCAGAACTATCTCCATCCCCGAGTCTCTTGTCTCTTGGCTTCTGACCTACTCTAACCACTAGACTCCTCAACCCTCTCTCACCGGAATTCCAGCTTCCCCCATCTCCATCATTCTCTCAAAGCATTGTAGGGAACAAAGGGATGCGGGTGGTAACGCTGGGACTGATCTCAATAGCACATACTGGAGAATGAAGAGTTAGGATAAGAACTGTGCCTTGATATTACCAAGCCCGATCTCACTTGACCATCCACCTAGCACTATTGTCACAGTCTAGCAAGCCTTTCTATCCACTGCCTGTGGTGGGGGAGGGGGACATCGTGTTTAAATATAAACTTTAATCTGCCCTGTTCCGATTGGCTGATGAGATTGACATGGTTGGAACAGGACAGTAAAGAACGAGGACCTTGGCCAGCACCCAGCCCAGAGATCTAAACTTTTCTGCTTCCTACTTCCATCTGCTCCCGGCTCCTGCAGAGTTCAGGAAGGGAGAACAGAGGACACATCAGAGGCAGCTTCCTTGCTCTTCCTTGGATATCCCTGCGTTGCTGAAGAGAAGGAGTATAACTGCTGTAAGTTGGGTCCCTGCATTGAGCAGGGGGTTGGACTCAATGTCCTTATAGGCCCCTTCCAACTCAACTATTCTATGGTTCCATGGTTCACATTTCCCACTTCCTTGAGTGATGAGCAGTTCTAGGAGCAGTCTTCATGATGACAATTTCTTTGTCAGGAGTGAATCCTATAGGTTTATTTTTATTTACTTTCATACACATTGAGCATGGGAAAGTAGAAAGACCCCAAGGCAGACAATACAAGCCTGGTGTTTGCTTTAGGGAAACTGAGGATACTTTAAGGCAGTGGTTCCCAACCTGGGGGCTGTGACCCCTGGGGGGCCGCAAAGTAATCAAGAGGGGGCTGTGAACAGTAAAGAAATGAATTGTGTATTTATTTATTAATTAAAATCTTCACTACCTGGACTCTGTCTACTCCCCACTGCCGCTGCAGATGACACCTCCCTCTTGCTCCAAACAAGAGGGGAGGACTTTGCTGAAGCACCAGAGCGTCTTTCAGGCACGCCAAGGGTAGGCATCTGCCTATACCACACATAGCAGATGCCAAAGGAGGCTGAGGGAGAAGCCACCAGGAACAAGAGGGGATTACTATCCCAGCTCCTGTCTCCTCGCACTGCTGCTGATGCCCTTACTCAGAATGAGAACAGAGGGCTTTTCGTGAAGCAAAAAGAAGCAAGGCTGCTTTCCTCCTTTTTTCCTGACAGCCAGCCTGCCTGCCTTTCTTGACTCCCGCTTCACTGCCACCTCCTTTTAAAAATTATTCATATTTGCGAAGCCGCCCAGATCTCGCCTTTGGCCCTGATGGAACCAAGGAGCAGTGAGGAAGCTCTTGCTCGCCCCCCATCTCTGAAGCTAAGTGTGTGTGCCAGCGTCCCCCAGAGCTTGGAAGTAATTCATTACAAGTAAGTTACGTGAAATTCATTACTTTTTTGAGGAACAAGTAGGTAATTCCTTTACATTTTGATTGTAATAGAACTAGAAGTAATTTTATTATTTTTGTGGAGTAATTGTAATGTTTCCAGCATTACTTTGGGGCATTACGCAGTATTCAAGATGAGGCCTAACCAGTGCTGAATAGAGGAGAACTAATGCCTCACACGATTTGGAAACTATACTTCTGTTAATGCAGCCTAATAGAGCATTTGCCTTTTTTGCAGCCACATCACACTGTTCGCTGATATTCAGCTTGTGATTAGTGACAATTCCAAGATCCTTCTCACATGTCGTATTGCTGAGCCAAGTATCCCTCATCTTATAACTGTGCATTTGGTTTCTTTTTCCTAAGTGTAGAACTTTGCATTTATCCCTGTCGAATTTCATTCTGTTGTTTTCAGCCCAATGCTCCAGCCTATCAAGGTCCCTTTGAATTTTGTTTCTGTCTTCCGCGGTTATTAGCTATGCCCCGCAATTTTGTGTCATCTGCAAATCTGGTAAGCATGCTCTGTACCTCCTCATCCAAGTCGTTAATAAAAATGTTGAAGAGTACTGGGCCCAGGACCGAGCCCTGTGGTACCCCACTCGTTACTTCCACCCAGTTTGAGAAGGAACCATTGATAAGCACTCTTTGAGTACGATTCTGGAGCCAACTGTGGATCCACCTGATAGTTCATCCATCCAGCCCACATTTAGCTAGCTTGCTAATCATAATATCATGGGGTACTTTGTCAAAAGCTTTGCTGAAGTCGAGTTATATTATGTCTACAACATTCCCAAAGTCTACAAGGGAGGTTACCCAATCAAAAAATGAGATAAGATTAGTTTGGCAGGATTTGTTCTTCATAAATCCATGTTGGCTCATAGTAATCACTGCATTGTTTTCAAGGTGCTTACAGACTGACTGCTTTATAATCTGCTCCAGAGTTTTTCCAGGGATTGAGGTTAGGCTGACTGGTCTGTAGTTCCCCGGTTCCTCCTTTTTGCCCTTTTTGAAGATAGGGACATTAGCTCTCCTCCAGTCATCCGGCACTTCACCAGGCCTCCATGATTTTGTAAAGAGAATAGCAGCGATTCTGAGAGTTCTTCAGCCAGTTCCTTCAGTACTCTAGGATGTAGTTTATCGGGCCCTGCCGATTTGAACTCATTCAAAGTGATTAGGTATTCCCTGACCATTTGTCTATCAATCTCTAGCTCCAATCCTGCCCCTTCTACTTCATGTTTCCCGGGAGGGTCATAGGCCCTTTTTTGGGAGAAGACTGAGCCAAAGTAGGAATTGAGCACTTCTGCCTTTTCTTTGTCATCTGTTATCATTTTGCCATCCTCACTGAGTAGCTGTGCCACCATTTCTTTTCTCATCAGCTCATTCTCTGCTTTAACCTTCCTGACGCCATACCTGCAATTCCGTGATACCTGCCTGTACTCTTCCTTTGTGGCCTGGCCTCTTTCCACTTCAGTATGTGTCCTTTTTTGTTTTCAGGTCATCTCTAAGCTTTTTGTGAAGCCACATTGGCTTCTTCTGTTGTTTCCCCCCTTTTTTCCTTGTTGGAATTGTTTGCCATTCTGCTTTTAGAATTTCTTTTTTTAGAAACTCCCACCCATCTTGGACTGCTTTTCTCCTTAGGATGACTTGCCATGGAACCGTACTTACAATTGTTCTGAGTTTATTAAAATCAGCTTTCCTGAAGTCCAGGGTGCACGTTTGGCTTCTCTCAGCTTTTGCTTCTGTTAAAATCAAGAATTCAGGTATGGTGTGGTCACTTCCCCCCAGAGTTCCCGTAATTGCCACGTCATCCACCAAATCATCTCTATTGGTTAGAATCAAGCCCAGGATAGCTGATCCTCTGGTTGCTTCCTCCACTTTCTGTTGGAGAACGTTATCTCCAACACAACTCAAAAATTTCTTGGAAGGGCCGTGTTTGGCAGCATTTGTCTCCCAACAGATATCGGGATAATAGAAATCCCCCATTACTACTACATCATGCCTCCTTGAAACATTGGCAATTTGCTTTTCAAAAGTTACATTCTCGTCTTCTCCTTGATTGGGTGGTCAGTAATAGACTCCAAGCACCACATTCCTTTTATTACCTGCCCCATTAATTTTAATCCAGATACTCTTGGTGGAACTACCAAGCTCATCTTCCTGTATTTCTGTGCAGGGATATCTATTTTTACCATATAGTGCAACTCCACCTCCCTTTTTATTCCTTCTGTTCTTTTTGAACAAGTTATATCCTTCAATTGCTGTATTCCAGTCATGGGAGTCATCCCAGCAAGTTTCAGTTATACCTATCAAGTCGTAATTACCCTCCTGTATTAAGAGTTCAAGTTCGTCATGTTTGTTTCCCATGCTCTGCGCATTAGTATACAGACATCGAAGACCATGTGATTTATGGCTTGGCTTTCTTACTACATTTTTCTGAGGACTATTACTGGTCCCTATTACAGCCGATCTCTCTGTTCCCATTACTGTGCACAAGCATTCAATAGTCATTACCACCAAGTTTACGTCTCCTTCCCCCTTATGATTTAGTTTAAAGTCCTCCTGATGAACTTCTCCATACTATGGCCAAACACATTCTTCCCAGTCCTTGTGAGATGCAACCCATCATTTGCGAGCTATCCATCTTCCAGGAACCATAGCCTGTGGTCCCCAAATCCAAATCTCTGACGTCGGCACCACCTTCGTAGCCATTCATTCACACAGAGTATTTTTCTTTCCCTTTCTACTCCTCTTCAAAGTACTGGAAGGATAGATGAAAAAACTATCTGGGCCCCAAAGTCCTCTAAGTGGTGTACAGAACAGTATAACAACTACAACAGGTATAAAGATTTAGCAGAGGAAATATTGATCACATCATAAGAAGCCACCAGAGACAATAAGATGAAATTGGCTTGCCTTTCAACAGATCAACAGAGTGCAATGCTGCCCATAAGCAGCAGTCATTTGGAATGATTGTCATATTGTCGTGCATGCAAAGGATTTCCTCTTCGGCATACTCATTGTTATGATGGAAAGATGAATCCAAGGTAGCTCTCTGTTTTGGGATAAAGGATGGGATTTTCCTCTGTCCTTCGCAATCAGGAACGGAAAGCAAATTTACCTCTCTCTTTTCTTCTTTTTTCAAGGAGGGCTTATTGCTGAAGAGTTATTCCATGCAAAGTACTCACTAACGTAGGTTGGGTTGCTGGTTCCAAACAAGTCAAGGTCAAGCACAGGTTGAGGTCCAAATACAATCCAGAAACAAGGTCACGAAACTGTTCAAGATCAAAGTCAGGGATTTCTGTTGGTGATGGCAGTGGCTGCCGCTGGTGCCAGGCTCCTTGGCGAAACGCTGCGACAGGGCAGGCGGAGCACCCCGAGGAGAAGGAGGAAGAGCTGCCGCCGCCACCGCTACCTCCTGGGCTGTGGTGCTGCTGTGGTGCTGCGGCCAGGTGTTCGTGGCAGAGCTCGGAGCGCAGCTCAAGGTAGCAGCCCAGCATGAGAAGGTGCACTGCCAGCGAGAGGGCGAAGAAGCCCACCAGCACCTGCCACACACCCGCGCCCTACTGGCCGCAGGAGCAGCCAGCAGCACCACCGTCCAGCGCCAGGGCTTGCTGCAGCAGGGGTGGTGCCCTGACCTCGGAGCCCATGCCGCCAGCCTGGGGGCTACTGAGGCGCACCCATCCTCTCCCTGCTGGGTCCTTCCGCCCTTCACCGCTGCCACCACCTCCACGTGACTGGCCGGACTGGCCTGTACGCTCCTTCGCCAGTCCCTTACCAGCAGAGAGACCACCATTGTTATCTTATGGAAAAAAGAATTATTCTACTACCTCTGTATGTGTGTGTTTATTTTTAATGTTGTTTTAGGCTACTTAGATGTGCAGCCCACCTCTTAGATGCACACCTTAACGTGGTGATGGGGTTTGAGAGTGCTGAAGAAGTTAAGAGAAATGCCATCAGGAGTCTAGACCAAGAGGCTAGACTCCTAGCAGGGGCACCCAAGACAGAATGGTCAAAGCTGAAACACCAGACTAAGATGCATCCAAACTCAGAGGAAGGCAATGGTAAACCACCTCTGAATATCTCTTACCACAAAAACCCTATGAACAGAGTATCCAAAATGCAACACGAGACAGTGCTGGAAGATGAGACCCCCAGGTCAGAAGGCACTCACCGAGCTACTGGGGAAGAACAAAGGACAAGTACGAGTAGCGCTGTGACTAATGACGCAGCTGGGTCAAAGCCGAAAGGAAGCCCAGAGGCTGATGCACACAGATGCGAAAGAAGAGTCCGGAGGTTTATGACACACACAATAGGAACATGGAATGTGAGAAGCGTGAACCAGGGAAAGTTAGAAATTGTCAAGCAAGAAATGGAGCGTATCAACATTACAATACTTAGTGTGAGCGAACTAAAATGGACAGGAATGAGACATTTTCAATCAGGCAACTACAAAATATTTTATTTATTTATTTATTTATTTATTTTTATTTTTAAAACTTATATACCGCCCGACTGGCAATAGCTCTCTGGGCGGTGAACATAGATACAATAAAATACAATATAATACAAAACATCAGTCTAAAATCAAATTTCACAATCTAAAAACAGCAAAAGCTAAAATCAAATTACAAACATTACAATCATTAACAAAAAATTAAAATGCCTCGGAGTAGAGAAAGGTTTTAACCTGGCGCTGAAAGGATGATAGTGTCGGCGCCAGGCGAACCTCCTCGGGGAGACTATTCCATAGTTTGGGGGCCACCACTGAGAAGGCCCTTGATCTTGCCACTGCCCTCCGGGCCTCCCTATGAGTCGGGACCCGGAGGAGGGCCTTCGTAGCAGGAAATGAGAAATTAAGAAGAAATGGGGTTGCTTTAACAGTGAGAAGTGATGCAGCAAAAGCAGTTAGGAGCTACAATGCAAGGTCTGAGCGAGTTATATCAATGAGATTAAATGGGAAACCAATTAACATAACCATCACCCAAGTCTATGCTCCGAAGTCAAACGCGGAAGAAGAGGAATTGGAGAGATTTTACGCAGAAGTACAGGAAGAAATTGATCACACACCAAAACAAGATGTGCTGATAATCATGGGGGATTGGAATGCAAAAGTAGGGAACAGAGAAGAATTAGGAATTGTGGGGAAATGGGGTCTAGGAGACAGAAATGAAGCAGGAGAAAGACTTATTGAATTCTGTGAAGCCAATAATTTGTTTCTTGCAAACACATTTTTTGAGCAACCGAAAAGACGATTGTACACATGGACATCACCAAATGGTCAATATAGGAATCAAATTGATTATATAATTGGTAGCAGAAGATGGAGAAGTTCCATACTTTCTGCGAAAACAAGACCAGGAGCAGACTGTGGTACAGATCATGAACTGATCATATCGAAAATCAGAGTAAAGCTAAAGTAGACCAACAAAGCAATCATAATGCCAAAACACAATTTAAATAACATCCCAGAAGCATATAAAGATCAAATAAGGAACAGGTTTGAGGCTTTCAACTTAGTTGACAGAGAACCAGAAGAACTATGGAATGAAGTCAGAGACGTTATCAGGGAAGAATGCAAAAAGACAATACCTCTAGCTAAAAAGAGAGAAAGACCTCAATGGATGACTGAAGAAACTCTTCAAACGGTTAAAGAGAGAAGGAAAGCAAAAGCAAAAGGAGATAGAAACACAGTCAGAACCTTAAATGCAACAATACAGCGACTAGTACGTAGGGACAAAGTGAACTATTATAATAGTTACTGTATAGAAATAGAAGAGGACAACAAAAAGGGTAGAACAAGAGCCCTGTTCCAAAAGATCAGAGAAATGACAGGGAAATTTAAACCAAGAGTAGGGATGTTGAATAATCAACAGGGGAACACACTGACTGACTGAGATGAAATAAAAGGAAGATGGAAGCAATACACTGAAGAACTCTATAAAAGAGATGCAAGGATGACAGATTCATTCACGGAGGAACCGTATGATGAAGAACCAGAAATTTTAGAATGCACGGTGAAAGCTGCTCTTAAAATACTTGGAAGAAACAAATTGCCAGGAATAGATGGCATACCAACAGATTTGCTACAAGCTACTGATACTGAATCTGTCCAAATTTTGAGAAAAATTTGTCAACAAATATGGAGAACTAAACAATGGCCCACAGACTGGAAGCGTTCCATATACATCCCAATTCCAAAGAAAGGGGATCCCAGGGAATGCAGTAATTATCGAACTATTGCCTTAATATCCCATGCAAGTAAAGTAATGCTCAAGATCTACAACAATAGTTAAGAAACCAGAAGAAGGCTAGGACTGGGGAGGGCAGCTGTGAGAGAACTAGAAAAGGTCCTCAAATGCAAAGATGTATCACTGAACACTAAAGTCAGGATCATTCAGACCATGGTATACCCGATCTCTATGTATGGATGTGAAAGTTGGACAGTGAAAAAAGCGGGTAAGAGAAAAATCAACTCATTTGAAATGCGGTGTTGGAGAAGAGCTTTGCGCATACCATGGACTGCGAAAAAGACAAATAATTGGGTTTTGGAACAAATTAAACCAGAACTATCACTAGAAGTTAAAATGATGAACCTGAGGTTATCATACTTGGGACACATCATGAGAAGACATGATTCATTGGAAAAGATAATAATGCTGGGAGTAGAAAAAGAAGGGATAATGCTGGGAGTAGAAAAAGAGGACGGCCAAACAAGAGACAGATTGATTCCATAAAGGAAGCCACAGACCTGAACTTACAAGATCTGAACAGGGTGGTTCATGACAGATGCTCTTGGAGGTCACTGATTCATAGGGTGGCCATAAGTCGTAGTCGACTTGGAGGCACATAACAACAAAGATGTGCAGCAGCCAAGGCTAGCACCTTGTAGGTGCTTTTTTAAAAAAGTAACTGAAATGTAATTGTAGTGATTACTTTTGATAAAAAGTAATCAGTTACTTCAGAGCAGTTGTAATTGTAACGGTAATTACTACTTTTGGGCCATGTAATTGTAACTGTAATTTATTACTTTTAAAAAGTAATCTTCTAAGCTCTGGTGTTCCCCCCCTTTCTTATACCTATATTTCATTCCCCAAACCTCTCTCTCCAAGATGCTGCAGCAGCTGAGGGTTTCTTCCCTCCCACATGCCCAAATGCATGCACACCTACAAATGCTTGTAGGAGGGGCAGGTGTGTTTCTGTGTGTGCATGTGCTGATCTGTCTTCTGCTGCACCCTCATTCCCCAAGCGCATGCTAACCAAGTCATCAGTTCTGATGATCATCCCAAGGCTTAAAAGCACTGACCCCCCTCCTCAACCTATCTACCCTTTTGTGTTCACAATCTAGCATCCCCACCACCTCCATATTATTGCTTCTTGATGATGATTTTAAAAAAGCTCAGTAGGTTGACTGAGGTTGGGGCCCACATACTGCAGCTGAAATGCATTTATTTATTTAATTATTATTGCATTTATATCCTACGTTTCTTCCAAGTTGTTCAAGGTGGTCATATGGTTCCCCCCCTTCCATTTTATCCTTACACCAACCCTGTGAGGCAGGTCAGGCTGAGAGATTGTGCCTGGCCCAAGGTCACCCAGTGGGCTTCATGGCTGGGTGGGGATTTGAATCTGGACCTTAACCCAACACTGTAACCCACTGGTGTTGGGACATGGGACTGTACATCTTCAGACTTTCAGGGGGGGGTGTCCCAGTTTGATTGGACCTTTGCATTAAGAAAAGAAAGCAACACCTCCCTGTCTGCAGGGAGCTTTTTATGGAAAGGGATATTTGGAGATGTGATTTTGTCACGCACCATTTTTTCCTATTAACAGACGCTATAATTACAATTAGCAGGGGGGCAGGTCACTAATTTTTTTGAGCTTATAAAGGGGGTCCCATACTCATAAAGGTTGGGAACCACTGCTTTAAGGTTTAAGGCATCATCAGTTGCCCAATGGCAAACAGCATCACCCTTGAGCCTCCTCCCTTCCAGCCAGCCAGCTGCAACCCCCACAGGCTTCTGCCTCCATCAACAATTACACTCAGAATGGCTTTTCCTCCCTCTGCTGCAACACACTCACATTCCTAGGAAGAATGCACACTGGCACCTATCCTATAAGAGGGATACTCTAGGCTTTGGCAACATCAGTTGACCGTCAGTGCCCATAAAGCAAGCACCAAGCTGTACAAAAGCCCAGGGAGGGAGAGTAATCTCTTAACTTGGGTGAGGAACCTGTGGCCTTACAGATTTTGTTGGACTCTTACTCCCATCAGTGCCAGCAGGCATGGCCAATGATCAGGAATGTTAAAAGTTGAGTACAACATCATCTGGAGGGCCATAGCTTCCCCATCTCTGGCTTAACAAAAGTTTGGGTCACCAGATGTTATTGGACTACAACTTCCATCATCCCCAGACAGCATGGTCAATGGTCAGAAATGATGGGAGTTGTAGTCCATTAACATCTGGAGACCCAAGATTGTAGAAGAGTGCGCTAGACCATTCCCATAACATGCTGCCCCAGGTGGTTCTGAGTCCCGATATCTCTTTGGAAAATGACAGAGGATGTAGGGACTTGGCAGCAATAACCTTGAGAGCCCGTTCCCCTATCAGAACTGTTATAGAAACTAAGCTAGGAGTCTTGACCTGGATCCCGGTCCTGAGCACTACTTCACTATCTGCTAGGAGCAAAGGAGATCCGTCACTGAATGTCTGTAGTATTACCCTACAAGTCCTGATTCCAGTCCCCTCTGCTCTCATGCTGTCTTTTTCTTCCAGAGAACTTTGAACCTGAATTCCCAATACTCCTGGCTACGAGTTAGAGAACATAATTATCCTCTTATGAGAAGGTTTCCTGGTTCCATTGAGGCTGTGGTTTTGTATTTTATGTTTTGTGCTTTGTTTATTGGTCTGATGGGAAAATCCATTCAAAAAACAGCATAGTCTCTATGTGGAAAATATGAATATTCTCTACCAGAGGGATGCATCTGTACGTTTATATTTTAGTAGTCTGCAAGGCCTATCACTCAGTAAAATGAGATTCTGCCTAAATACCGTCCATATACATCCATTCTTGCCATCTCCATTCATATAATCCCATTCTTGCCACTTCCAGAAGCAGGGAATTGGGAGTGGGAGAGAGAACAACCCCAGGCCTGGCCAGGACTAGGAAACCGGCTTACCGTTGAGTGTTTCCAGTAGTGTACAATCTCTTCCATGTTCTCGAGTGGGTTGAGGATGAAGTGGTCCCGCCATTCATGCCAGTCAATGGTCATGGTGCCATCCTTGTCTATGCTGCAATACACACATGCATAGTGGAGTGAGTTTGGGGAAGCCAATGTGGGCTAGGGTAAAAAGCATCATGGCCTGATTTATCACACTGCTCCTCAGGAAGACAGATACCTCAGTGCAGAGGGGAATGCAACCAGGAGCAACTGAAGCAGAGGCTGCTAATTGTGAAACTGCTTTGAGATGCTTCATAGGATGCAATTCATAAATGAAATGAAATAATTTTTGCATTGGGGCTGTTAGGTAATTTTAGACTCTTACGGGGGTTCCCTTCTTTAGATGGCAATGTGTATTATTTCTTCACTTGTGATCAGCCAGCCCTGCTCTATTTGGAGCCCCTCTTGCACATTCTGGTGAGTGGGACCCTGGATGTCCACCCCAAAGTCCTGGCCAGATGGCATCACTGTGTGGTGGGGGTAGAAGAAGCTCAAACCTGATGCCCATCTCCCAATTCTCTGCCAGCTCCAGCTGGGTTGATTCCAGATTTGAGGAGGCCCTTGCAGGGCCGCATTATGACTTTCGTGGGCCCGAGGCACTTTTGCCTTCGTGGACCCCTCCCACCATAATAATATCAATATTAAAAATTATTTTTGGTATAACTTTAAATACTTCAACATTTTTTTTTTCTGTTTTAGGCAAAATTTAATAGATTTTCGTGAGCCCTAAAAATTTCATTTTTTTCTGATATGAAAAAAAAAAAGATTTTCTTCAACCCTAAAAGTTCATTTTTTTCTTCTGATTTTAAAAGAAATTAAAACATTTTTGTGGGCCCCTAAAAGTATTGTGGGCCCTAGGCACTGTGCCTAATGGATACGTCGGCCCCGCCCTTGGCAAAGTATCCTCTGCGGAACCCCCTCTATGTGGATGAATCCTGGGGGGCTTAACTGGTGACAGCACAACTCCCAGCATGACAGAGTGCCAGCATTTTAGTTTCTCACAATGCCCCAGAGTTTTGCTATGCCAGAGGCACTGTGGAAAATTAAAATAACAGCTCTCAGACCCAGCTGTTTGGGACTGATTGCAGTATCAGGAAAACATTAAAGGGGACCCAGGGCAGGTGTCAATGATAGGCCCTTTGGGGACATTTGGTCCCTGGTGCCTGTCCAAGAGGCCTGGTGTCAGCAAAGAGATAAGAAACCAGGAGCCTTGGTCCTGAGCCTTACTCCCCCACCCTATTCTCAAGCCCCCTACCCATCAAGAGGAATGCAGCCAGTGCAATATGATGGAGTTTCACCCCAACCCAGTTAAGTAGAACACCATAGATGGGGAGGCTAGGTGGGTGTAAATGCAAAGCAAGGATAGTCACAGACTCACCTGTGCAAAATTTTCTCTGCTTGCTGCAGGGAGATGTAAACACCCAAGCTATGGAAGGTTTGCTGGATCTCAGAAACATCAATCTGGCCTGCAGCACAAGCACAGAGACAAAGACGGTGAGTGAGTAAGGGGGAAACCAAGGTGCAGTCTAAAAAACAGATGGGTTGGAGAGGCTGAGGAGCTGAAAGGGTTCTAAGGGGTTCCCTGATGGGAGGAGATGAGCTGTGCCCAGAGCCTCATGGGCTGTGGTTCAGCTGGAGGGAGCGCAAAAAGACCCAGTGGATTTTGTGGCATTTCTTGAAGGGATGGTAGTGGGTTGGTGAAGGGTTGGCAGTTTGGAAGCAGCCCCAGAGGTGCATGCTGTAAGTGTGCGGAGGGAGACACCATGCACTCAGCCATACCATCCTTCTGGATTCCCATATTGAGCCCCCTGCCGGCATCCCACCTGGAAGAGAGACAGAGAGGTTTGCAGAGTGGGTACAAGAGCGTGCCATGGCCAGAAGAGAAAGAGTGGGGAAGACCAAACCCACCCTCCCCAGCATTTACATCTCAGGAGTGCTGTTGATCAGACATGGCAGGGGAGGGGAGTTGTGCTGGCGAAAATAATTACTAAAGTGGAAGAACAGAGCAGTAAGCACAGCCACGAGAGGGTGCCAGGAAAATTAGAAAGCGTATATCAGGATGGGGAACCCATGGCCCTCCAGGTCTTTTTTTTTTTTTTGCTGGACTACAACTCCCATTATCCCTGACCATTGGCCATAAGGGCTGGGGCTAATAGGAGTCAGAGACCAAGAACAGCTGGAGCACCACAGGTGCTGGAGCATTCCTGGTTTAGATGCAAGCACAGCCAGAAATTGAGCATACACAGGAACTTTTCAAGATATAGATCAGTATTAAATCCTGCAAGTCCATGCCTGCAGCTGATGCGTTCCTACAGTTGTCCCCATGTGTATGAAAACAAGGGCCACTTCACAAATAACGTTTTTTCTACCTGGAGATCAGGGCTGGTTCCAAAGGGTGGCCAGGTGGGGCCCTGGGTGAGGGGCCATGAGGGGCCCCAGCGCTCCCCTTCTGCGATTCGCGGCAGGATTGCTGCTGCAGATCACATGGCGAGAGCTCTAGAGCCCCCGCCATTCCCTTGCTCAACCTACCTTTCTTGACTGTTGTGCAGTTGCACGAGCACCACTGCCCTTAACCAAGATGGCGGCCAAGGTTTCCCTATGGGGCTGAATCCCTAAGGGGCGAATCACAGAAAGGGAGCACCAGGGCCCGGGGCAGGCTTGTACCAAAGGGTCCCAGCATGTCTGGGGCCAGCCCTGATGGAAACAGAAAGAAAGTGAACGTCTTCATGAGAGGGGGAGCATGAGCATTTATTCTGCCAGAAAAGCACAGGATGGGAAACTGCCCATGGCAAAATACACCCTGATTAGGACCAAACTGACTGTCACTACCAATGTGCATGTAGGAATGGATGAATCTGTCTGTTTCGGGCTTCTCTGTTTCTCATTTTTCCAATCTTTTCTGCAGTTCACCACATTTCCTCATCAGTTTGCAATTGTTCAAAATAAAATGTCCTCCCCAAAAATATTTCAGTATATTCATGCCCATTTCTCCTTTTTGCAAGCAATTTCCCCCAATATAATGCATTTTTGTATGTTACAGTCACCAATACATGCATTTGTATGCATGCTTTCCCCTAATATGTATTTTTGTACACATATTTTGGCTGGAGAACTGCATCACAAAATTGAGAAAAGTAGCTAAATCTTTGGGACAGAATGATGGAGAATCTTGGTTTGAAAAACTTTTGACATGGATGTTAACAGCTGCAAGGCTTTCTATAGTGCAGAAATGAAAAACTGCACAAGATTTGAGCTTGCAGTTTTGGTATAGGAATCCATGGAACCTAACTATTTTTGGGGGGGAAAATACTCATGATGTAAGACAGCCTTTCCCAACAAGTGGGCCACCAGATGTTGTTGGACCACAATTCCCATCTTTCCTGACCATTGGCAATGCTGGCTGAGGCTGATGGGAGTTGTGGTCCAGCAACATCTGGTGGCCCACTAGTTGGCAAAGGCTGATGTAAGAGTTTCTACAGGGACAGAGGACCTGGAGAATTTTTACGTAGTCTGGTGGGAATTTATTTCTTCTGTTACAACTACTAATATATTGGACCGGATCCCCACACCAATTCGCAAAGTTGTTGTTATGTACCTCCAAGTCGATTACAACTTATGGCGACCCTATGAATCAGCGACCTCCAAGAGCATCTGTCATGAACCACCCTGTTCAGATCTTATAAGTTCAGGTCTATGGCTTCCTTTATGGAATCAATCCATCTCTTGTTTGGTCTTCCTCTTTTTCTACTCCCTTCTGTTATTCCCAGCATTATTGTCTTTTCTAGTGAATCATGTCTTCTCATGATGTGTCCAAAGTATGATAACCTCAGTTTCATCATGTTAGCTTCTAGTGACACTTCTGGTTTAATTTGTTCTGACACCCAATTATTTGTCCTTTTCACAGTCCATGGTACGCGCAAAGCTCTTCTCTGACACCACATTTCAAATGAGTTGATTTTTCTCTTATCCGCTTATGCTCGAAGTATGGATGGATAATATTGCCTCTTTGTGTTTTGGTATACATATCATTTCCTGATTAATGCACTATAAAGGACCCATAATTCAGTAATAGAGCACGTGCTTGTCATGCAGATCTTAATTTCAGTCCCAGAATCTCCAGGGGAAAGGCACTCCAGTAACAGGCTTGGGAAGGATCTCTGCTTAAGGCCTTGGAGAGCCACTGCCAACTTAAGAAGACAATATTGGACTAGATCAAGGGTATAATACCCTCCAGACATTGCTGGACTACACTTCCCATCATCATTGCCCATGGCAGCTAGGGCTGATGGGAGTAGTAATGTTGCTGGACTCCCAACTCGCACCAGCTCCAGCTAGCATGGCCAGTGGTCAGTGATGATGGGAGCTGTAGTCTGGCAACTTCTGACGGGCCAGTGCCACATGTTCCCTGTGCCTGGGCTAGATGAACCAGTCGTTCAACCTGTGGCCCTCCAGATGTTGCTGCATTCCAACGCGCATAATCTCTGAGCACTGACCATGCTGGCTGAGGTTGATGGGAACTGGGAGTCCAGCAAAATATGCTGATGCAGTGCTTAATTGGGGTTAAAGCCGATTGAGGAAAGATGTGGAGAAGTTGTACAGGATTAGGAGCCTTCCCAATCTCTTATCCACATGGGAGCATAACTTCATGCTAAAGATGCTGTTTTTACCTCTGTTTTCTGTTTGCACCGTCCACAGTTAGGACTCAATGCCAGCTGCAAACATGGTGTTTTCTAGTCACACTTGAGGTGAAGCATCAATCACGCAGTTTGCTAAAGACCACACCCTCTAATTTAACTTTTCACTCCCTCTGGTTACCTGGCAACTAAGCATGCTCAGTTTGTTCTGCCAGTAAGTTTAAATCTAGAAGTGCAATTATTTGTATTTTCACTGGTACAATACTGCTGAAATACAGTTCTTTGAGCAGTGTTATGTTTTTCTGCACAAGTTAGGAGGGGAAAAGAAAATTGCAGCAACATAAACAAGGCCTGCAGAAGAGGTGAGAGAAGTGGACGTTTCTCTTCAGCCCACAGGAAATGAAATGAAAGAAGGGAGGAATCATAGAATAGTAGAGTTGGAAGGGGCCTATAAGGCCATCAAGTCCAACCCCCTGCTCAATGCAGGAATCCAAATCAAAGCATTCCTGACAGATGGCTTCCAGCTGCCTCTTGAATGCCTCCAGTGTCAGAGAGCTGACTACCTCTTTAGATAATTGGTTCCATTGTCATATGGCTCTAACAGTTAGGAAGTTTTTCCTGATGTCCTGTCGAAATCTGGCTTTTTGCAACTTGAGCCCACTATTCTGTGTCCTGCACTCTGGGACAATCGAGAAGAGATCCCGCCCTCCTCTGTGTGGCAACCTTTCATGTACTTAAAGATTACTATCATATCGCCCCTCAGTCTTCTCTTCTCCAGGCTAAACATGCCCAGTTCTTTCAGTCTCCCCTCATAGGGATTGGTTTCCAGTCCCCTGATCATCCCTGTTGCCCTCCTCTGAACCTGTTCCAGTTTGTCTGCATCCTTCTTGAAGTGCAGAGACCAGAACTGGATGCAGTACTAAAGATGAGGCCTAACCAGTGCTGAATAGAGGAGAACTAATGCCTCACACGATTTGGAAACTATACTTCTGTTAATGCAGCCTAATAGAGCATTTGCCTTTTTTGCAGCCACATCACACTGTTGGCTCATATTCAGCTTGTGATCAACGACAATTCCAAGATCCTTCTCACATGTCGTATTGCTGAGCCAAGTATCCCTCATCTTATAACTGTGCATTTGGTTTCTTTTTCCTAACTGTAGAACTTTGCATTTATCCCTGTCGAATTTCATTCTGTTGTTTTCAGCCCAATGCTCCAGTCTATCAAGGTCCCTTTGAATTTTGTTTCTGTCTTCCACGGTATTAGCTGTGCCCCCCAATCTTGTATCATCTGCAAATTTGATAAGCACGTTCTGTACCTCCTCATCCAAGTTGTCAATAAAAATGTTGAAGAGCACTGGGCCCAGGACCGAGCACTGTGGTACCCCACTCGTTACTTCTGCCCAGTTTGAGAAGGAACCATTGATAAGCACTCTTTGAGTACGATTCTGGAGCCAACTGTGGATCCACCTGATAGTTCATCCATCCAGCCCACATTTAGCTAGTTTGATAATCAGAATATCATGGGGCACTTTGTCAAAAGCTTTACTGAAGTCGAGTTATATTATGTCCACAGCATTCCCAAAGTCTACAAGGGAGGTTGCCTGATCAAAAAATGAGATAAGATTAGTTTGGCAGGATTTGTTCTTCATAAATCCATGTTGGCTCCTAGTAATCACTGCATTGTTTTCAAGGTGCTTACAGACTGCTTTATAATCTGCTTCAGAGTTTTTCCAGGGATTGAGGTTAGGCTGACTGGTCTGAAGTTCCCCAGTTCCTCCTTTTTGCCCTTTTTGATGATAGGAACAACATTAGCTCTCCTCCAGTCACCGGACACTTCATCAGGCCTCCATGATTTTGTATAGATAATAGACAACGGTTCTGAGAGTTCTTCAGTCAGTTCCTTCAATACTCTAGGATGCAGTTTATCAGGCCCTGCCAATTTGAACTCATTCAAAGTGATTAGGTATTCCTTGACCGTTTGTCTATCCATCTCAAGCTCAAATCCTGTCCCTTTTACTTCATGTTTTCTGGGAGGGTCATAGACCCTTTTTTGGGAGAAGACTGAGCCAAAGTAGGAATTGAGCACTTCTGCCTTTTCTTTGTCATCTGTTATCATTTTGCCATCCTCTTTGAGTAGCTGTGCCACCGTTTGTTTTCTTTGTCTTTTACTATGGACGTACCGGAATAAAGCTTTTTTGTTGCTTTTAGCATCCCTCACTAACCTCAGCTCATTCTCCCTGTACTTTTCCTTTGTGGTCTGGCCTTTCCACTGCCTGTATGTGTCCTTTTTTGTTTTCAGCTCTAAGCTTTTTGTGAAGCCAGATTGGCTTCTTCTGCTGTTTCCCCCCTTTTTTCCTTGTTGGAATTGCCATTGTGCTTTTAGAATTTCCTTTTTTAGAAACTCCCACCCATCTTGGACTGCTTTTCCCCTTAGGGTGGCTTGCCATGGAACCGTACTTACAATTGTTCTGAGTTTATTAAAATCAGCTTTCCTGAAGTCCAGGGTGTGCATATGGCTACTTTCAGCTATTGCTTCTGTTAAAATCAAGAATTCAAGTATGATGTGGTCACTTTCCCCCAGAGTTCCCGTAACTGCCACTTCATCCACAAAATCATCTCTATTGGTTAGAATCTAGTCCAGGATAGCTGATCCTCTGGTTGCTTCCTCCATTTTCTCTAGGAGAAAGTTATCTCCAACACAACTCAGAAATTTCTTGGAGGGGCCGTGTTTGGCAGAATTTGTCTCCCAACAGATATTGGGATAATTGAAGACTCCCATTACTACTACATCATGCATCCTTGAAACATTGGCAATTTGCTTCTCAAAAGTTACATTCTTGTCTTCTCCTTGATTGGATGGTCAGTGGTAGACACCAAGCACCACATCCTTTTATTACTTGCCCCATTAATTTTAATCCAGATGTTCTCGGTGGAGCTACCAAGCTCATCTTCCTGTATTTCTGTGCAGGGATATATATTTTTAACATATAGCGCAACTCCACCTCCCTTTTTATTCCTTCTGTTCTTTTTGAACAAATTATATCCTTCCTTTGCTGTATTCCAGTCATGGGAGTCATCCCAGCAAGTTTCAGTTATACCTATCAAGTCGTAATTACCCTCCTGTATTAAGAGTTCAAGTTCGTCCTGCTTGTTTCCCATGCTCTGCACATTAGAATACAGACATCGAAGACCATGCGATTTGTGGCTTGGCTTCCTTACTACTTCCTTCCTTCCTTGCTCTCTTATGAGGACTATTACTGGGCCCTATTAAAGCCAATCTCTCTGTTCCTGTGCACAAGCCTTCATCAGTCATTACCACCAAGTTTACAACACCCTCCCTCTTAGGATTCAGTTTAAAGTCCTCCTGATGAACTTCTCCAAGCTGTGGCCAAACACATTCTTCCCAGTCCTTGTGAGGTGCAACCCATCACTTGCCAGCAGTCCATCTTCCAGGAAGCATAGCCGGTAGTCCCAGAATCCAAATCTCTGACGTTGGCACCACCTTCGTAGCCATTCATTCACACAGAGTATTTTTCTTTCCCTTTCTACTCCTCTTCTAAGTACTGGAAGTATGGATGAAAAAACTATCTGGGCCCCAAAGTCCTCGAGTCTCCTTCCTAGAGCCTCAAAGTGTGATGTGATTTCTTCATAGATTTGTTTGGCAGTACCATTTGTTCCCACATGGATGAGGAGAAAGGGATACCTGTTGATGGGCTTGATGAGTGATATCAACCCTTCTGTCACATCTCTAATCCATCCTCCTGGTACACAGCATACCTGGTGAGTCCATGGATCTTCTCGGCATACTTGGGTTTCGATCCCACGCAGTAGGGAGACTCCCACTACTAGTACTCTTCTCTTTTTGTTGTGGGGCGTGGTTTCATTGCCCCTGCTTGATTGAGCTTCAGCCTCTTGCTCCTTGTAGCCCGGATTCTCCTGTAATTCTTCCACCACAGGCTGTCCTCCAGTCTCATCCTCGAGTGCTTGAAAGCGGTTCCATAGTTCCACTGGTGAAGGGTGTCTTCTAGCTCTTCTGCTCCTGTCCCCCTTTCCCACAGAGTTTCCTCCACTTCATTGTTCCTCTCCAAAGCAGTCTCCTCTTCTGCTACCAGATGCTGTTGCTCTTCCACCTCCACTTCTCTTTGCTGCTGTTGTTCCAGTGTTCTGTCTGAGAACTCTTCATCTTCTCTTATAGTCCTCAGTGTGGCCACCCGCCGTTCCAGGCCTCTCACTTTTTCTTCCAAAAGTGCCACAAGCTTGCACTTGTTGCAGGTGTATGCCATGTTGTTCTCAGGCAAGAAAACAAACATGGCACACACCTTGCAGGTCACAACCACTGGAGTATCCTTCCCATTCATACTCTCTTCTGCCTTTTGTTTCTTTCTGACTACTTGTTTTGGAGTGGCCTGTGCTTTGTCCTGTCCTACTTCAGGGTAAACTTGAGAGTCCCATTGGTATGAGGTGCGCTGTACAAGCAGAATTAGTAATTTTTTAAAAAAAATTTAGGGACCTCCCCCTTGACCTCCCCTGTCGAACGCTTTTGTCAAATGTCTGTCTGCTCACCCTGTTTGCTCGCTCTGTTCGCTCACTCTCTGAAAGCTGGCTTACTTGTATCTGCTCTCCTGTGGACCAGCTGAGACAGCTCCCTCTGCTCATCTAGGAGTCAGGAAACAGAATAGAGGAGGGAGTGGACGTGGAGAGGGCAACGATTGACACACCCACCTAAAAGCATTGGAGCAAAGTGTCTGCAAGCCTTAGAGATGAGGAGTGAAGACATTTTTTCCTTCCCTTTTTGGATTATCAGATGATTGGGTTCGTATGGATTTACATGGGGAAAACTGTGTGATAGCTTCTGTTTGCCAGTAATGTTATGTGAACCATACGAACTAAAAGGGGATGCAATTAGCACTAGACACACAGTAAAACCCTGTGTAGATGAGCCCTTAATCATGGCCCCCAAAATTAAAGAAAAGCACAGAAAAAACTGTGCAAGAAAGTTATCATCAAGGGACACCAGCAGTAGTTTGCCATGTGCTTTCTTCCACTGTTTGGTTCTCAGCTCTCCTCCTCCCACTAACATGGATAATGAGAGGAGGCCTTGCGAAGTTCAAAACACAGGCCAGACTCAGAGGCTGCACATTTAGTACAACAGAGGAGAGGCTGTCATGGCCCCGTCAGAGGACTCATCAGACGAGGATGACTCGGGAGTAACAGCAGCAGACCCAGAAGCAGCAGACCCAGGAGAAATGGAGGAAACTCCTGAGAACCCAGCTCCTTCTCCCCCTCAGCTGCAGAGCACCCCAGACACAGCTGAAGCCCTTCAGCCAGACGCAGACAGTGAACAGGATACTCCCCCCTCACCTGCAGAACACAGACAACAGAAGGTCAGGCAGAAGAGGGGCAGGCCTGTCCACTTAAGGCCAAAACGCTGAGGGCTCACACCTGCTGACAAACCTGCTCCTTAAAAGTCAAACCTTGGCTTCAGCTTGTTGCTGACTACAACGTCAAGTGTGACCACTGTGTGTCTTCCTATCCCCTGAACCTTGACTTGGACTGATCTCTCGGCAAATTAGACCCGGACCTTCACTGACATCTCTTCTGGATTTCTGGCTTGGCACGTAAGCTTTGAACGGCCTCTGCCCTTATCTTGCTTCCTCCTTGCTACCCTGGCAGATTTATAGCCAAGCTGCCGGCTGAGGACTTACGGCCTGGCAATTATCAAGGAATCTCCAGCCCTGCCTGCACCCCCACCGACACTGCTGTCTCAGTGAAGAGCTGACAGAGGCTCAGACAGGAACACACATCATATTCCAAGAACTATTTACAGAGTGTGTGTGGTTTGTGTGTTACAGGGGATAGGAGAAAGACTTTGCTTGGCTCCTACAGCCCAGATTAAAAATAAATGGAGAGATTAAGGCATGAATAAAAGAGGGATATGTTACTTTTGTCAGATACTGCAAAACTGCTCAAAATTCCCCAGTGGTTCTGAATGATTGAAGAAAGTACAGCATGTGGTTGAAATGAAGAAGCTGATTGTTCTTGAACAAGAGAGAGGTCATTAGCTAGCCTTAATCATTATACAGCCACAAGAGTGGCTGTATTCTACAGCCAGCGTGGATTTTTCGCATTCTGTAATGTTAAATTGAAAATACCCCCGTGCCATTCTGATCCTTCCCATAAGCTCATTTCAAAACAAAACCTTTCAAAACCTTTAGTCCTGAACTCAGAAATGCTTGCTTAACCTTCTAAATTTTCATGCAGATACACAAAACAGCCAGAGGGAATAGAAAGTTCAAAGTCTAAAAAGAGAGAAAAAAAACCCAGAACACTTTGGGATTTTTCTGTCAGAGTTCTCATAATTTGTTGAAATTAATTTAATCAGCCATGTTCACTGAGTACATGCAATCCTGCTACTGATCTTGCCCCATACACTGTCCTTCATCTTCTACAGTTTAAAAGTTAAAAAAATGCCTGGCTGATTTTTAATTAATTTAAGAAACTTTACATTGAACTCAATGATAAAGTCAGGCATGCTCAGTAAGAACCAACTTTCAGTGTTCTAAAAGCCTGACTCACAGCTGCTGGGCTTGCCTAATCAGGGGGCACACCCACCACAGGTCTTTATTTCACTTGAGACAGTCATGACTTCCCTCAAAGAATCCTGGGAAGTGTAATTTGTGAGGGTGCTTCACTCCTATTCCTCTGACAAAGCTCCAGTGGCCAGAGTGGTTTAACAGTCGCTGCTCTGAAGCTCAGTGAGGAGAACAGGGCCTCTCCTAGCAACTCTCAGCACTAACTATATTTCCCAGGATTCTTTCGGAGAAGCCATGACTGTCTAAAGTGAAATAAAGGTCTGGTGTGGCTGCGGCTGTGATGTCCTTATATGTTAAAACCTGTAAATATGGTAAGTGCGGGTTTAGTAAGGGATATATGGTAAGTGAATTGAATGAGAGGGGGGAGAGCATGGGTTGGAAGGCTGGAGAATGCTGGATGATGATTGGCTGTTTGAATGGCTGAAGGTATAAATGGGAGGATGACAGTTGAGAGGGGGTCCGTTGGTGAGAGTTGTTGGAGAGTCGTTAGTGGAGAGTTATTTGGATGGGTTGGTTGGCAGAGTTCTGAGGGAGGGTTGGATTATATTTGGCTGATATTTAGACAGTATATTTATGACCAGAAACATAAAAAGTGACACTATATGAAACCATACGCTTGTTAAACATCAAGTATCCAGAGCAACCCAGGATTGTATGCTTTATAGACAAAGATACAAGGGGGTTGTGGACAGCAAGGGCACCCAGACACAAAGTAACAAGCTATAGAGAGACTGAGGCAAAGTCTCTAGCAGTATTGTTTACAGGGAGTGACTGGTGGTGCTGCCTAGCAGTGGGATCTTGTGAGATCTGTGCTAGAGCGGAGTGAGAAAAAATAAAAACGACAATCCTAACTGGTAGTGTCCTGAGGTGGTGCCCAGTGAAAGGCGGTAGCCACAAGCAGGTGGCAACCTGACAGGTGGAGCCAAAGGTGGGATCGTCACAGTGGCCAGGGACAGCTTTGGTTTAAATTTGGGCAGGAGGCTACTTGTGCCTGCTGTAGAATAAAAAGGTGGGCGAAACGCTGAAAAGCAATGATACTGTTCACAATATTTTCCTTTTGGAAAGGAAAGGGGCTTCTCCTCTGCCCAGTGCCCACCTACCCAATCTCCTCCCCTGCCCCTCCTCCTCCCCTCCCCCAGGTCAGTTTCACCCATCCTAAACATGATTGCACAGAAATAAATCCCACTGAACTCAAAAAGTATGCAAATGATCAAAACCATCCTTCCTCTTCCTCCCTCCTATCCCCTCCCTCTTGCCCCTTCCCTCCCCCTTCCTTTGCCCCTCCTTCTCCTCCCCATCCCCTTCCAATCCCCTCCTTCCCTGTCACCCTCACCCTCCCCATGGTCAGTTTTACCTATCTTAAGCATGATTGCACGGGAGTAAATACCATTGAACTCAATAAGCATACAAATGATCAAACCTCCCCTCCCCTCCCCCTTGCTTTGCCCTTTCCCCTCCAACCCCCTCCTTCCTCCTCCCCCTCCTTCTGCTCCCATCCCTTTCTCCTTCCCTCTCCTCTCCCCTCCCCCTCCTCCCCCCATGCTGTTTTACTTATCCTATCCATAATTGCATAGGAGTAAATCCCATTCAACTCAATAAGCATGCAAATGATCAGACCTGCCTTTCCCCTCCTTCTCCTCTCCTTCTTCCCCTCCCCTTTTCCTTCTTTCTCCTCCCCTGTCCACTCCAGCCCTCCCTCTCCCCTTGGTCAATTTTACCTATCCTAAGCATGGTTGCATGGGAGTAAATCCCACTGAACTCAATAAACATGCAAATGATCAACCTGCCCTTCTTCTCAGCTCCCCCTCCTGCCTGCTCCCATCCCCTTCCTCCCCTCTGCCCTTCCTCCCCTGCCTCCTCCTCCTCTCCCCATCCCCTGTGGTCAGTTTTACCTATCCTAAGCATGACTGCAGGGGAGTAAATCCCACTGAATAAGCATGCAAATGATCAATCCATTCTCAGCAAACTTGCACAGGATCCCATTTCTTACCTCCTGAATTAAAAAGCAGAGAAATTCACTAATGGGCAAAAAAAACCTTGCAGTTTTAGAACGGTACCTATAGCCAACAGATATTTGGTAACATGTGCCTCTGAGCATATGGTGAGTGGTGTCAACACCTGCAATCAGCCCAAATAATAGAAAGAAGACATGTGCTGTGCTGATCTTGTTTTAGCAGGGAGGAAGGAAAATTATTAAGATGGTTGATATAGTTCAGATAGTCATTTTAAATATGTCTGATTTACTTTGCAATTCTAGTGAAGTTTCCTATAGTAAATCATTTTCTTTTGCTTCTGTTTCTGTGAATATGTGAAGTACAGCAACATGTTGCAATATTTACACTAAAAAACACCAAAAATAATTGTGGAATAATGGCACTGACTATTCTGCAGAATAGTCTCCAGTGGACATCAGGACTCAGAAGTGTCTCAGTTTGCACAAGATAAAACCTTGGGAAGTGAAATATATTCTAGCAAATTTCTAGGTGTGCTCTATGTTTGTAATTGACCATGCCCACCTTGCCTTAAATGAAGTGGTTTAAACATAGCAGGCTGCAAACATGCATCTTGGGCAGGTTTGTTTTTTCCAACAGCTAGTCATTGCTGAAGTAGCAACATATTGGAATCAGTCTGATTTTACATCAAACTGCAGTTTCAGATTCAACTGTTAATGCACCCAAAACAGAAATAGAACATAACCTCCAATTTGAAACATAAAAGGCTGTCTTTACCATCATATGACACTGACCAATAAAAACATTTTGAAATTTATAAAAATAAATTTGACACAGGTTTCTAGGATGAATAATGAGCAGAGCTTGGAAAAGTTACTTTTTTGAACTACAACTCCCATCAGCCCAATCTATTGGCCATGCTGGCTAGGGCTGATGGGAGTTGTAGTTCAAAAAAGTAACTTTTCCAAGCTCTGATAATGAGGGAAATAAAATTAGATTCTCTGTAGAAACAATAGTAACACAGGAAAGAAGCAAAGTAAGAAGAACACCAACAAACATACAAAACTATAATTCTCCATCTTTGGAGATGGCAGGTGTTGCCACCACTCACCATATCCTCAGAGGCACATATTTTCAAATTCTTCCAAGCTACACAGCAAGTGGATTGGACTGTGAAAGACCACCCCAAATGGTGTTTGCATTTTGACAACTTTGTAGGGCAGTCCAATATCTCAGAGAGGAGTTCAGGTCTCCTGCTCCCCTGGTGCATTCACTATAGCTGCCCAATTTCCCTGCTTTTTGAAGTTTGATAGAAATATTTGTGGGCTATAGGTATGTTCTTAAACTGCAAGGTTTTTTTGCCTATTAGTGAATTTCAATTTAGAATGATCACATTTTCCTGATTGGAAAGAGAACCGTATAAAATGTATTTTTTGCATCTGAGTATTTTAAAAAGATACAGACTTAAAAGGAGGAAATAGGATCCCTTATAGCCATACTTTTATATTCAACAGGCAACTTCATTGTGCTGCATTGCTAAGTGTCCCTTCCCTGCAAATGTGCCCTCTCCCTCAGGCTGGAGACAGGTTTTTTGGGGTACAGAGGGTTGAAGGTAGTTTAAAAGAGGAAGCACTGTTCGTGGACTCTATTTTTGCCTCTGTTGAACAGGTTCTGTACAATTTCAAAAACCTGCAAAACCCGTTTGGCCAGAGGTGAGCACAAGACAAAAGAAACACATGTACAATGTACACCTTGGCAAGCAGTGCCTCTCTTGCAGCGTGTGGCGCTGGATTTAGATATTTTCCCTTGTATTTGTATCATATCAAAAGCCTGACCTAAAGCTACAAAAACAGCTTGCTTATAAAGCACTATTTTTTTTACTAAATGCAGGTGGACTTTTGTCAGTTGTTGATCTGAGTTGATCAAAGGATTCCTTTGCTCCTCTATTAGAGTGGAGAACAGTACCAGTTCTGTCAAAAAAACCCTCAATACTTGATTAAGATGTTTCCTGAACTCTGCAATATAGAGGATATTTTAATTAGCTCAGATTGCCTCACCTTTAGACATCTGAACAGCATCAGAGCATGCTCTACCACAGCCTTTCCCAATCTACCTTCCCTAACCTATGACTCTGCAGATGTTTTGGACTCCAAGTTCCTATCAGCTTCAGCCAGCATGGCCAATGGCCAGAAGTGATGGGAGTTGTAGTCCAGCAACATCCAGAAGACCATAAGTTAGAGAATGTTAACAATGAATTTTCTCCTCTAGAGTTTGGTGTCCAGAGCTTTTGAGTCAGACTACATTCTAGAAGACATAATCTCAGAAGAGGTAGTCCTTCTTGTGCGATAGAATGGAGGATGCCTCTTACGATAGTGCCTGCCATCTGCAATTTATATAAGGACTTGAATTAAAATAAGTATTTTTGTGATCCACTGACAAATGTTAATTAATATATGATTGACTTTGCATTTGTGATTGTTTTAAACTATATTATTTGTGCTGTTGTAACCTGCCCTGGAACCTTAGGGTGAAGGGTGGGTAATATTGTTGTTGCTGTTATTGACAATGAGGTCTGATTCCCAATTAATCAATTTTTAATAACTTATTTATTTTAGCCTATTAGATTAATCAATGAATTGTTGGAACATTGCAGCCCTAATAAAAGTGCCTGTCGTTGTGGAAGACGCTCAGGTTCAGGCTTTCGAGAGTATCCAGAGTGTTTTGCATCAGCAGAAGTTTCTGAACAGTCATCCAGGGAGAGCCCTGAATAAAGCTTATTGCAGTTGTCTAGCCTCAAAGTTTTAAAGGCAGGAAAGATGGCTGCTAGGTCTGCATTTAAATCCATTGGGATCTTCCAGTTTTTTGTTTCTACCTATTAAAAGGCAACACCGCACATATTTTTGGAATCTAGCTTAGAGACCTGCCTTCTCTAATAATAATAATAATAATAAAATTTAATTTATGTGTCGCCTATCTGGCCAGTGGCCACTCTAGGCAACGTACATACAATAAATAACAACAAAATAGAATACAAAAATACAGTGTAACAGTATAAATTATGCTAACAAACAATATATGGTAGGCAGTATTTAAATCATAAGGACATTAAACCTCCCCAGAAGTCCCAAAAGCCTGTTGGAAAAGCCAGGTCTTTAAGGCCTTGCGGAACATATTCAGGGAAGAGACGTGCCGAAGATCTTGTGGGAGGGAGTTCCAGAGGGTGGGGGCCACCACTGAGAAGGCCCTCTCTCTAGTTCCCGCCAATCTAGCTGCTTTGGTTGGCGGGATTGAGAGAAGGCCTTGAGTGGCCGATCTTGTCAGGCGGCATAATTGGTGGCGTTGTAGGCGCTCCTTTAGATAAACTGGGCTGAGACCGTATAGGGATTTATAGGTTAGTACCAACACCTTGAATTGGGCCCGGAAAACAACTGGAAGCCAGTGTAGATCGAACAGCACTGGCGTGATGTGGTCCCGGCGACGACTGTTTGTAAGTAGCCGAGCCGCCGCATGTTGTATAAATTGTAATTTCCGGACCGTTTTCAAGGGTTAACCCCACGTAGAGCACATTACAGTAATCTAATCGAGAGGTGACCAGGGCATGTACCACCAGTGGGAGCTGATGAACAGGAAGGTAGGGTTGCAGCCTACGTATAAGGTGTAGTTGATACCAAGCTGCCCGGCTCACCGCCGAAATCTGAGCCTCCATGGACAGCTTGGAATCAAGTACAACCCCGAGGCTGCGGACCTGGTCCTTCAGGGGTAGACTCACCCCATTGAACTTCAGGTCAACAAATCCCAGCCTTCTCTTGTCCCCCACGAGCAGTACCTTGGTCTTGTCGGGGTTCAGTTTCAGCCTATTCCTTCCCATCCATCCACTCACGGACTCCAGGCACTTGGACACGGTCTCCACAGCCAACTCTGGTGAAGACTTAAATGAGAGATAGAGCTGAGTGTCATCCGCATATTGGTGACACTGCAGCCCAAATCTCCTGATGATAGCCCCCAGCGGCTTCATATAGATGTTGAATAGCATGGGAGAGAGGATAGAGCCCTGTGGCACACCACAATTGAGTGGCCAAGGGTCTGAAACCTCCTCCCCCAATGCCACCTGTTGGTATCTGTCAGAGAGAAAGGAACGGAACCACCGTAACACGGTACCTCCTATTCCCAATCCCTCTAGGCGATATAACAGGATACTGTGGTCGACAGTATCAAAAGCCGCTGAGAGATCGAGGAGGACAAGAAAGGTGAATTCTCCCCTATCTAATGCCCTCCTCATATCATCTACCAGAGCGACCAAGGCTGTTTCAGTTCCGTGACCAGTCCTGAAGCCCGATTGGTATGGATCTAAGTAATCCGTTTCATCCAAGTGTGTCGACAACTGATTAGCCACCACTCGCTCAATGACCTTGCCCAAGAATGGTAAGTTCGAAATTGGGTGGAAGTTATTGAAAACTTGGGGATCCAAGGAGGGCTTCTTCAGGATGGGCTTTACAATTGCCTCCTTGAGGGCTGATGGCATCACACCCTCTTTCAAGGATGCGTTTACCACCGCCTTAATCCCCTCACCCAACTTCTCTCTGCAGCTCATAATGAGCCACGATGGGCAAGGATCAGTAAGACAGGTGGTAGGCTTTACAGTCGAGAGCACCTTGTCCACATCCTCAGAAGAGAGAGGCTGAAAATGATCCAAACAAACCGGCATGCAACTGGCCAACTCTGGTTCATCTACTGTGTCCACGGTGCACGGGATCGAGCTCCGTAAGCGTTCGATTTTATCGGCAAAGTGCTTAGCCAAGATGTCACAGGAGGCTTTTGACTGTTCCAAGGGTTCCTGGGCAACTGGACCGACCAGGCTTCGGACCACTTGGAATAACCTCCTGGGACAGCACTCTGCAGACGCAATAGAGGCAGTAAAGAAAGTTTTCTTTTCTGCCTTTATTGCCACTTGGTAGGCAGTTACTGCTGCTCTAACTTGTGTCCGGACACCTTCGGAGCGGGATTTCCGCCACCAACGTTCTAGTCGTCTCACCTCCTGTCTCAGAGTATGCAGCCGTGGTGTATACCATGGAGCTAACTGAGTTCTGTTTAGGGGGAGAGGACGTTTCGGAGCCACCTGGTCTAACGCCCCGGTGATCCTTTCATTCCACTCCATCACCAGGGTTTCGACCGGGCGACCTTCAGCAGTTTCCAATTCCCCTAGCGCAGTCAGGAATCCATCAGGATCCATCAGGCGCCTGGGGCGGACCATTCTAATAGGTCCATCACCCCTGCGGAGGGGGTATGGCATCGAAAAGTCCATGTTTACCAGGTGGTGATCTGACCATGACACAGGGGTGGAAGAAATCACCCCCAACTTCAGAGCACTTCTCTCCTCTCCCAGGACAAACACAAGGTCGAGAGCATGACCGGCTACATGGGTGGGCCCAGTATTACTAAGGTGCAGTTCCCAGGAAGCCATGGTTTCCAGGAAATCCCGAGGGGCTCCAGTGAGAGTGGTCTCGGCATGCACGTTGAAGTCACCCAGTACTAACAATTCTGGGGACAACGCCCGTACAGCCGAGACCACCTCCAGCACCTCGGCCAGGAAGTCTGCTGTGCAGCGGGGTGGGCGGTACACAAGCAGGATCCCTAAACTGCCTTTCGGGCCCAACCTCCAGTACATGCAATCAACAAACTTGGTCCTATGGAGAGGAGGTCTGGCAAAAACTAAGGACTCCCGGTAGATGACTGCCACACACCCTCCCCGCCTTCCCACCCTCGGCTGCTGTGCGCAACGGAAACCTGGTGGACACATGGCCTCAAGAATGGGAGCAGAGGCCTCATCCAACCAAGTCTCCGTAATACATGCCAGGTCTGCATGGTCATCCAGGATCATGTCGTGAATGAGTGAAGTTTTTTGTACCACAGACCTGGCATTACACAACAGCGGACGAAGGTCGGTAGGAACCTTGCATCCCCCAGTTATCGTCTGGTTTTGGGCAGACCCGGAACAGGGGATGGGTATAATGCATCTACCCCCCGTTCTCCTATGCTGGCCTGGTCTGCCAACAGCACCTTTCCAGCGCCTGCCGCCCAATCTTTCAATAACTTGGCCCCTCACCTCCCCTGTCACGTCCCCTCCTGACTTGCACATAACTCTATCCCTGCCCGCCAATCCAACAGGCCACTCAGCCTAAAGCAAAGTGGACCATAAACCCACCCCCATAACCCTTAGTGATAAATGATAAAATACAATTAAAATCAATGTAATTATAAATTACATCTCAGCTGCACATCCACACATCCATCCATACATACACACTCCAGGCAACCAACATAATTTCCTTCCACACCAATAACCAGACCCCGCTCCACAGTAATATTGGCAGCAGCAGCAAAAGCTAACATAACACACAGCCTCCTCTCCTACTGAAAAGTAAAAGGGACACCAAGGGCAGGATGCAATGAGAAATCCTGAAAGTGCTGCAGGATGGGGTTGACTGACTGCTCGTTAATGGATCCTTAATAGCCTCTGTTGGGATTTGGGCCAAAAACAAGCATCTCTGGGAAACAGGACAAGAGAGCCACAAAAATCATTATCCAGGTTAGCTTAGGGCTCATCCAGACGACTGCAAAATGTGTGACACGCCCGCTATGTGTGTTCATTATTTTTCGGTCGTCCAAATGACGTCTCGCGCTGTTACGCATTTTTGTGGGTTAAATCCACTCCTTGCAATACCGGCAAAAATGCGATTTGCTGTTTAAAATTGGGAATCATCCGCTGTGCCTTCAGGAGTTAGGATGCAATACCACGGACTTTACAGCTGATGGGCGGTTCTTGGGCGTTTCCCCTTGTCCCTTCTCCTCATTCCAGCCAATCATGTATCTGCACTTTTGCGCATGTGCGAGAATAAGCCCAGAAAAATTGAACCAATCATCGCAATGGTGGGGTGTTGGGGGGGTGTCTGTAACTACTGCACAGATGCATTTTATCTTTTGCTAGCCTGCAAACTGGGCAGCCGCTCTGGGTGAGATCTGCAATGCACAGCAAGAGAGAAAGGGGAGGTGGTCGGTTTCAGCCTGCCTCTAGAAAGCTTTGTCAATTTCATTCTACTTGCTGGGGTTTTTGCTTCAAATCAGAAAAGCATACATTCCTTTGAGTGTAATATGGCAAATATGGGCTTCTGGTCGGTTTCAAGCCTGCTCCAGAAAGCTTTGTCAATTTCATTCTCGTGGGAAGGAAAGGGAGAAGGAGGGGTGTGTGACACATTTCTTGCTTTTTTGGAGAAATAAGTGCAATTGCCAGCGTGCGTATCTCCTTAAATATCAATATAGGCAGAAAAGGATACATTCGTTTAAGTGTAATATCCCAAATATGGGCTTCTGGTCGGTTTCAAGCCTGCTCCGAAAGCTTTGTCAATTTCATTCTCTGTGGGAAGGAAAGGGAGAAGGAGGGGGGGTGACACGTTTCTTGCTTTTTTGGAGAAATAAGTGCAATTGCCAGCGTGTGTATCTCCTTAAATATCAATAAAGGCAGAAAAACATACATTCATTTAAGCATAATATCGTAAATACAAACAAGGCAGGCGTGAAACCAACTAGCAGCCTTTCCTTCTGAGGCGAGAACCCCTTTACAGCCATATTGTGCTTCGTTGCAAAGGGGGAGAGGAGCATATGTAATTTTTTGCTGACCAATTGGTTGATAGGGGGAGGTTTTAGAGGCGGAGCTTGGAAAAAGCGAAAATAATGTAGGGGTCCTACCGCTGCGTGTGCGGGTGCAAAAAAGCGGTTTTTTTAATTGGGAAAGAGCGAACTAAAAGGCAAAGTGAGGACTATCAGATGACAAACCGAATATGGAAACGGTGGTTTATCCCGCTCTGGTTGGATAAGCCCTTAGTCTGGAGGCAGACCATAGTTTCTTCAGACAGTTGAAGGTAGTTTGAAAGAGGGATTGCTACTCATGGTGTTCATTCATCCAAAATCAGCTTCCGGTAAAGACAGCTTGCAAGGTTTTGTATTGTTTCAAAACCTACAAAATCTGTTTAATCAGAGGAGACAGTGGGACAAAGTAAGTGTATACACATGCCTCTGGAAGCCAAACCACTTTTATCTCTGTTTAAAACAATGATCTGTCTCTGGCATTGTGTGTGGAGCCTGGTAAGCGACCCCAAGAGTAATGGACAAGGTAAACAGCAGCATCTAGGACTCCCTGAATTTGGCAGATTCTGCCTGTGCCTTTGAGGTCCAAAGCAGCGAGAAAAGGTGTAGCTGCTTTGTCTATTATTCTCATCATGAATAATATCATGCGACTCAAGGTAAATGGACCATGAGTCCATTTACCCAACACCTGCTTCCCCTCCCCTCCCCTCTCCCCCATGATGGCTGCCACTTTTGTCCCACAGATATCTACTGAACATAGACAGAATATTGCAGAGTTGCAAGGTCACAGCGAGAGGTGGGATCAGTTGTGCTTATGATTTTATAATGTTAAAAAGACTTGTTTTGCTAAGTCTTTTGAGCTGTGCCTTTTTATTCTGATTTCTATGTATCTTTAAAGGAGTTAATTTTTTTTAAAAGAGGGAACAATCAGATTAATGGAGGACAAGGCAGTCAGTGGCTACTAGCTGTGGTAACTTTGATCTACCTCTACTGTTGGACGCTACGTGCCTCTGTATACCAGTTGTTGAGAATCGTAAACAGGGAGAGGGCTGTTGTCCTGCTTCTCGACTTTACATATGCATCTGGTTGGCCACTGTGACAACAGGATGCTGGACTAGATGGGCTGTCGGCTCTTCTTATGCTCTTATCTCCTAGTTGACAGAACCAACTGTCTGTGCCTCCTGCCTCTTTAGCTGGAGTTTTGGCTAAGCAGGACTTGCTGAACAGGGGAAGCAAGTGGGCATCTTGTTGAGGCAAGGCTCCTTCAGACATGTTTTAGCTGGCCGGCTAGACGGAATATGTAGAAATATCATAAAACAGGGGCAGCAGGGCAGGCTGCCCAGTGCAGGAGTCAGGCGGGAGAGAAGAAACTGAATAGTTTTGAACTGATTGTACTAGATGCAGAAAGTGGAGGCTTGGCAAAAGCAGTCTGGGGCATCCAAATTTGTTGGATACCACCAGGGCCTGCAGCACCCTTATTTACTCATGCAGTGCCCTGCCCTCTCTCTGAGCTTTCTGCTTTGTCCCAAACATTCATCCACAATCTGTACATTTTGCAATCAGCTTTTAAAATCTCTTGTGCTTCAAAAGAGTCTGACATTAAAATAGCAGGATTACCAGGGTTTTTTTTTTATGCTAGCTCTTCTCCCCTGCCTTTGAATAGTGAAGCTTTCCCCCTCACTTTATTTCAGTGCCAGGGAGAGCTTCACCTATGTAATACCTGCCGAACAGACAGCTTTTCAAACAGCAGGGCAAGCAAGACTAGTAAACATGGTTGCTAACCCAAGTTGTAATATGGTTGGTAACCCAAGTTGTAAAACTTTACGTGAAATCATAACCAGGGTTCAGTAGGGCACCGCTTCTCGGCGTTTCGCTAATATAGCTGTAGCATGCCATCACGTGGCATCACGGTTCTTTTACTTTTGGCGCAAACGGGCACCATTTTTTCTCTTGTTATTTTAGGGGTTGTTTCCCCCCCCCCCCGTTTACCTTTGTTTATTTTTGGTGCAGATGAGCGCCATTTTTTATCTCTTCGTTCTTTTAGGGATTGTTTCCTCCATTTAGCCGTGGACGGCCGTGCAGGGTGCACCCCCACCTCGTGGCTACAGCTGCCAGCCATTTCTGGGCTCCCGCAGCGCCAGTAAGCCCGGCTTTGGGGATCGTTCCCCCCACAGCTGCGCCACTTTCTGCGGCAGGCGGCTGTGCGGCTGCCACCTCCTTGCGGCTTCCGCCGCTACCTTCCCCGCCAGCCACTCCCGGTTGATCTAAGCTATGCTGCAATCAGCTGTTTGGTGGTCGCGCGGCTACCCCCCCCCCATTGCCCTATTCGGCACTCTTGGTGCTGGAAAGAGGTTTTTTCCTCTCGCTGGCTTTTAATGCTCTGATTTTTCCTTTTAAAAAAAGGGGGGGAAAGGCTGACCTTTACCTGCTGGGTCGGCAGCAGGTCGTTTGAGGTTTTGCTATCGGCAGCAGCAGTGAGTTCGAAGCTTGCGGCGGCAGCTTCAACTCACGTCCCGCTTAACCCCGGTGTCCCACTTGCCTCGCAGCGGGGGTGCCTTTTCCCTTCGGCTGCTAGGATCTCACGGCGGCAGCTCCCTGCTGCTGCTCCTGCGGCACGTTTGGTGCTCGTGGTGGTAGCTCTTTCCCTCTCGTCCTTTCTCTGCCCCCCCCCCAGGAGGCTGTCTCCTCCACCGTAACGGCCGCCACCGCACTCCTTTGAGCTATTTTCTCTTCGCCGCAAATTTGTTTTTGAATTTTCCCGCCTTTTTCACTGCCATTTTGACGCTGTTCCACTTTTTGGCATTTTCGCTTTTCGGCAGAGGTCTGGTCCCTAACCTGCCATATAAGTGGGGCCTTACTGTAAAGACAAAATGTCAAGCTAATGAGGAAGATGCCAAAGTATTAGAGACATCCATAATCCCTGAAAAGTATCATGAAGGAAGAGGCCACACACAGGATCTAAACAACAATTAGAACTTTACTATAACTAACCATATACAGAGAACAAGGCTCACAGCATGGTGCTGCTTGTAAGGCAGGCCTGGAGCTGCAACTTTCACAGCCTGGGGCTGACTCAGCAGTTCCTGGTATGGCAAGCCTGGAGGGCCAATACACTACAATCCCCGCAGCTACTAAAGGGAGATTTAAAGTTTGCCATTCCACTTCATGAAAACAAAGCCCAAGTAGGAAGGGGCGGGTTGTGAAGACTCAGGTGCAGCCTTGACCCTCACAGCATAGCAACAAACAAAAAGCCCTCCTCATGTTTCCTCAAGTATTACTTCACACATGATTGGTTAGCATGTGGAAGTTTCTGAGGACAGCTTCTGCCCATGTGGTGGTCCTCCCATATACAGAGGGGGCTCATCGAGAAATAGGAAGTATCAAAGTACAAATCCATTCCGTGTGTTGTGGACATCCATGGCCATTCCATGTGGCATTCTCATGGTGGCAGTAATATGAAGCAGAAACCCACTGAGCTCCAGGGTCAAATATTTAAAGGCCTGGCTTACGCTGCCTCCTCCCCTCCATGTGTAGGTTCCTTGCTCAGCAAATTTTGGGAGCAAGTCAAACCTTAAGCTCGTAAACTGCCCCCACAGCATGTAGAGCATATTGTGGGCACACACAAATCCCCATACAAATATAGGCCTCAGTCATGAGATCCATCTGCTCCTTTTACAACAGCAAAAACAGATCAGATGGACAAGGTATCTGTGTATGTAACTGTGCCCTCCCTGTCACGTCCAGCTTAGGATCTATTTGCAGAGAGGGAGGCAAGAAGAAGGTGGCAGGTTTGAGCCCAGGGCTTGCTCTCCTGCCTCATCATACATAGTTAGTTAGTTATTCTTTATTTATATCCCGCCATCCTTCCAATACTGGAACTGGCGGCGGCTTCCAGATAAAAGCACATATAATTAAAACATACAGAATCTACATTAAAATGAAATTAAACTACATCCAATATTAAAACCAATCATACGGCTAGATAAAAAGGAATCAAAACCAATTTAAAAATAGTAAAATTCGGCATTAGTAGTGCAGTTCCCAGCAGTCCCAACTTTAGCAACCGTCAGTACCAAAAGCTTCTTGGAACAGGAAAGTCTTTGCTTGACGCCAGAGTAGGGTTGCCAGGTCAGAAGCATCCCAAAACCTGAGATTTGAGGGGCGGGCCCGAGTGATGTCACGGGGCGGGCCCCAGTCCCAGTAATGTCATTAAGCATGATACATTAAGCATCAATCACAGTTGCTTGGAGCATACAATTAAAAAAAATCTGATTGGAAATTAAGGTAGAAATCTTAGTTAAAAGATGGAGCCTGGGTAGGGAACATTTAATCTAGCCTACTTGCTTTTAGCAAGAAGGGTTTAGTGCTTTCAGGCCAGGACAGTCACCAGAAGGCCACTGCAGGGACAAAGGAGCCTAGTGTTGTGGAGATGTTAGATGGGAGCATTCGGGAGTGAAGATGGATGCCCCTGAAGGCTGCAATTCTAAACACACGTACTAAGGGATTAAGCCCCATAGAACTCAACAGGACTGACTTCTAAGTAGATATAGTTTGGATTGTGCTGTTGGTAAACCTTGACTAGGGTTCTTCTGCAAAGACATCCATATCCGAGCAGGGTTGGCAACCCCCTGCCTGGAATACCCTGCTCTTATCGTTTAACGTGGCTGCTCCAAACTTTTTTACAGATTTGACCCTTTACTTCAGAAAGAGGTCTGAGAAATGAGTAAGATTAAGAAGTATCTTTTAAAATTGTTCTTTTCAATTCACTCTTGAATGCACATCATACCTAGGGCAGATCCACACCATTCATTTAAAGCACATTCAACACCCATTTGAAGGACATGAATCCCACCACAGAATCATGGGACCTGCAGTTTGTTAAAAATGGTGAGAACTATAACTGTGAGGGGGAAATGACACTTCCCAGAATTCTTTAGGGGAAGTCATGCGCTTTAAATGTGAGTTGGATGTGCTTTACACGTATTGTGTGAATCCATTTAATAAATTTTGCCTGCATGTAAATTGTTTTAATTAATTTTTCAAAATGGAAATGAGCTATAAACTGTAGTGGGAGACCATGGGCTACTCACCATCTCTCAGCCTATCTGCCCCTCAGGATGAAAATAATGGAGAACCATGACTACCCCAAGGCATACTTAAAATGTAAAGGAAGTATTGTACAACCATAGTATGAAATCGGATACTTATAGGGACACAGCATGACAAAACTGGGCAGAAGTAATGAGTGGGGTACCACAGGGCTCAGTCCTGGGTCCAGTGCTCTTCAACATTTTTAATAACTATTTGGATGAGGAGGTACAGAGCATGCTTATCAAATTTGCAGATGATACAAAATGGGGGGGCATAGTTAATACCATGGAAGACAGAAAGAAAATTCAAAGGGACCTTCATAGGCCGGAGCATTGGGCTGAAATTCAACAGGGATAAATGCAAAGTTCTACACTTAGGAAAAAGAAACCAAATTCACAGTTATAAGATGGGGAATACTTGGCTCAGCAGTACAACATGTGAGAAGGATCTTGGAATTGTCGTTGATCACAAGCTGAATATGAGCCAACAGTGTGATGTGGCTGCAAAAAAGGCAAATGCTCTATTAGGCTGCATTAACAGAAGTATAGTTTCCAAATCGCATGAAGTATTAGTTCCCTTCTATTCAGCACTGGTTAGGCCTCATCTTGAGTGCTGCGTCCAGTTCTGGTGGTCTCTGCACTTCAAGGAGGATGCATACAAACTGGAACAGATTCACAGGAGGGTGACAAGGATGATCAGGGGACTGGAAACCAAGCCCTATGAGGAGAGTGAAAGAACTGGGCATGTTTAGCCTGGAGAAGAGAAGACTGAGAGGAGATATGATAGCACTCCTCAAGTACTTGAAAAGTTGCCACACAGGGGAGGGCCGGGATCTCTTCTCGATTGTCCCAGAGTGCAGGACACGGAATAATGGGCTCAAGTTGCAAGAAGCCAGATTTCGACTGGACATCAGGAAAAGCTTCCTAACTGTTAGAGCCATACGACAATGGAACCAATTACTAGAGAGATAGTGGGCTCTCCAACACTGGAGGCATTCAAGAGGCAGCTGGACAGCCATCTGTCAGGAATGCTTTGATTTGGATTCCTGCATTGAGCAGGGGGTTGGACTTGATGGCCTTATAGGCCCCTTCCAACTCTACTATTCTATGATTCCATGAAAATATTTATATAAGCATGACTATCAAATATGTTTATTATTTTATATAACCTATAAAGATATTTATAGTGCAATCCTATGTCTGTTTACTCAGAAGCAAGTCCCAATGTATTCAATGGGGCTTACTCAACCAGGGAAACTGTACCCTGAAGTGATAAGGAACTTGTTCGTTTAACAAGTCTTTTAAGTTGAGACCTTATCCCAGTCTCTGTCTGTGTTGGAATTGCTTTTTAATATGTTTTTAAACCTTTTCTTAAAAAAAAAGTTTTTAAAGCTTTTAAAAATGTTTTTAAAGATGTTTTGTTTTAATATATTTTAAACCTGTTTTTATGATTTTTAAAATGTTTTTACTGCTTTTGTTTGCCACCCTGGGCTCCTACTGGGAGGAAGGGCAGAATATAAATAAAATAATAAATAAATAAATAAAAATAAATAAACTTCATTCATTTTTTTAAAAAAATCAGTATTAGTTTTCTACATAATAAAAACTGTGATAAACCCTGCCTAATTTCTTTACAAATAGGGTTGGAGGGGGAGAGAAAGATTTACAACACAAACACAAGACTGCGCTATGTTTACTCAAAAGTCCCATTAATTTACAGCACAATTCTAACCATGTCTACTCAAAAGTGTAAGCCCTAATGGAGTTCAATGGGGTTTACTCCAGGTACATGCTTTACTCCCAGAAAAGCAGATATTGGATTAAATACTTTCATATTTCATAGCCCAGGGTCTGACTCTTGGACAGAAGAGGAAAAAAAATGTTAAGCCATATTACTTACGCAAACCGCAAAAATCTTAAAGCCACCATTTTCTGACGTTGAAATTAAGCCTAGGCATGCCTGGATCAACAAGTCACAACCCTGGCTTCATTGGCTACAATCCTGAAAGGGCGGGGTTACAGCCAAAGCTTTGAAAAGTTACTTTTTTAAACTACAACTCCCATCAGCCCCAGCCAGCATGGCCACTGGATTGGGCTGATGGGAGCTGTAGCTAGAGCAAGGAATTGTTCTAAAGATCTGTAAAAAACAGTCACACGGGGGGGCGGTTGACGTTTCGGTGTATATCTCAGGAACCAGACCACCTAGAAACTTTAAATTGAAGCTGAGAGCCTGGAGATTAAGGGGTGCTAGCCAGAGAGCCGGAGGGCCCCCCCAAAAACCAGAGACTCCTGCCAAAAACCGGAGATTAAACATGGGGGCAATTCTGGCCGGAGGTGAGAAAAGCAAGGGCGGGGCCGGAGTCTCCGGCCATTTGCCGGAGACCTGGCATCGCTACGCCAGAAGAACTGCAGGGAGGGGGTCATTCTTATATCCCTAGGAAGAACATTCCACAGTCTAGGGGCTGCCACCAAGAAGGCCCTATCCCGTGTCCCCACCAATCGTACTTGAGAGGATGTGGGTACTGAGAGAAGAGCCTCTCCTGAAGATCTCAGGGCCCAGGCAGGTTCATAGAGGGAGATACGGTCTGATAAATAGCCTGGACCTAAGCCGTATATACATAGGACTTTGATTCCAGAATCATATATGAACTAGCTCTAAGATGACTTGCTAAACCATCCAGTCCCTTTGTTTTGGATCAGTCCCTTCAGAGGCTCCACCAGGGGTGGGGAACCTCTGGCCCATGGGCCACATGCAACCCTCCAAGCCTCTCTATCTGGGCCTCAGGACTCTACCCACACCATACCCCCTCCCCCAGGCAATGCCCCTCGCCGGACCTGCTTTGCAGCATACTTGAGAGTTTTTGTCTGGCTCGCATGTGTCCTTAAACTCTAATAATGCTTCTTGGATGAAGGACAGAGAGGGGTGTGAGAGTGTGTAGAAACCAGCCTACCGTACAAAGGTAAAATTTACCTTTGTTGTTCTGCCCACTTTTGCCTCAGCCCTCCCCCATCACAGGCATTTGTCTCCCAGAAGATTGCCCAAAATAGAATGCAGCTCTCAGACTGAAGAAGGTTCCCTGGCCCTGGCCTCCATAATGATCCCCCGTAGCACTTGCCCTGTATAAGGTGCATAAGCACCTGTCTGTATAAGACACAGGCCTGAAACCATGTCCGACTAGATCAGAATGGGAGGGAAAGGCAGCCATACAGAGTTTGGCAGTTGGCTGCTTATGCATCTGTCCAAGGACTATATAGAAGGTAGCACAGAGCCACCAAGTAGAGCAGCTGGCTGGAGAATTTGCAGTCATCAGGTAGGAATTGGAAAGAGCATGATAGCATGAAGCAAGGACACCTACTCCCTGGGGCAGAGACTGCCAAAGAGAGAGAGGCGAGCTGTGCCTGGATTTCATCTTGCAGCCATCAACCAGACATCCTTTATTTAAGGAAGCAGAACAGAACAGGCACTTCCTGGCTCTCTTGAGCCCCACAGAAGAACATAAATTCCTATGCTTTTATTCCCTGGACCTGCACCTTTTCTGACAAGCAGCAAGTACAACCAAGGCCCAAGTGGTAGGAGTTACAGGTGTGCGGAGGGGAAAGAGACAGAAGGACAGACAGACACACTTTGGGCATTATTTAAGCTAGCAAGGAATACATTAAATGGTCCTCATTTTAAGGCATACTCTCAGGGTTGGGGGGGCTTGTCCAAACTGGGTTAAGCTGGTGATATGTTATGGTTTGAAAGTCTGAAGCTGAAAGGAAGAAACGGCTTTGTAGTTAGGTCTTTTTGTCCAAGGACTGGGGTGGGGCCACAGAGAGAGAGAGAGAGAGAGAGAGAGAGAGAGAGAGAGAGAGAGAGAGAGAGTTTGTGTGAGTGTGTATTTATTATTATTATTTATTATTTATTATTTATTTAATTTATTAGTCGCCCATCTGGCTGGTTATCCAGCCACTCTGGGCGACGTACAAGATAAAACAATACATTAAAACATTAAAATTTAAAACCATAACAGTAAGAAACCTAACCCACCCCAAAAGTCTGCCTGAAGAGCCAGGTCTTCAAGGCCCGGCGGAAGCTCATCATAGAAGGGGCATGGCGGAGATCATTTGGGAGAGAGTTCCACAGGGTGGGGGCCACTACTGAAAAAGCCCTCTCTCTAGTCCTCACCAGTCTAGCTGTTTTAACCGGTGGGATCGAGAGAAGGTCTTCTGAGGCTGATCTTGTTGAGCGGCATCCCTGACGATGCTGGAGGCGCTCCTTCAGATAGAGTGGGCTAAAACCATATAGGGTTTTAAAGGACAAAACCAACACCTTGAATTGGGCCCGGTAAACAACCGGTAGCCAGTGCAACTCCTTCAGCACTGGAGTGATGTGATCTTGCCGGCGGCTGCCTTTAATCAGACGAGCCGCCGCATTCTGTATCAGTTGCAGCTTCCGGACCATTTTCAAGGGTAACCCCACGTAGAGCACATTACAGTAGTCTACGCGAGAGGTGACCAGGGCATGTACTACCGGTGGGAGCAGATGGTTGGGAAAAGGTAGGGGTGTAGCCCTGAACATTACAGGGTTCAGTTTTGAAATATATTCATATCAACTATAATCAGCTAGATGCTCTTTGACCACAATTTCAAATATGGTTATACTTTGCTGGTGAGATCCTGACACTTACTTACTTACTTATTTATTTTTTTAAAAGGGGTGGGGGGGGAAGGTAAGCAAAGAAGGGTCTACCAAGCTTGTTATGGAAGAAGCAGGAAGGGGTGGGAAAGGGCATAGCTTTCATCATGATTATAGATTTGATTAGGACACCCACTGTGGTGTAGTGATTTACAGTGTTAGACTAGGACCAGGGAGACCCAGGATCAGGACCGGCTCCAGGCATGACAGGGCCCTTGGGCACCAGCGTGCCCTGGGCCCCTCCGCTCCCCATCCGCGGAAACAGCCGCAAGAGGGATCACAGGACAGGAGCTTCCGAGCCGCCCGCTGTCCCGTCCCATCCCATCCCATCCCCCCGCTTCACCTACCTTTCCACTTTCTTTGCAGCTGCGCGCACTGCGCGCACAGGTTTCCCATCAATCACGATGGCGGCCAAGGTTCCCTAAGGGGCTGAAGCCTCTGCCACCATCTTGGTTGATGGCAGCAATGCGCGCGTGTAGCACGCATACGTGCCATCAACCACGATGGCAACAGAGGCTTCAGCCCCTTAGGGAAACCTCGGCCGCCATCTTGATTAATGGCAAACCACAAAAAAAAGCAGAGAAAAAGATAAGTGGTGGGGGGATGGGGGGCAGTTTGGAAGCTTGTCCTGCATCAGCAGCTCCTGTCTTGCTTCTGCAGATCGCAGAAGGAGAGCGGAGGGCCCTCTGTGGCTCCAGGGGCCCTCGGGCCAGTGCCTCACCTGGCCACCCTTTAGAACCGGCCCTGCCCAGGATGTCCTTTTCGGATGTCCTTTTCATTGTGCATTCATGATGATTGGAGCTCATAATGGTATCTGGGTGATTATACACAATTCTGCTTTCAGTACTGTTTCAGGGCAGACATACTGCTTTTTTCCCAATCAATGCATATCCCGTAACTTCCTGCAGAACCACTTGGCCATGGCCCAACCTGGCCACTCTTTGGCACTGGCCCTGGGTCCAGTATGAATCCACCACTAATACACTATTATTGTGTCAAAGACATGTTGCAAAATACACTAACAAGAACTCCCACCAGTTTGGAGGGCTCCTCAGGTGAAAATCCCCACTTAGCCATGAAGAATACAGGGTAAATTGGGCCAGTCACCATTCCTGAGCCTAACCTACCTCACAGCATTATTTTGAAGATAAAATGGGGGTGGGGGAAAACTATACAGTAGGGCCCCACTCATACGGCAGGTTCCGTTCCCGGCCCCCACCGAAAAGCGAAAACTGCCGGAAAGTGGGCCCCTACTCAGCTGTAACGCAGGAGCTCCTCACGTTCTAGCTGACAGCGATCAGCTGTAGCGCAGGGAGCTCCAGCCACCATACTCCAGCTGACAGGGATCAGCTGGAGCGTGTGAGCTCCCCATACTACAGCTGATTGCGCGCTACAGCTGATCAGCTGGAGCGTGCAATCAGCTGGAGCGCGGGGAGCTCACGTACTCTAGCTGATCCGTCAGCTGGAGTGCGCAATCAGCTGGAGCATGGGGAGCTCACACGCTCCAGCTGATCACCCCTCTGGCGCCACCATATTAGCAGAACGCCAACAAGTGGGGCCCTACTGTATGTGCCACCTAGAGCTCTTTGGAGGAAACACAAGATACAAATGTTACAAACAAACAAGCAAAATAGATGAAGGTTGGGAGGAATCTCAATAATTTTTTTTTGTAAACTGTTCTGGGTATCTTTTGGGCTAAAGGGAAGGGTATAAATGCATAATAATAATAATAATAATAATAGGTTTCCATTCCAGGCTGTAGTAGAGGTTAGGCTAAAAGCAGCTGGAGATGGCTTCATACCATCATGGTTGCGGTCTAGGCTGTGAAACATCAGCAGCAGTTTGCGTTCACGTTCCTGGAGGTAGCGGGAAAATTCCTCAAAATTAAGCTGTCCATCATTGTCTGTATCGCCCTCACGTAGGATATCCTGCAGGCAAGGAAAGCAAAATGGATTTTAGAAGGTGGGCTTTGAATTGCAGTCTTAACATTGCAGTCCAGAAAGGGACAAGCCCCATTTTAGAACATCTAAGTGACTGCCTGATGGACTGCAAAACCCTGTTCTTGAAACATAGATGCTTACTTTATCTGGGGAAGAGGAGCTCAGGCACATATACTGAGGATATATGTGTGTGGAAAGATTTGAATTTGGGGGTGCATATATTCATCTTTGAGACTGCAAGTTGTATTAGATTGTTTTTAAGGATGAGCCAAGATGGCGGCAGAGGTTTCAGCCTCTTAGGGAAAGCTTGGCCACCATTTTGGTTAAGGGCAGCGCTGCATGCACAACCACACAACAGCCAAGAAAGGTAGGTTGAAGCAAGGGAATGGCGGGGGCTCCGAAGCTCTCGCCATGCAATCTGTGGCAGCAATCCTGCCGCGAATCACGGAAGGGGAGTGCCGGGGCATGCCTGTGCCCAAGGACCCTGGCATGTCTGGGGCTGGCCACTCTAAAACATTTTAATAACAGACTTTAAAATATATCAAAACATCTTTAAAAACATATTAAAACAAAACATCTTCAAAAACATCTTTTAAAACATTTAAAAAAGCAATTCCAATGTGACTCAGACTCGGATAAGGTATCTACTTAAAAGGTTTGTTGAAAGAGGAAGGTCTTCAGGAAAAACGGAAAATATAACAGAGATAGCGCCTGTCTAAGGGAAGGGAATTCCAAAGAGTAGGTGCCACTATACTGTTATGAGTTTGGGGAGGGGGGTTGGAATGGATGGTCTCCGTGAATCCCCTTTCCAGCCCAATTTGGAATCCTGTGCCTGGGAATGAGGAACTCACTTTGCTAGTCAGATGCGTCTCTCCATTGTTAAACAAATAGAGTGGCCTGGTAGGATAATGGGTCTATCAGTTGCCCTGCAACTGCTGAATGGGCCAGGAAGTTCCTTTTGTCATTGAAACTTCTCAGGAGAGCCTCCCCCCCCTTCTGGCCACTAGCAGAAGTTTGTGCTTTGAGTGTTTAGTTGTGTCAGACTCTAGAGAAAGGCTGGTAACTGGAGGCAGGCAGAGAAACTGGCTCTCTGCACCATGGCATTTGGGGTGCCTCCTGCAACCCAGATGGAAAAGCTGGATATTAGACTGCTGATGCCTTGAACCCCCTCCATCCTAAGCTCAGGTTGGAATGTGTGTAAATAAACAAACCATATTTCATAAAGACACCGCAGTCTCCACTGACCTTCCCCCAAAGGAAACCAAACTCTGGAGGAGCGCAGGGACCCCGGAAATCTCACCACTCAGAGATTGGGGAGGTGCGCAACACTGGTGTCAGAAGTGGAATTGAGTTTCCTAGAAGAAGCATTGGGAGCAAGGTGTGCCTGAGTCAAGATGGAGGGAGAAACAGCAATCCTGGAACCCTGGAAATCTCACCGCTTGGAGACTGAGGAGGCACGCAACAATACTAAAGGTCTGCTTCCTACATTGTGTGGAATGGATCTCCTGATAAGATGGTACAGGAATACCCCGATGTACATACCTTCGTTTTATGGACCCTCGCAATTACGGGCATGCTCCATACTCCACCATACCCCACTTAACCTACGCGCGCTTTGCAATTACGGCCACTGACGGAACGCCCGAACTTGCATTCCATGTGCCACATGCGTTGCGAAGCATCATCTCCCGTAGCGTTCAGAGTGATCAGAGCGACTCTGAGCGACTGCTGACCTGAAGGTTCTCGTTTACAGTACAGTACAGTAAAGATCTTCTTTAAATTGTTTACATTCTTTAAATTGTTACTACAGTACAGTACTGTACTTTACTCTGTACAGTACAGAGCGATCGGAGCTCTGCCTGGGTTGGTGAAGACAGTGTGTGTGTGGGGGGGACACCTCTTGCTCTTTACAGTACTGTAGATCCCCTGATTTCATTTTATACCTCTCCATTGTCCCCCATTGTCCCGTCTTCCTTTCCTGCTTTAATTGATTGTGATAAAAAAATTCTTTAGATCACCCTGATTTCATTTTATACCTCTCCATTGTCCCATCTTCCTTTCCTGCTTTAATTGAATACTTTTCTCTCTGTCACTGCCCATCAGTAGTTCTGGCTTTTGCCGCTGCTGGCTTGTGACTACCAATAGCGTGTGTGGGGTGTGTATGTGTATTCATTTATTCGACTTATTAGTCAAACAATATTGGTATTGTTTTCCCTTGCCTTCAGTACAGTACAGCAGTACAGTACTGTACAGTATTAAAGTATATAATGGCAGATACAAAGAAACGTTGTAAATCTATTACCTTAGATATGAAGCTTAAAATGATTAAACTGTCTGATGAAGGTGTTTCTCAAGCTGAGATAGGCTGAAGGCTAGGCTTCACTCGGACTACAGTTAACACGGTCATGAAGAGCAAAGAAAAAATTCTTGCGGAAGTTAAGAGTGCTACGCCAGTGAACACAACAAAAATTAGAAAAAGGGATAGCATTGTTGCAGACATGGAGAGACTCTTAATAGTTTGGATAGAAAATCAGACTGCACACCAGGTTCCTGTAAGCCAGGGAATGATTCAAAATAAAGCCTTAAGCCTATTCAATGACCTGAAGGCTAAGACAGGTGAGGCAGTGAAGGATGCCGAATTTGTTGCAAGCCGTGGATGGTTTGACAGGTTCAAGAAGAGGTCTAACCTACATAACATCAGAGTGCAAGGAGAGGCAGCTGCTGCAGATACTGAGGCTGTAGAAAGCTATCCGTGCGACCTTGCCAAATTTATTGAAGAGGGAGGCTACTCCAAGGAACAAATTTTTAATGTGGATGAGACTGGGCTGTTCTGGAAAAAGATACCTGCAAGAACCTTCATCGCAAGACAGGAGAAAACAATGCTAAAGGCAGCTAAAGATAGAATAACCCTTCTGTTAGGCGGCAATGCTTCTGGTACCTTAAAGCTAAAGCCTATGCTAATTTATCATTGGCAAAACCCTAGAGCTTTGAAGAACTACGTTAAAACTAGACTTCCAGTCCATTGGAGGTCTAATAGAAAAGCATGGGTGACTGCAGTCGTTTTCGAAGATTGGTTTGACACCTGCTTTGTACCAGAGGTGAAAGCCTATTGCAAGGACAACAATATCCCTTTTAACTTTTTGCTCCTTGTAGACAATGCTCCTGGCCACCCTCGAATGTTAGATGAACATCCCTAACATTTGAGTGGAATTCCTTCCACCGAATACCACCTCACTCCTGCAGCCCATGGATCAATGCGTGATAGCCACCTTCAAGTTGAACTACTTGAAAAGAACCTTCAGTAAGTGTATTGCAGCAATAGACAATGAAGAAGGGACAGGGCAAGAAGTCCTAAAGAAGTTCTGGAAAAGCTACAACATCTTGGATTGCATCAAAACTATAAGAGATGCTTGGAATGACATCAAGGAAACAACAATGAAAGGGGCCTGGAAAAAATTATGCCCACAGTTTGTTGATGATGTCGAAGCCTTTGTAGATCCTGTAGCTAATGTTACTGAAAATATTGTAGAGATGGCAAGGCAGTTAGAGCTGGAAGTGGAGCCAGAAGATGTTGTTGAACTTATGGCGCCCCATACTGAACCCCTCAGCAATGAAGATCTTCTGGAAGAGGAGAGAGAAGAAAATGTGCCGGATGAGGATGAGACCATGGAACAGCCTGAAGGCCTAACTTCAAAAATTCTCTTGGAAGCTTTCCGTCATCTTGATAGCGCCATGGGTCTTTTTGGAAAGCATGATAGGGACTTTGAAAGAAGTTCCAAAGTCAATGCTAACATTTTGGGGGCTTATGCCTGTTACAAAGAAATCTACAGGTAAAAGAAAAGAGCTACAGTTCAAACCTCCTTAGACACCTACTTTCGTATAAGGCCAGCAGCACCCAGTCAATCTCCCAGACCATCAACATCCATGGAAAGTCCATCTCTAGCATCAACATCAGCCCCAAGCCCTACTCCTACTTCAGGTAGTCCATCCAAATCGCCAGCGAGAAAGTGTCTAGCCGTTGATGACTCAACTTATGAAGTAGAAGATATGCCCTCTCCTCCATCCTTCTTACAATACATGTAAATTTTCATCCATCCATTTCGCATCTGCCAGCTGACATTAAAGGTAAGCTTACCCTTTTTCATAAAGGGTTTATTTTATTTTATTTTATGTTTATTTTAGTTATAAATGCGTTATTTACATCAGTTATGCCCGTATATGACGACTGCAGTGCAGTACATGCATCGATAAGTGGGGGAAAAAGTAGTGCTTCACTTTAAGTACATTTTCACTTTACATACACGCTCTGGTCCCGTATATGTTAATGCGGGGTATTCCTGTATCTTCAGGAGGCCCTCACTTGTTATAATCCCTACAACAACCCTGCAAGGTAGGTTTATCATCCTCCAACACTGCTGGTGGAGACAGGGTGAGGCTGAAAAGGAAAATGGCTTGCTTAATGCCACTGAATGAATTAATGGCAGAGGTGAGATTGAACCATGTTTCCTGACTCATAGCTTTGCCTCTAAGGCACTTTGCCACGCTAGCTTTTGTACAGTGAGTACAAAACAGTGTGAGAGGCTGTACAATATAAATAAAAAATGTCAGACAGAAGGCTTTTCCCTGGCATGGTAGCTTCCTAAGTGGAAGGAACTGTTTTTGATGGAGGAGCATTTTATCATGTGAGCCCTCACCTGCAGTCTGAAGTGATCCAGCAATTCTCAATATGGGAGGGGGAGAAGGTGGTTCCTGGGATCAGAGACCACTCTGGGAACTAGATGGGAAGCTTCTGGGGGCCATATTTGGCCACAATAGCACCCATTTACCTATCCCTGCCTTACACTCTAGTTCGCATATTTTCACTAATCACTTTCACTTCATATATGTTTTTCCATTGTTACTTTTAAGCCAAGAGGCTTAAAAGAAACGTGAGCCTGAAAGGCATTGGTCATCTCTCTGTGTCTTTCTTTCTCACACGTTGTCATCTTCTTGGCCTTATAGCAAGATAGGCTTACTTTATTTTTGTTCTGATCAGAATAGGAAAAATGATATATTTTCACTGTTTTAATTTAGGCAGCTCAAAATGTTGCCAGATGTTTTTAATGTTGATGGTAGCCCTATATGGACAACATCTCAGTGGATATGAAGGCACAGGGGTGGGTGGTATTATATCCGCTGCCTGCTCTCCAATGCTCCAAGGTGGATGAATGCATAGACAGGATGCGGGGAGAGCAGGACCAACACCTGTAATCCTCCTCCTCCTCCAATTATGAGTATTGTTGTCCAAATAGCCGTAAGGCAGGGGTGGAGAAGCTGTTGTCCTGTGGATGCTGCTGGACTCCAACTCCCATCATCCTTAACTATTGGCCAAGCTGTTTGGGGCTGATGGGAGTTAGATTCCAACAACATATGGAAAGCCACAGGTTTTTCATCCCTGGCCTGAAGAACTGAAAATGCTGCAAAATGTTTTGAACTGCCTGAACCATTTAATTTTACCTCTTCTGTGGCTCTCACCGAAACAACAAGAAAAGACAACATTTAATAAATTGCTCTTTGAGCTTGGCATGACTTCTTGTGCAATGCATTTTATATAATTCATACAGGTCCCTGACTTGGATGCGAGGAGAGACAGAGAAAGTATCACATTCTTTGGGGCACTGCTTTGACATAATCTAAACCAGAACAATTATGAACCATATAATTAATTAGAATCTATAAACAGAGAGCCACCAAGCACCAGTTTCTATCACTAAATACAAACTCATGAAGACGTATATCCACACAGCTCATTACTGGAGCTGTGGCTTATCCTGGATGCTAGAAGGTGATCTTGTCTGCCCATTGGCTTCTGCTCTGATTTTATTTTTTTCCTGTAACAGTTGTAACATTCTGGATGCTTAAGCTTACAACTTCCTCTGCAGACCTTGTCTCATCATTTGCTGCTGCTGTAGCTTCACTATTCTGCTTCCCTCCATCCCCAACAGTGGCCACTTAGCAGTCTCTTTTCCTCTTTAACTTCCCATGGCTTTTCCTTTCAGGTACCTTGTCCTTCCCCTTTCACCCCACATTCAGTGACCATGCAAATAACCAAAGCTCCAGATGGTGGCAAACTTGGACATTTGCCAGGGTCCCCGACCAGCAATGGGCCCATCACCCCAGTGATACCACCATTCTCATTTTATATGAAGCACCCAAGGCAACCACAGACAGTGCAAGAGTGTTCTGTTTGCACACTCCTCTTTCAGACTGAGGGTAGGCACACATTACTGGCTTAAAATGCAGTCACCCTGTTCTTTGAATCTGAGTACACATGAAATTACCCACAATTATTCACAATCCACTGGTTTCTTCTGAAATACTGCATTTTGATGCAGTATATTATTAACTTCAACTTTAAAACTGTTTGAGCAGCAAATCCCAGAGATATATAGTGGAAACATTTCCTGGAGGTGGCCCTACATGCCTTATGTCAGTGGTGTGTATATGTGTATCACAGAGGAGCACCCAATTTCCCACCCACCCACCCACCCACCCACTGCAATCCTACCCATGTCTACTCAGAAGTAAGCTGCACTGAATTCAATGTGGCTTACCCGCCCATAAGGGGGGTTGAATTGCAAGTCTTGTTCATTTTAAAAAGAGGTGGTGGGGAGGGAAGACAGAGATCCATGCTCATTTCTGCCCATCTGACTCTGTGTATAAGAAGGGGGGGATTTCATTCACTTTATTTAAAGTGCCAACACCAGAACAATAAGAAGGTGATTTCCAGGGGGGTGGAGTTGGAGGGATGAAGGTTTCACCAATAGGAGTTGGGCTAGACAGAAGAGTAGGGAAACCTGGTTCAGAGCAGGCGGTTGATGTTTCCTCAATGAGTGATTTTGCAACTGATTGGCAGATCAACCCCCCTCCGGGTGTGGTTTATAGAAACACTTTGCTCTTTCAGTCTGAAAGAGGAGTGTGTTCACAGCCACGCTTTCTTGCCACTAGTGTGTTTAAACCTCCCAATCTGGAGCTGGCTCTATATAGGCAGCATAGGCACACTCACTGTTCTGCCAGTTCCAGTGCATTTCCACCTCTCTCTTCTGAAAATGGGGGCATGTCAAACCCCACCCCTTTTTACTATAAGCTGGTGGAAGCAGCTTGAGTGCTTTTTTAAAGAAATTTCGTAACTGATCCGCAGATCAATGTGTTCCCCCTCCAGGTGTGGCTAATGGAAACGCTTTGCTCTGGTGACTAGTGTATTCACAGCCATAATTTCTTGTGGAAGCAGAGTTAGGAAAACATGGTCTAATCTTTAGAGAGTTTGCATGGGCACAATTTAATATATGGATCCTGACTAGATCATCTTTAGGTCTTCTTCAGACCTGTGATTAGTAACTTTTGTAAAACTGGACTCACATAAGCAGTGCCGTAACTAGGCAGGTGCAACAGGTGCACAGGCACAGGGCACAGGACGAAGGGGGCCCTGAAATGGATTTGCTGAAATGAAAGTTATTTATAAACAATTGTTGTATCATATTTGTTTTATTATTATTTTTCCCCCCAAAAAAATTAAAGGGCCCAAAAATAAAACCTTGCACAGGGCACATGAAAAGCTAGTTACGCTACTGCACATAAGAAACCCTCACTTTGCTCAGGTGAGTCCGGGACCAGTTGCAAACCAAGGAATACAGTTTGAGGAGGATGCATCTGCCACCACAGCTCAAGGACACATAGTCCTTCAAACCCAAGTAATGTGCCTACATTACTCCATTTTGTGAACTGAAAATAGAACCCAGGAGTCTTAACTCCACAAACTCTTTCCTGCACTTAACAGTAGGATGGTGTTCTCACACACTTCCAGTATGCTCACATGACCAGCCAGGGCAGGAATGAGAGCTAGGCAGGCTGAAGGAATGTAAACACAGAAGTATGAAAATAGCCCAACAGCACATGGTTTGAACAAATTCCTAGAAACATTTAAAGACTAAAGAGATTTCAGGCTAGGCACCCTAGTTCCATCCATCATTCCACCCAGTTTTTGAACATTCTCCCTTTTCTACAAGATGTGTAATACAATACACAATTCCATAATCATACACTAAAGCTCAGCTTAACACATCATGGATGAACGCAGGATGTCATCTCCTCAGGTACTGGGTCAAATAGGATGAAATATAAAAGTATCAACATCAAAACACCACCACAGCTGGTGCTCCTGTGATGAATCAAATCCCAGCACAGCAGCCAACACTGGCAGCTGTTAGAACGACACTCTAACCACTCCTCACCCATTCCATATCTCTGCAGGGTATATCAGTAGCAAGTCACCCTGGATGCTACTGCCTGATAAAGCTTATCCAGAGACCAGATCTAAACAATGGGCTGATGCCAATTCTCCCTCATCCTACTCTGAAGGTGTTCAACTTTTCTTCCTACGCCAAGTCTGTTTCCTGACTCCTAACTGAGGTGAGCAGAGGGAGCTGTCTCAGTTGGTCAACAGGTGAGGAAATATAAGCAAGCCAGCTTACAGAGAGCAAGCAAACAGGAGTTTGACAAAGGAGCTGCAGCAAGGAAAGGAGAAAGGCAAGAGGGCTCTGAAGCCGTGGGCTCTAAGCCATGTGCTCTGAAGGGCTCCATAGCAGCTTGATTGGGAGGGGTGTGACCTGATAGCTATTGGCTTAAGGGTGGGGTCTGAGGACTGCTGAGGGCAACAAGCAGCAGCTGTGTGTGCTAAGACTTTCATTCTGTTTCCTGACTCCTAACCGAGCTGAGCAGCTATCTCAGTTGATCCACAGGTGAGGAGATATAAGCAAGCCAACTTTCAGAGAGTGAGCGAACAGAGCGAGGAAACAGGAGTTCGACAGGGAAGGTCAAGGGGGAGGTCCCTAAAATAAAATATATAATTAATTCTCCTTGTACAGCACACCACATACCAGTAGGACTCTCAAGTTTACCCTGAAGTAGGACAGGACAAAGCACAGGCCATTCCAAAACAAGTAGTCAGAAACAAACGGTAGAAGAGAGTATGAATGAGAAGGATACTCCAGTGGTTGTAACCTGCAAGGTGTGTGCCATGTTTGTTTCCTTGCCTGAGAACAATATGGCATACACGTGCAACAAGTGAAAGCTCTTGGCACTGTTGGAAGAAAAAATGAGCGGCCTGCAACGGCGGGTGGCCACACTGAGGACTATAAGAGAAGATGAAGAGTTCTTAAACAGAACTCTGGAACAACAGCAGCAAAGAGAAGTGGAGGTGGAAAAGCAACAGGATGCGGTAGCAGAAGAGGAGACTGCTTTGGAGAGGAACAATGAAGTGGAGGAAACTCCATGGGAAAGGGTGACAGTTACGACCAGAAGAGCTAGAAGACACCCTTCACCAATGGAACTATGGAACCGCTTTCAAGCACTCAAGGATGAGACTGGAGGACAGCCTGTGGTGGAAGAATTACAGGAGAATCCGGGCTACAAGGAGCAAGAGGCTGAAGCTCAATCAAGCAGGGGCAATGAAACCACGCCCCACAACAAAAAGAGAAGAGTACTAGTAGTGGGAGTCTCCCTACTGCGTGGGATCGAAACCCAAGTATGCCGAGAAGATCCATGGACTCGCCAGGTATGCTGTGTACCAGGAGGACGGATTAGAGATGTGACGGAAGGGTTGATATCACTCATCAAGCCCATCAACAGGTATCCCTTTCTCCTCATCCATGTGGGAACAAATGGTACTGCCAAACAAATCTATGAAGAAATCACATCACACTTTGAGGCTCTAGGAAGGAGACTCGAGGACTTTGGGGCCCAGATAGTTTTTTCATCCATACTTCCAGTACTTAGAAGAGGAGTAGAAAGGGAAAGAAAAATACTCTGTGTGAATGAATGGCTACGAAGGTGGTGCTGACATGAGAGATTTGGATTCTGGGACTACCGGCTATGCTTCCTGGAAGATGGACTGCTGGCAAGTGATGGGTTGCACCTCACAAGGACTGGGAAGAATGTGTTTGGCCACAGCTTGGAGAAGTTCATCAGGAGGACTTTAAACTGAATCCTAAGGGGGAGGGTGTCGTAAACTTGGTGGTAATGACTGATGAAGGCTTGTGCACAGGAACAGAGAGATTGGCTTTAATAGGGCCCAGTAATAGTCCTCATAAGAGAGCAAGGAAGGAAGGAAGTAGTAAGGAAGCCAAGCCACAAATCGCATGGTCTTCGATGTCTGTATTCTAATGTGCAGAGCATGGGAAACAAGCAGGACGAACTTGAACTCTTAATACAGGAGGGTAATTACGACTTGATAGGTATAACTGAAACTTGCTGGGATGACTCCCATGACTGGAATACAGCAATTGAAGGATATAACTTGTTCAAAAAGAACAGAAGGAATAAAAAGGGAGGTGGAGTTGCGCTATATGTTAAAAATATATATCCCTGCACAGAAATACAGGAAGATGAGCTTGGTAGCTCCACCGAGAACATCTGGATTAAAATTAATGGGGCAAGTAATAAAAGGAATGTGGTGCTTGGAGCCTACTACCGACCACCCAATCAAGGAGAAGATGAGAATGTAACTTTTGAGAAGCAAACTGCCAACATTTCAAGGAGTCATGATGTAGTAGTAATGGGGGACTTCAATTATCCTAATATCTGTTGGGAGACAAACTCTGCCAAGCACATCCCCTACAAGAAATTTCTGACTTGTGTTGGAGATAACTTTCTCCTACAGACAGTGGAGGAAGCAACCAGAGGATCAGCTATCCTGGACTTGATTCTAACCAATAGAGATAGTGACTTGAATTCTTGCTTTTAACAGAAGTAAAAGCTGAGAGTAGCCATATGTGCACCCTGGACTTCAGGAAAGCTGATTTTAATAGACTCAGAACAATTGTAAGTACGGTTCCATGGCAAGTCACCCTAAGGAGAAAAGGAGTCCAAGATGTGTAGGAGTTTCTAAAAAAGGAAATTCTAAAAGCACAATGGCAAGCAATTCCAACAAGGAAAAAGGGGGGGAAACAGCAGAAGAAGCCAATGTGGGTTCACAAAAAGCTTAGAGATGACCTGAAAACAAAAAAGGACACATACAGGAAGTGGAAAGGCCAGACCATAAAGGAAGAGTACAGGCAGAATGAGCTGAGGTTAGTGAGGGATGCTAAAAGCAACAAAAAAGCTTTCTTCCGGTACGTCCATAGTAAAAGACAAAGAAAACAAATGGTGGCACAGCTACTCAAAGAGGATGGCAAAGTGATAACAGATGACAAAGAAAAGGCAGAAGTGCTCAATTCCCACTTTGGCTCAGTCTTCTCCCAAAAAAGGGCCTATGACCCTCCCGGGAAACATGAAGTAGAAGGGGCAGGATTGGAGCTAGAGATTGATAGACAAATGGTCAGGGAATACCTAATCACTTTGAATGAGTTCAAATCGGCAGGGCCCGATAAACTACATCCTAGAGTACTGAAGGAACTGGCTGAAGAACTCTCAGAATCGCTGCTATTCTCTTTACAAAATCATGGAGGCCTGGTGAAGTGCCGGATGACTGGAGGAGAGCTAATGTTGTCCCTATCTTCAAAAAGGGCAAAAAGGAGGAACCGGGGAACTACAGACCAGTCAGCCTAACGTCAATCCCTGGAAAAACTCTGAAGCAGATTATAAAGCTGCTGAAGAACTCTCAGAACCACTGTCTATTATCTTTGTGAAATCCTGGAGGACTGGTGAAGTGCTCTGTCACACAGAGGAGGACAGGGATCTCTTCTCGATCATCCCAGAGTGCAGGACACGGAATAATGGGCTTAAGTTGCAGGATGCCAGATTTCAACTGGACATCAGGAAAAACTTCCTGTTGAAGCCATACGACAATGGAACCAATTACCTAGGTAATGGGCTCTCTGACACTGGAGGCATTCAAAGAGGCAGCTGGAAGCCATCTGTCGGGAATGCTTTGATTTGGATTCCTGCATTGAGCATTGTCATTAGGACAGTCTAGGTTTCCTTTGAAAACAATACAGATTCATTTGTATCTATTTTACCCTATTTATTGCAGCTATATAACCTGCACTCTTTAAGTGCTAGTAGTTTTAAGGAGTGTCAATTTAGATGAAATGGTTGTGGCATTCAGAGCATTTTTTAAGGAATTGTTACTGGGTGTCTATTTTTTCATTCACATAGCTTGCACACGGAAGCCTCTCTACCATGTACAAGCTCTGACATTTAGATTGAAGTAAAAGTGTTTCAGTAGCTTCCAATCTGAATTTGTGTTCTTGGTTCATTCATTAAATTCGGGTCCATTTGTGTCCACTGGGTGTCCAAAAGCTAGAACTGGGTGTCCATTTGGAGATACAACCATTACTTAAAAAAATGCCTTGGTGAAATTCAATATCTTGGCTCCACAGCATTAAAGAATTCACAGATGTGTCAGACCCCACCCCCAAACACACTCACACTTGTGGCTGAGAATGTCCTGCTACAGGGAAAACAGTATCAAGTGTGCTATCAGCACAAAAGGAGTTTTGGCTGGTAGGAAGATTTGAGGGGCAAGGGCAGGGATTAGCACATGCTTTTCTTGGTTCAGCTGCTGTTCAAATGCAGGCCTCAGAGAAGTCTGTCACAGAGGATGTTTTCAGGAAACAAGTAGGAATAGCTCCCTTCCCCAACTCTGAATGCAGTGCTTAGGGTTAAATAGAGGTTAATCCCTGACATGTTGTGTGTGTATATCATGCCCCCACTGAAGGAATGCCCCTTCAGAAGAGGGCCTGGAGCTCCCTAAGGCAAACATCATAGAGAAGCACAGTGGTGTCACTAGGGGTGCGCAGGGGGTGAGGACTGCACCAGGTGACACCATCAGAGGGGGGTGATTGTCAGCTTTAATTTTTTAAAAAATTAAGTTTCTAGGTGGTCCGGTTCTCGAGATATACATAAAAACGTCAGCCCACCAGTTAAAGCTTTTTTTAAACTACTGTATAGCACTTCGTAGCTTTAACCCCGCCCATTCAGGATTGCAGCCAATCAGTGAAGTGCTTGTTTGACCTGTGGCAGTGTCTAGTAAACCTCATTGCAATGCCAGAAAATGGTGGTTCCCCCCACTATTTATCTGAAAATCTCATAAATTGGGTAAGTATATACATTTCAGTTTCCCCCCCCTCTTGTGTGTAGGAGTCAGATCCTGGGCAGTGTTTTGAAAATCTTCCCAATACTTGCTTTTGTGCGGGTAAAAGCATTGCTAATCCCATATCTCCAGAGTAAATCCCATTGAATTCAATAGGATTTACTTTTGAGTAGACATGGTTATGGATGTGCTGAAAATCAATGGGACTTGGGAGTGAATGTAAAAAATTGTGTTTGTGTTCTCTTTCTGTTCCCCCCCCCCAGTCCTATTTTAAAGCAAGTAGGCAGGGCTTACTTAGGTATTACAGTTTTTATTCTGTAGGAAACTAATACGGATTTTTTTAAAACTAATACTGATTTTTCTGCAATAACCAACTGGTTTGACAATAAACTATTATATGGGCTGTATGTATTTATACATCTGCAGTGTGTGTGTGTAGTCTTTCCAACAACCCTGTGAGGTAGGGTTGGAAATCAAGGCAGCTCACAATAAGAAATAAAGCCATTTAAAATCCAATAACCATAAAGTAAGAATAAACAGTTGAAAAACAGCCCAAAGAGGCATGATTCTGAATTTTGGGTTGGGTGAATGAAGTTTGTTTATTTATTATTTGATTTATATCCTGCCCTTCCTCCCAGTAGGAGCCCAGGGCGGCAAACAAAAGCACTAAAAGCACTTTAAAACATCATAAAACAGACTTTAAAATATATTAAAACATCTTTGAAAATATTTTTTAAAAGCTTTAAAAAAACATTTTTTAAAAAAAGAAAAGGCTTAAAACATATTAAAAAGCAATTCCAACACAGACTCAGACTTGGATAAGGTCTCAACTTAAAAGAACAAGTTGAAAGAACAAGTTCCTTATCACTTGAGGCTGTAGTTCTCTGCACACTTCCCGGTTTCAGTAAGCCCCATTGAATACATTGGGACTTGCTTCTGAGTAAACAAACATCGGATTGCACTATAAATATATTTACAGATTGTGTAATTCATAAACATATTTGAGAGTCATGTTTATATAAATATTTTTTCATACTGTGTCCCAATAAGTATTTGATTTCACACTATGGTTGTAGATGATTTTTTCCTCTACATTTTAAGTGTGCCCTTCTTCCTGGGGGTGGTCATGGTTCTCCATTGTTTTCATCCTGAGGGGAGGATAGGCTGAGAGATGGTGAGTAGCACACTTAAGGTCTCTTCACCTCCCCCCCTTTTTTATTTGTATTTATTTTATATTTCTCCAATATCTTCCCCTGGCTGTTTTTATGTATTTTAAATATTTTTAGATTAAATAAATAGGAAATCATAATTGTGAACCTCCCTAAAAGCAATTTACCTATCCTTATGTTTTGGCAAAGTGATGGTGTGAAGGCATGCTGATAAAACAAGAGACCATGTTTGAGGCATGTTATAAGGTGTTTGAGGACTTTGTCATACATTACTTTTTGAGACCTGTAGATTCATGTTGGAAAGAACACGTGCACGTATTGAATGGTGGCTTGGGTGCTGTTTTTTCAGTCTACGCTGCATGCGTAGGGAAGGTGATACATCATCTGGCAGCTAGCTTTATAATGTGAGAATGAAAAACATTTGGATCACCATTCACTTGTTTACTCTTCTCACTATTGAGACCACTTCATACATTACTTTTTCATACACAGAAATTTAATCTTTGTATAGGAAAAAGTATTTTGTAAAATAGGAAGGACAGTGGCTGCCCAGTCAGTATAACCACTGTACAAGATCTACTCAGCCACTGTAATTACCTTTTTGTTTTGAGTGCCCTTTTGTCTGGGTCTTGGTCCAGGTGTGTATCCAACTTTGATGTGCTTATGGAAGGGGTGTGCAAGTAGTGCCTCCCCAAGTGTGGAGGCTTGGACAAACATTGTGTTATGGAAAACCAAAGTCTGTGTGAAAGTACATATTTGGGAATGCCATCAGTGTAATCCTAAACACACTTAATAAATAATATCGAACTTGCACATCACAAAATATATTATGGACATGTCCATAAGCACCAGGAGGGTAGTCACCCAGGGGATCTTAGTCCCTCTGCTTTTTTGGGAGCAGGGACCCTATGTCTCCAAGCATCCTACAATCAGCATGAAAAGGGAGTGTGTTAGTCACTGAGAAGAGTCTTCTAATAGGCTTCCTTGCCTTTCCTGCTGATTGGAGCCAATCAGAGTGAAAGGAGGTGAGTTAGCAACTGAGAAGACTCTTCTCAGTTGCTAATGCTCTCCACTTACATGCTGATTGGTTCCTAGAGATGTTTGTTGTTGTGAGAGAATGCATTAACAAAGATCTCATTCTTAATCCAGGAGTAAAAAAGGGTGTATGTGGCTGCAACTATCATGAAGGGACTCTGCACTTCTGAATTTTCTACTAAACAACTGATAAATACCTATGTAACTTTGTGTCTGGAGACTTATTATTAAGAATCACTTTCCATAATTGTAAGGAGGTATGTCCACATGCATGCATCCCAGGCACCTAAATGAGGTGTGAGAGCAGCATAGGGACATAAGCAGATGTCTTATTCCAGGGGTTCCCAAACCTTTCTTCTACATAGACCACTTGAAAATTGCTGAGGGTCTGAAAGTACCAGAGAGCTATTGCTAGTCGGGCGGGATATAAGCCAAATAAATAAATAAATAATAAATAAAGTATCTGAAAATTTACTATGGGCATATGCAAGGTAATTAACTCCCATTAGTGATAAGAGCAAGAATTTGGGCTGTGCGTATGATATTGTAATTTAAAGCTGTAATTTTAATTTTGCTAGTTGTTTATGTCACTACTATTGCCATTACATTCAGTGATATACGGGAATTACGATTTACGAGTAACATTAGTACAAAAAACATTGCTAAGGATTCTGTATGGTCTGGTACGGGAGGAGGTCCATGGGGGTGACACCATGAGTTACCGCACTGGGTGACACCAACCCTAGTGACGCCACTGGAGAAGCAGGCCATGTTAATGGTCAGTGAGGCAGAGCAGGCCTTGCTTTTTGTATTGCCCCTGTGAGTAGACTAGGAACTGCTGGATTTGGTTTCAGCAGAAGCAGGGCAGTGTAGCTAATTGTTGTATATCTGCTCTGTGCTCCACTGGCTGCATCTAGAATGCTGAAATTTAATTTCAAAATTGGTATGCATGCTATTTGTAGCAGATTTCAGTTTGTGTAAAGGTTTGTTTTTTTGTAGTTTTAAATAATGTGCACGGGTGTATTGGTAACTTATTAGGAAAAAAGAGAAGCAAACTGTGTGCTTGCAGTGGTTAGGAATTAGGAAGCAAAAAATGAAAGAACTATGCGTTGCTTATGTCTCACTGCAAATGAGAGGTGGTTATTCAGATTCCCAAAATGCAAGGAGGAGGGAATTAAGAGTTTTACAAGTACCCCAAGCTACTGGTCTTTTGGTCAAACATAGGCTGATGCCTATGCTCCTGAGTCTTAGGAGAATAATAAAAGTGGTGTGGGAAGTGAGGCTAGCTTGGTGTTAATATAGCGTAGAACAAAGCAATAGCGAAATGATCCAACAGCACAAACATTTGTGTCACTACAGCCAATGTCCTGTACAGACAGGACTTCTCTTGGCAGTTTCCTGTTTAGTTTTGCTCTAAACAATGCACTTCTGAGGACATCACTTTCATTTTGGGAAGTGCAGCAAAGGTGTTGGGGGAGGAGTTGTGGTTTCTGTACTCCTTCAGCTGAGGAGAAAAGTAAACTTCAGAGCCTAGGGCTGCTACTGTGCACACCTACTTGAGAATAAGTTCTACTAAAATCAGCTGAACTTAGCATTTGCAAAAATGTTCATAGAATAAATGTGTAAGAAGCTGACATGTCTGTTAGAATCACAGCATAAGCAAATGAGTATATGGCTTCATAGATAACGAACAGGGGCCCATAACAAAATATTACAGTCTATTCCCAGTGCGCAGGTGTTACCTAAGCCTGATGTTAAGAGAGCTGGGCGGGGGGAACCTGATCAAATCCCAGATCTAACTTGGGTCTCTTACTTCATGTTCAATTTTCTGAACATTTAAAAGTGTGCTATGCCTGCAAATCACATGGAGTTGAGGCTTCTGCATGCTATTGAAGCTTGATTTGGTCTGAAAGGGCAATTTAAGTAGATTGACCTTTGTTGCAACCTCAGAAGTATTTTTTCTTGGAATCCAAACTAACCTAAGCCTTACCTCTGACCTGCAATATTAATAGTGGACTGCATTGCAGGGCTGTCATAAACTGCTCTCTCTCAGTACAGTCCTCCAACCCACAATAGGTGTATAACAGTGGGCTCCTTCTGGGAGGACGGGCAGGATATAAATTTAATAAATAAACTGCTCTCTTAGCCCTACTTGCAGTGTGGCAATAAAAATACTAGATCACTGCAGGATTGTTGTACTCTGACGCTCTAGAGTTTAAGTAGAGACCTTATCCCAGTCTGCATCTGTGTTGAACTGCTTTTTAATATATTTTTAAACCTTCTTTTAAAAATGTTTTTAAAGCTTTTTTAAAATGTTTTAAAAGATGTTTTATTTTAACATGTTTTTAATGGTGGTTGTGTTTTAATACATTTTGAAGTCTGTTTTTATGATTTTAAAGTGTTTTTACTGCTTCTGTTTGCTGCCCTGGGCTCCTACTGGGAGAAAGGGTGGGATATAGATCAAATAAATAAATAATAAATAATAATAGTCTAACCCCCCCCCCATGTGCAAGAAAGATATAACACAGCTAGACAGGGTTGTTGTAAATTGGTTAGAATCTGTCCTGCATAATTTAGTGTGACAATAAAGCAGGGCTGTCATAAGCTGTTCCTTTCCATCCACAGCCCTCTCCAATTTGCAGTATAGACAATGAACAGCATTTGTTTTGGAATTTGCATTAGCAGGTTATTTTTATATGTTTCATATTAATTAAGAACTGAGTAAGGAAGAGCAGGAACTCTTCTCTTTGTTGCTCTTTTGGGAGGGGTGTTTTTAAGGAGGCTAGACACAGTGGGGCCCAGTCCTAGTTCCATTAAAATAATGGTTTTCTACACTAATATGTACAGGCAGCTCTCAGTTATTTCACTGAGGACACTTAAAAATAGTTTCTCAGTATGAAACAAGAAATTACTTATCCAGACAATGAGATGGTTTACCATTTTTATATCTATGTATTTCTTATTCCTTTAAAATCTTGCTTACCTGGTCAGGGAAGATGGGAGATGGAGTTCAGCAGCATTTTGAGGGCCACAAATTCCTCCTCCACCACTACTGAACTAGAGCTGATTTAAGGCAGTTTTCTCCCCTCGTTACAAGCATATTTAGCATGTTAGCCCAGCCCCCTGGATCCCTCCTGTGAGTCACACAGAGGAAGCCTGCTGATGGGGGGGGGGGCAGACCCACCTCACTGACCCATCTGTGTTTGCAAAGAGGGCATACCATGCAGCATAAAAACTAAGGGCTGTTTTAAAAGGCTCTGTGGACACTTTCAGAGTTCTCCAGAAGACTATGGCCCTGTTCACATGTTACAGTCAACAAGTGTACAGTCTGTGTACCTGGGTACATAAGTAGCTGGGCTGTACACTCGTACAGTTATTCACATGTAACATTCAATGAGTGTACAGTCTTTTATATACACATTTGCTGCCAGGGAAAGAAAACGGCTTCCATGACACTTATTAAATGCGCCATTGAAGCAATTCCCTTTTACTGGCAACAAGGCAAGGCACGCTGGGTCTGTTATACTTCCTGAAATTGTTTCCTGTCAAGGGGTACATTCAATAGAGTTTTGGAAGAAACAGGAATGTAGTTTTACTCTTTTCATTTTTCCTGCAGATTCTTTTTAAAATCAAAACACCAACTTTTAAAAAGAAAATACTAACCTGTAACTATCATAACTATAGTTATTAAAATATTGCATTTTTCATTGCCTGTTATTAGAGTATGTATGGGTTTTGATGTAGGCTTTCATGAAACAATCCTATACATGTCTATACAGTCCTATAGAGATCAATAGGACTTACTCATAGATAAATGTGTGGAAGTGCAGACCTAAATATATTGAATATTTATATATGAAAATATTTTGAGGGGGCTGCAACAAAAACAAGCTGCTTAAAAGATTATGAACTGAAACTATTCTTCCAACATGGTACACCTGATTCTTTCTTGAGGATATCATGCGTTTTAATACACAAAACTACACTCAAAATATAAATGTGGGGGAAATTATTTATCAGTTGGGCTTTCCAGCCTACTGCTCCCACTGTAACATACTCTGTCCCCTGGAAAGCCTTTCCTGGTATTTGGGAAACAGGAAAGCTCTGGGCTGTGGTTTTTCAGTAGAAATGTTTGTAGCTCAGTATGAAAAAGTGATCATCAGTATCTCTTTTTATGATCTAGGTCAGTGGTTCCCAACCTTTATGAGTACGGGACCCCCTTTATAAGCTCAATTTTTTTTGTGACCTCCTCCCTCCAGGAAGGCAGCTTGGCTGCCAGGAAGGAAGGGGGAAAGCGGCCTTTCCTTGCAGCCTTGCTTCTTTTTGCTTCACAAAAAGCCCTCTCGTTCTGAGTAAGGACGTCATCAGTACTGGTAGTGTGAGGAGACGACAGTCAGTGGTAGTAATTCCCTCTTCTTTCTGGTAGCTCCACCTCAGCCTCCTTTGGTGTCTGACATGAGCAGATGCCTGCCTTTGGTGCGCCTGAAAGATGCTCTAGCACTTCAGCAAAGCTCCTCCCTTCTCATTTGGAGCAAGGAGGAGGTGCCATCTGCAGAAGTAGTGGGGAACAGACAGTGTCCAGGGAGTGAAGACTTTTTAAAAATAATAATTTCTTTACTGTTCGCAGCCCCTTCCAGATTACTTCACACACTCCAGGTTGGGAACCACTGATCTATGTCATAATATTTAGCTTTTGGATAGCACTTTAAATGCAGGGTGGGCAGAAAGTAGATCAAAATGTATTGGTGTATCTCAGGATGACTCACAGAAGATCAGTGAGGACTTCAGACTACTGTTTCACAATGAAAACAAGAAAATGACCACCCCACCATTATACTGCTGAAATGAAGAAAGTGGGGGGGGGTAATCTGAGTGGATTTTTGTGTGGGAATACTGTGAGCTCAGTTCAATTTTGGAACTCCAAACAAATTCCTGGGCTAAGAATTATTTAACTCTTAAGTGCATATTGTTGCACGCCTCCCCCAATCTCTGAGCGGTGAGATTTCGGGGGTCCCTGCGCCCATCCAGGGTTTGGTTTCCTTTGGGAAGAAGGTCAGCGGAGACTGCGGTGTCTTTATGAAATATGGTTTATTTATTTACACACATTCCAACCTGAGCTTAGGATGGAGGGGTTCAAGGCATCAGCAGTCTAATATCCAGCTTTTCCATCTGGGTGCAGGGGCATCCTATCACCATGATGCAGAGGGATAGCCTCTCTGCATGCCTGCAGCCCCAGCCATTCTCTAGAACACACACTACAAACTCCAAACACTTCTGCCCGCCCAGGAGTGGGGGGAGAGACTCTCCTCCAGTAGAGTTTAAAATGACAAAAGGATCTTCCTAGCCCCTTTCACCAGTTGCCGGGGCAACTAAACAGGCCCATTAACTACCTGGCCACTCTATGTGATTAACAAAGGAGATTCATCTGGCTACCAGAGCCAGCCTCCCGAGCATAGGATTCCAAATCAAAGGCTGGAAAGGTGACCCACAGAAATCATCCATTCCAGCCCCCCCCCCATGCTCATAACAATATATTTTGTGGCTTGCTCTGGTTGGTGGATCTTGGGTTTTTGTAATAATAATAATAATAAAAAAATCAATACCAAAAACCTGAAGTCTAACCATCCTGATCTAGAGTATTAGATCCTGATCTAGTCGAACCATGAAGTCTAACCATCCTAACCATAGAGTATTTGCCACCCTGGGCTCCTGCTGGAAGGGCAGGATATAAATCAAATAATAAATAAATAAATAATCAAAACATTACAAGCCTACAAGGCAGGTTTGTGTTACTATAAAACCATGTGATGCAGCTACTTCTGAGAGCAGTTTCTAATGGAGGCAGCCATTATCATGTGTTTGACCATCAGGTGTGTCTAATTTTGATGCATGACACTTGACATAGAAGGTAAGAGCTGCACAGAGATGAGCAAATCCACAATTTTTCTCTTCTCAATTTCTGGATACACAGTAGAAAGGTGACATTGCTTTTTTGAGAATGCCTTCTTTGGCAATGTTTTGAAGAGTCTTACCTCTGCTATTGTAGTTTCATTCTTGCAAGCACTCCTTTGAATCATGCTACAACAACCCTGCAAGGTAGGTCTGTGCCCATACAAATGATTTAGTGCAGGGATGGCCAGAAGATAGACTGTAATCTATTGGTAGATCCCTGGGAGATTTGTAGTTAATTGGCAAGCGCTTCTGGCTTCCAGTTGTTTAACAATATTTATTAATAATAGAAACAAAAGGACACACATCCGTTTGGAAATTTGACAACTGAAATTAAGAATACTTGTGGAAAGTAGGAATAGATCTATGGGTGGAAAGACTGTGAGCTCATCTCAGTTCTGATAACCCTGTGCTCAGCAGCTTCTCAGACGCCTCGTTCTTTCATACTAGATGTACGTCTTTTGTAGCTGGCTGCAGTTGGTGGTTCTTGAGGTTCTAGTAAAACACAGGATGGTTCCCTGACTCTGCAACAGCAGTGCTCTCTCAGTAATGGCAACATTGCCATTCACTGAATGGGGATGGGGCAAGGTACCTATAAGTTCAAGGCTGGTGGCACCACCATCCTGCAGCACGTGGGCACACACCTGCAAGCTTGTGCTGCATTCCACCAAAGTACCCCCAACCTTGCCATCTCTGTGCCACTGCTGACCTATGCCATCAAATTATTGGAAATGTCTTGGCTACATTTCTCTTTCTTGACCTTTAGGAGGAAATAGAAAGCACACAACAGAATTTACCTTACCATTGATTTCAATAGGTTTTAAAAGACCAAGGAAGAGAAGTATAGTGGGTAATGTATATTGGAATTATAGAGGTATTGTAGTGTACAAGTTCTACAAAAGTCAGTATGGTGTAGTGGTAAGAGTACTGGACTAGGGCCTGGGAGACCTGGCTTCAAATCCTCCTTCAGCCATGAAACTCACTGGATGACTTCTGGGCTAGTCACCTTCTCAGCCTAAATTACCTCATAGGGCTATTCTGAGGATATATTTGAGAGGTGCAGGACTACGTATGCCACACTGAGCTCTTTGCAGGAAAGTTGAGACGTAAAGGAAATAGGGCATTAAATAAGATTAAGGCTACCTTGCACAGTTACTTGAGAGTAAGCTCCATTGAACTGTGAAAGTTACTTTCGATAAACCTGCTTGGGATTATGTTATTAAGATACAAGGGATAGCTATTATCAATAAATAATAGAAATTTTGGGTAACTATCATTTCTGAGCAATGTGTTACCTAGCCATTAAGTTATTTTATTATTGCAGTTGTGATAGCGGCTATTATTCATTACCTGCATAGGGGGGTTGGAGCAAGTTTTGGAATCTATTTGTGGCACTATCTTGAATAGTAGGTGTACTACTCGTAACAAGCAACAATGAGTCGCATGATGACACATTGAACATTTAACAGACATTATAAATTTTATATTTATTGATAAATCACCTAGTATTTAAAGGAAAGGATTGAATTTAGAAGTTAAAGGCTGTAATTCTATATTCACATTCACTTCAGGAGTAAGCCCCACTAAACTCAGTGGAACTTACTTCTGAGTAAACATGGCTAGGACTGCACTGGACTGTGAGCAGACACAGAGGCAAACTCCCCTCCCTTTCTCTGCCCCCCCCCAACTGTTTATTTTAAGAGGCTGGAATCCTAATGGTTCTTACCTGAGAGTAAGTCCCACCAAACTGAATGGAATTTACTTTAGGCATGGGGTTAGGATTGTACTTTAACAATGTAAACAGTCCTTGCCTAGCTCTAGCTTCTCTGACAGAACACTTGCTTTTTTTTAGGCAATCCTAACTTCACTTACCTGGGAGTAAGCCCCATTGAACTAAGTGAGACTTACTTCTGAGTCGACATATTTGCTCAGAATCTCTGACCTTCTCTCAAAATAGCAGTTTCCACTTGTCTGAGCCCACAAGAGGCTTAAACTCCATTTAAGTTTGTAAAACAAACTTATTTTTTAAACCTAGCTCTAGCTTCCTCACAAGTCTCTCTCACATTTTTAGTCACTCCATTTACCTGGGAGTAAGCACCATTGAACTCAGTGGGATTTACTTCTGAGTAGACATTTTGCCTGCTTCCTTCCCCTCAGGCTTATTGCTAGCACACAGCTCTGCTCCATTTACCTGGGAGTAAGCCCCACTGAACTCAGTGGGATTTACTTCTGAGTAGACATTTTTAAAATTCAAATGTGAATCCTGCAAAGCTCTCTCCTCTCCATTTTTTTCCTCTGTCCTTTCCTCAAACTCACTCATTGCCAGCACACAGAAGCACTGCACTCAATGGGACTTACTTCTGAGTAGACTTTTTAAAAATTGTAGTAAGTCCTTCAAAGCTCCCCCCCCCACCCGTTTTTTGCATCTTTCCTTCCCTCAAGCTCATTTGTTGCTTCAGGCTGGTCTCCCTTCCCTCCATTTTAGCTTTATTCTTCTTTCCCGCTCCATGGCTCCAGCGACTGACGTTTCCTTCAGCCCATTTCTGATTGGCTGTTGCTGCTGCTGCAACAAAGCTCAGGCTGTCCCCGGGGAGACACGATCAGCTCTACGGGGACAGCATGCAGAGAGAATCACCACGTGAGCAGAAGACGTCTTTTTTCAGGATGCCTGTACACGTGGTGATTTTTGAAATCACCACTGTGTAGACTCTTTCTCAAGAGCAGATGTACCCAGGTACAGGGGGCTTCTACCTGGGTACAGAGTAATGTGTGAATACCCCCCATATTTGACGGTGAAGCTAGATCAGTTCATTATGCCTACACAGTGGGAGAAATGACACGGAGGTCTATGAAATGGTGTGGATGCTGTGGAGGCTGGAGAAGCTTCTGGGTCTACTCATCTTGCTACTGCCATTTAGTCTTGCCACTGGTCACAAAAAGCCATTTGGCCCACCATTTCGCTAGACATCTCCCTTTAAGGTGGAGCTGGTATTCCAGAGCTCAACAGGTCATTTCCTCATTTGCCATCTGGGACCTGAGAGATAGTAAAAAGGCCGTCACAGAAAAGTTAAAAATAACTATGGGAGCCATGAGCTATTCATAACTATTTATAACTTTATGTGTTCATTTGGGTGTTTCATTCCTCAAGTCCAGCCCCCTTGGCAGGCAGCCTTGGCCCTTTCAGATTTCTGGTTTGTACAGACACACACACACACACTCCAATGGGTGGGATTTTTCAAGCAGGTGTGTAAGAAGATTCCTCTTAGCAACAAACCTTTTGGATACCACAAAGTTCCCTCACCTGCAGAGAAAATTACTCTGGTGTATGTAGAAGGTCTTTCCACAAATTACTTTTAAGGTAGAAGCTGGGGTACAGGCCCACCAAATCTTGCTATCTAGCTGGCCGCCTTCTAGTCCCAGAAGCATGGGACTCTCTGGATTACTCTGTAGAATTTATAATTTAGAGGTATTCCCTTAAGTATTAAGAAGCTGGAATTTGAGGACTTGCTCTAAAGTCTTATGACCTACGCAGTTCCAAAGGCACAATTTTGTCTTAAAAGTTCCTGAGAATAATGTTGTTTCACACTGTTCCTCATGTCTGTGGAGTGGACCCAGAATAATTACAAATGGCTAGGAGGAGAAAAATGGCATGCAACAAAGATTATGCATATTTACCATGGATGGCCCAAGTTATTTTGCTGCCTAACACAGAAGAGTACTCACCCCCCCCCCCGGACAGGGTACATAGTACTTAAGGCTGGCAAAGTTATTTTTGGCATTCAAGGCAGATAATCCCACAAGCACCTCTCCCCTTCCCTGGCAGTACAAAATACAATAATAAATAACTAATAATTTGCTGCTGTTCCAGAACACCCCTAATCACCTCATTCGGCTAACGGTAGGGCCAGTCCTGAACTGCTTATGCAGAAACGCTTATGCCATCTCTGTTACCTTTTTAGTGCCTACTGAAGACCTTCCTCTTTCAACAAGCCTTTTAAGTAGAGATCTTATCCCAGTCTGCGTCTGTGTTGGAATTCCTTTTTAATATGTTTTTAAACCTTTTGTAAAAAAGTAGATACTGCAAAAGTTTTTTTTAAATGATTTTATAGATGTTTTGTTTTAATATGTTTTTAATTGCTTTTTTAATTCATTTTAAAGTCTGCTTTTATGATGTTAAAGTGTTTTTAGTGCTTTTGTTTGCCACCCAGGATATAAAGTAAATAAATAAATAATTCCTGTGAACAGTACTGTTTCAGTACTGTCTTACTGAGCCTTATCGACAAGAAAACATGTGCAGGATTGCAGCCTTCATCATTTCATTATTACTTTCCATGTTCCAGGGCTAAACCCTGGCAATTAACACAGGTTCCCAAGGCTCAGTCTTCCTAAGGACTGGCTCAATTTAAATCCTGTTTAGGTGTTGTTTCTGGCTCAGACTTTGTGACGAAGTGGGAACTTGAGGCGTGACAAAGAGCGACAACCTCCATATCATCTGCATGGTTAACATTTCTTCCCTCTATGTAGGCAAAAGGAAGTTTCGCCATCAAATTATGCTAAATGTCATTTGGAGTTCACATACCGAAGGAGACTTTAAAACACCAGTGTGGGTAAACATTGTGTGGGGTTTAGGCCCATCAGTCACACTGCACTTTTCCTGTCAGCAGACTTCCTATACATAATTTATTTGCAAGATAGTAAGGCAGTCTGTCCACGCAATTCAGAGTTTAAGGAGTATGTTCTCACAGAGAGAGTAAGCAGTAATAAGGAAAGAACTGACAAGCTCCACCAACGTAATGTTGACAACAGCTGTTCTTAAAACAGGGGCTGTACAACAATTTTTAAAAAAATAAAGAGGTCAGTGACCTAAACATGTGAATTATAGCAAATTCATCCATATATGAGCATGCCTGGCCCTTGTATGCATTTCTGTGCAGTACTTTCCATTGCTGCGCTGTACTCCATTAATTTCCCCTGCATTAAGCTGGGGTTGGAATATCTGGCTTACAAGGCCCCTTCCAACTCTGTGATTACGGGATCCAGTACATGGCAAGAGTCTGATATAGTTGTTGGAAAAAATGTGAAGTAAATCTGAATCTGTTAATTAACACATCCGGTTTCCGGAATAACCTAGTGTCTAACCCCGCCAGCTTCAAAGTGAATCCAGGAGCATTCGTAAAGTGGCATACAAACGGAAAGGTGCATTTTAGTCTGCAGACAACACACACACACACACACACACACACAAATACTTAATATGTTTTTTTAATGTTTTTAACCCTTATTTATTTTATTTATTTATTTATTTTATTTTATTTATATACCGCCCTAAGCCAAAAAGGCTCTCTGGGTGGTGTACATAGAGGATAAACAAGAAAATATATGAATAGAACAAATATAAGAAAATCAAAAAGCAAAAGTAGTTTTTTAAATGTTTTTAACGCTGTTTTGTTTTAGTGTATTTCAAGATCTGTTTTTATGATGTTTTAAAGTGTTTTTAGCACTTTGTTTGCCACCCTGGGCTCCTGCTGGGAGGAAGAGCGGGATACAAATTAAATATAAATAAATAAATAAATAAATAAATACTGCATTACACAAAAGAACCAGGGTCATATATCTCAAGCCATACAGTGCAACTGCATGGGGAGTTTTTGGCCCATCTTCCACTCTGCTTCTACAGCCATTTGATTGCATGCTGAGGATAAACACTAGTAACATTCCTTTCCCTTTGTAACAACTTAAGCCCGGCTCACAACACTGTCAGAGAAATGGGCTCTTAGCTAGTGATGAAAATGGCATAGCCTTAATAAGGACAAGGCTTTAATATAGCTCTTCCGTGGAGTATTTTTTAAAATCCCTGTTTAACCTAGGGAAATTGAGACACAGAAGACTGAAATAATCTCTTAGGCTGCCATTCTGTATCTGTTTACCTAGGAATGATCTCCACTTAACTCAATGGGACTTACTTCTGAGTAGGCAGGTATAGGATTGTGTGATAATCATAAACACACTTACTTCTGAGTAAACCTACTTAGGACTGCACTGTTAGTTATGATGGCAGACTTAGCAAGAGATATCCCAACTTCCAGCTGCCTCTTCCTAAGCCGAGAATCCATCTATTTTAGGCCACTAGTTTCCTTGGCAACCCACTCCTGCTTGTTTTTAAATACTGAATTCAAAATAAAGAATATGAGCTATCAAACAGCAGTTTGGCTTCAAGCCAGTTGTTATGGAATTCCATTGTGTTGCTATCTACCTAGATATCTTGTTTAAGATAATAATCTTTTTTTTAAGTATATCCTTTGCATCAGAGATGGGGAACCTATGGGGTCCATCAGTTGTTCCTGGACTCCCAACTCCTAGTCATCGTAGCCAGTGGTCAAGGATGATAGGAGTTGCAACCCAACAACATCTGAATGGTCACAAGTTCTCCATCCTTGCTTTACACTTCTGCCATTCACTTGCTGTTCCAGCAGAGCAAAATAAAGCTATAGCCTCCCAGTCCTTCATCAGCAGGACAGGATGTATTATCCAGGTATTTAAGAAGTACATTTATTACGTTTTTTTCTATACCACTTCTCTATAAAGCATGCACATATAAAATGATTTCTATGCCTTCCCCTCAGAGCCAGTTCATGCACACATGTATAACTCATTGACTGTAGCATTAAGAGTCCAAATGAATGAGCCATTGCAGGTTAACTACCAAAGAGCAGGTGTCTATAAAACCCTATGTGACCTGTAACTCAGTACTTTTTAATCGAGTCATTCAGGTGAGATGGGAATCCTCAGACATTTTTATCACTTGATAATTCAGCAAGTGCTGAATATGGATGTGTTAACTGGTCAACAAGGAAGACGCTGAGTAGAGTACCCCTGATACCTCTTTCCAATGGAATAATAGTTTAGGGATGAGGAGCCTGTGACTCTCCACATGTTGCTGAACTCCCAACTCCCATCAGCCTCTGCCCGCATAGTCCATGATCAGAGATTATGGGATTTGGAGTTCAGCAACATTTGGAGGACCAAAGGTTCTGTATTTACACCTCTTCCATTCCCTTGCTGTTCCTTTTCACTGGAGTATTCCTTACATCAGAGCTAAATAAATTAATAGTTTCACACACAGATACTTAAAGAATAACCACACAATGCACTGTATGCTGTTCTAATGCACTCTGAATGAAGCTATAGAATCTGCCAACAATGCATTAGCTGCTGCAAAAGAGCATTTGGAAAAGTACAGATGGAAAGCAACAAATTCCAAAACTAGATTCCTTTCATGAGAAGAAATTATTTAATGACATTTCTCAAAGGCAGTGTATGGATTTACACCATTGTCTGGTATACACTAGTCCAGAGTTGGGGATGGAACCAGTGGTCTTCCAGATGTTGGACTATACCTCCCATCATCCCTGAACATTGGCTATGCTTGGCTGGGGCTGATGGGACTTGGAGTCCAGCAACATCCGGTGAGCCACAAGTTAGCCACCTCTGCACTAGCCAAGCCATTATCTGCACATGATTATTATGCTGAGTTTGCAACACATCTGAATTTTAATTTAACTGTCAAAAGACAATACTGCATTTCATTGTCATTTGACTCCATAAATTATGATTTTTTCTCTATATCTATGTGATGTATTCACACACCTGTCAACTGAAGATAGCACTTCATAATCTGATGAAGTGGCCAACAACAACAAAAGTCCAGAAAAGCTTCTGCCATAAAAGATCTGTTCATCTTTAAAGGTGCAACAGCCTCATTGCTGCTTTTGCTCCAACAGACTAAAACAGCTATCCCCACTGCAATTTCTTAGAAGTATGTCCAAAAGCTGTACTGGAAAGCCCAGCTTTTAATCTTTCAGAGAGCAGGGCCCACTATGGTTACCCTATGTATACATTTTGCATGTGTTCAAATACATTTTAATTACTGAACATATTCCCCTGCCTGACCCCTAGCATTCAAAGAGTTTCCAAGATTCAAATTAAACCTTGCCTGCACTGATACACACGCATACACACGCACACTTATCTGCATGCACTTTTCAGGGTGCAAAGTAAGAGAAGGCTTTTACATCAAAATATTAAAGCAGCCATGCTGAATCAGGCCAGTGACCCATCTAGGCCAGCATCCTGTTCACACAGTGGCCAAGCAGATGCCCAAGGTAAGCTTGCAAGCAGGTCCTGAGCACAAAGAGCACTTTCCCCTCTTCCAGCTACCAGTATTCTTCGGAAGGATACTGCCTCCGACTATGGAGGCAGAGCATAGCCATCATGACTAGTAGCCACTGATACTCTTATCCTCCATGAATTTGCTTAATCTTCTTTTAAAGCCATCCAATTGGTAGCCATCACTACCTCTTGTGGGAGTGTCCATAGTTTAACTGTGCGCTGTGTGAAGAAGTACATTATTTTGTCTGCCCTGAATTTTCCAAAATTCAGCTTCATTGGATGTCCACGAGTTCTAGTATTATGAGAGAGGAACAAAAGCTTTTCTCTACCCACTTTCTCTGCATAATGTTATACACTTCTATCATGTCCCCTCTTTCTTGCCTTTTCTCTAAACTAAAAAGCCCCAAATGCTGCAACCTTTCCTCATAGGGAGTCCCTTCATCCCCTTGATCATTGTGGTTGCCCTATTCTGAACCTTTTCCAGCTCTACAATCTCTTTTTTGAGGTGAGGCAACCAGAACTGTACACAGTATTTCAAATGTGGCTGCACCATAGATTTATATAACACCATTATGATATTTGCAGTTTTATTTTCAATACCTTTCCTAGTGATCCCTAGCACACCAGGTTGATATCTTCATTGAGCTATCCACTACGACCCCAAGGTCTTGTTCCTGGTCGGTCATAACCAGTTCAGACCCCATATGTGAAATTAAGAATGAAGCATAAGTTTACACTTGTTTACATTGGCTTGCTTTTGTCTTTTTACCACCCATTCACTCAATTTGGAGAGGTCCTTTTGGAGCTCTTCACAATCCCTTTTTGTTTTAACCACCCTGAACAATTTAGTATCACCAGCAAACTTGGGCACCTCACTGCTCATCTCTCATTCTTGTTTAAGAACAAGTTTAAAAGCACACGTCCCAATACTGATCCTTGGGGTACTCCACTTTCTACATCCTCCATTGGGAGAACTGTCAATTTATTCCTGCTCTCTGCTTCCTGTTTCCTAGCTAGTTCCTGATCCACAAGAGGACCTTTCCTTATTCCATGATGGCTAAGCTTACTTTGTAAGGTTACTTTATACCTTTAAAACTTTGTACAATGGAGGGGATTTTGGCACCTGCTGCTTGCCAGGCTGGGGTAATAAGCTGCAGCAGCTGAAATCCCCCTCCCTCCTACAGAACCGTGAAAAGGGCACAGGAGCGTTGCCCTCCTTCCTAGACATCTGGTCACCCTCACATATATACCTGCTACCACGGTTGCCAACTTTTGCTACTTTAAGGCAGAAGGAGTAATTATTTTGTCATTGTTCTGACAACAGGGGGTGGGTGAGGGCAGAGATCTTTTCTAGTGCCAGAGTGGGAGCTAGGGTGACTCATAAGAAAAGCCTTCTTGTAATGCAGCAATTGTGAGGGTAAGTGGGGATTCTGTCCCCAACAATAGAAGGCAAGAGGCCCCTCCCCAGCAGCTAAACATGGAATCCAGTCTTTGGTAATCAACCAAACCATCTCCATCCCCACTAAAAAGACAGACGCCTCCCTTCTGGCCTCTGGAAATTGGAAAACAGGAGATTCCGGAGAAACGATTGGGTTAGGATGCCGAGTGGCCAGATGCAAAAGAGGACTGGGCTCCTTTACTTCTAATATCTATGTAGGAGTAGCTTGCATGCTAAACTACCCCTGCTAAGATCCCCTGTCCTATTTTGAACCTGGTCGTCCTCTTTGCAGGTGGGCTGCAGGGGGAGGGACACGCAGTACATCCATACTCCTACTATGTATGCTCTAAGAAAAGATATAAACGAGAATTAAGTCTGATGGACCACACTCCAGCTCGGTTAGTCTCATCCTCAAGTCCCTATTTCAGTGCGAACCCTCTTCCTACCCTCCCGTGCCTCAGTTTCCCCCTTGTTTTGCTGAAGATGATCTATGGGCCGGATGGATGGTAACGCTTGCTTAGATGTCTAATGTAACTCCACTGGCCGCGGCTGACCTGCTCGGCGTGGGAGCTGGCGTCCATGCCCATTCGGGCCAGGCCCTCGCGGAGCTCATTGATGTCCACTCGCCCATCCTTGTTGGTGTCTAGCTGCTCGAAGAGATTGGCCCAACGCTGGTGGCGATCGGGGTCGCGGGAGTTTTCCTGGAGGATCACCTGCCGAGGCCCAGACCTCTCTCGGGGCCCCAGCATGGCACGGCACTTGTTCTCTTCACTAGACCCCCGCGATGGGCGGTGGTACTAATAGGTTTATGCCTTCAGGGTGGCTGCCGTTGTTGCTTGCCCTGCAGCATGGGCCAAGCTCCATAGCTTCACTCCTCCTGCCCAGTCTCAAGTCAGGCTCGCTTTGCAAAAACGCAGGCACCCGCCAGCAGAAGGGCATTTAACAATGTGCTGGTTGGCGTCGCCTCCCACAGTGATTTTCTCCTTCCTCCAGTCCACACTAAAAAAAAAAAAAGTGGAGGAAAACATTCTGCGAGATTAACTGAAGGGTTAATCCGCTTCAGGAGGTGGGGAACAAGCGAGCGGGCGACGAGCGGAGGGAGCCACAAGCTCAGGACTTGGGAGTCCGATGGTGAGCCTTTGCTTTGGAAATGCACAGGATTAGACCAACGGGGCATTACTGGGTTCTCTACTGCAACAGTTATCTCACTGGTCTTTAGCTGTGGCTGTAAGGGAATGCAGTCATACGATGCAACAGCAGCTAAGAGAGGAAGTACAACAAATCTATCAGTACTTAGAAGTAAGCTCTAGTAGTGCTTTATCCCGAGTCCTGTTGCGCTGTGTGTAATTTGTGTGTGCTTAATTTAGTTTAAAGCAACACCACAGCAGCAGAGTAACAGCAGATGTTGAAACGCGAGTGTGCCAGCGTGTGCGTGCGTTTACCTAAGAAAGCAGGCTTTTACCTTGCATCAGCATCACTGAGACTTGAGACTTAGTAAAATAAGAAAAGCTACTTTATTTATAGAAATACATTGTAGATAGAAAAGCATACCTAGTTCTAACTAACTAAATTGGAGGCATAATGCCCAGGTGCGGGAGTTAGCCCCATGCTAGGAGAGAGAGCAGAGACAAAGGAATGTCTTCTCTCTCCCGGACAGTCAGAGAAGAAAGAGGTGGAAAGGGGGGAAGGAGGAGGGGCAGGTAAGCTTCCCTAAAGACGTAACAGTCTAGCGACAGAAGGAAGTCAGTCAGAGCATCACAGGTAAAGGTAAACAAAGCCTATCCATCTGGAGGACCCTCACTCTATCTCCCTTCTGGAGCATAAACAAAAGAACAAAACAGGAGTTGCTCTTGCCCCACTTCCAACAAGTCCCAGGTAAGTGTGTACAGGACTGCAGCCTGAGGCAGGAATCAGTAAAGGTCAGTGTAGTCGTCCAGCACTCTGTTCTCACAGGGTCCAACCAGATGTCTATGGGAAGCCTGTCAATAGGATATGAGTGTAGTACGTGACATGAGTCCTCTTCACTTGTGATTCTCGGTAACTAATATTCAGAACCTGGAGGCAATATATAGCCATCATCACTAATAGCCATTGATGGCCTTTATCCTGCATGGATTTGTCTAATTGCTTTTTAAATCCATAGAAATTGGCAGACATCACAAGATGTGGTAGCGATCCGCAAGTCACCTCTGCTATGAATGTGCAAGGTATTTTAGCGAAGCCACTATTTAAGTTGCAATTTCCTATCTGATCATCGGAAACTTAAGTACACAGAGTCTGACCATTGCTTCATCTCCTCCTTGCTACTGTCCAGCTGTGGCTTAGCAAGGTTTCAGAACATTGCCAGTGCTGCATCTGCAAAGACCTTAATTGGTTCTCCTGGGCAGGGCACCCAGATTCTGAGCTTCCTTTTAAAAAAAAGAAGTAAGTCCCTCCCGGAAAGAACTTTATGAAGCACAATGTGCAGGCACCCTTCTAAGCGATTTCTGAGAAATGGGCCAGCCTGACTGCTCCCACCTATCAGTGTTTTAGGCAATGACTGAAGTTAGAGTTGTGATTGACAACTGAGTTGTTTCAACACCAGGAAATAGGAATTCCTGGACTCCTAAAGAACTGCTGTTTTCCCTTCCACTATAGTGCACTTTTCCTGTACTAAAGTAATTGTGAGTGTGGTATGGCCACCTTGTATTTTTCCCCCTGGTACTGAGCAATGCTCCCTGTTGTTATCGGACAGCAATAGCATCTTTATGTGTGTGTGTAATCATTGTATGAACTCCACAATCAGAACCAGCAGAATGTAGCTGACATCCCATGGTAAACATGAGGTTGTGCAGACCAGGACAGGAGGAAGAGGGGAACTAGCAATGACTGTATCCTCTTTTAATATAGTTATGCTATGCCCCTCCATGGCAGCCATTTGGTGATTAGTGCCCACAGCACTAACTTAAAATTCAGAATGTGCCCATTGGTCCAAAAAAAGTTGGCGACCCTTGTTCTACATACAAATCGTAAGTTATACCACTAAACTATAGCTCATCCTGATCTGAAATATGGTGAAAACAATGTTCTATATGACAGGGCTATTGTAAAGATTGCAAAGTAATGTGTGTAAAGTTGTGTGGAGCACTTGAAAACACATTTTAAAAAATATAATTAGTCCAATGGAGTAATTCAAGTCTGCCTTGGCAGAGTTACCAACTTTTTAATCAGCCCATGTAAGCTTTTCTAGACCACCTTTTAGGACAAAACCCTCTAAGGCAGATTACATAAACCCATAAAATACAATACCATTCACTAATAGGCAAAAAAACCTTGCGGTTTAAGAACATACCTATAGCCCACAGCTATTCTATCAAACTTTAAAAAGCAGGGAAATTGGGCAGCTACAGTGAATGCACCAGGGGAGCAGGAGACCTGAACTCCTCTCTGAGATATTGTACTGCCCTACAAATTGGTCAAAATGCAAACACCATTTGGGTTGGTCTTTCACAGTCCAATCCACTTCCTGTGTAGCTTGGAAGAATTTGGTAACATGTGCCTCTGAGCATATGGCAACACCTGCCATCTCCAAAGATAGAGAATTATATTTTTGTATGTTCGTTGGTGTTCTTCTTACTTTGCTTCTTTCCTGTGTTACTAATGTTTCTACACAGAATGTGACCTAGAAAATTTTATTTCCCTCACTGTTCATCCCAGAAATCTGTGTCAAATTTATTTTTATTAATTTCAAAGCCTTTTTATTGGTCAGTGTCATATGATGGTGAAGACAGCCTTTTGTGTTTCAAATTGGAGGTTATGTCCTATTTCTATTTTGGGTCCATTAACAGTTGAATCTGAAACTGCAGTTTGATGTAAAATCAGACTGATTCCAATATGTTGCTACTTCAGCAATGACTCTAGCTGTTGGAAAGAAGAGGATGCATGTTTTCAGCCTGCTACGTTTAAACCATTTCATTTAAGGCAAGGTGGGCACGGTCAATTAAAAACATAGAGCACACCTGCCATTTTTCTGGAATATATTTCACCTCCCACTGTTTTATCTTGTGCAAATTGAGACACTCCTGAGGTCCACTGGAGACTATTCTGCAGAAGTCAGTGCCCTTATTCCGCAATTATGTTTGGATTTTTTTTAGTGTAAATTTTGCAAAATGTTGCTGTACTTCACATATTCACAGAAATAGAAACAAAAGAAAATGATTTCCTATAGGAAACTTCACTAAAATTGCAAAGGAAATCAGACATATTCAAAGTGACCATGTGAACTATGTCAACTGTCTTAATAATGTTGCTTCCTCCCTGCTAAAACAAGATCAACACAGCACATGACTTGTTTCTGTTATTTGGGCTGATTGCAGGTGTTGCCACCACTCACCATATGCTCAGAGGCACATGTTACCAAATTCTTCCAAGCTACACAGGAAGTGGATTGGACTGTGAAAGACCAACCCAAATGGTGTTTGCATTTTGACCAATTTGTAGGGCAGTCCAATATCTCAGAGAGGAGTTCAGGTTTTCTGCTCCCCTGGTGCATTCATAGCTGCCCAATTTCCCTGCTTTTTAAAGTTTGATAGAAATAGCTGTGGGCTATAGGTACATTCTTAAACCGCAAGGTTTTTTGCCTATTAGTGAATTTCCCTGCTTTTTAATCTGGGAGGTAAGAAATGGGATCCTGTCCTGTGCAAGTTTGCTGAGAATGGATTGATTATTTGCATGTTTATTGAGTTCAATGGGATTTGCTCCCCTGCAGTCATGCTTAGGATAGGTGAAACGGACCACAGAGGATGGGGAGGGAAGGAGGAGGGAGGGGAGGAAACACAGAGGGGAGGAGGGGGATGGGAGCTGGAAGGAGGGGGAGGGGTGGAGGACAGGTTTGATCATTTGCATGTTTATTGAATTCAGTGCGATTTACTCCCGTGCAATCATGCTTAGGATAGGTAAAACTGACCAGGTGGGGAGGGAGGGAGGGCTGGAGTGGGCAGGGGAGGAGGGAGGAGGAAGGGAGAGGAGAGGGGAAGGAGAGGAAAAGCAGGTCTGATCACTTGCATGCTTATTGAGTTCAGTGGGATTTACTCCTATGCAATCATGGTTAGGATAGGAAAAACTGACCATGGGGAAAAAAAGGGGGGAAGGAGTATATTGGAGGGGGGCAAAGGAAGGGGGAGAGGAGGGCAGGTTTGATCATTTGCATGCTTATAGAGTTCAATGGTATTTACTTCCATGCAATCATGCTTAAGATAGGTAAAACTGACCATGGGGAGGAGGAGGAGGAGGGGATTGGAAGGGGATGGGAATGGGGAGGGAGGGGCAAAGGGGCAAGAGGGAGAGGATAGGATGGAGGAGAAGGGAGGTTGGGTTTGATCATTTGCATACTTCTTGAGTTCAGTGGGATTTATTTCTATGCAATCGTATTTGAAAATGGAAATGGACTGCCTTCAAGTTGACCAGACTTATGGTGACCCTTTGAATAGGGTTTTCATGGTAAATGGTATTCAGAGGTGGTTTTACCATTGCCTTCCTCCGACGCTGAGAGGCAGTGACTGGCCCAAGGTCACCCAGTCAGCTTCATGGCTGTGTAGGGATTTGAACCCTGGTCTCCCAGTTCATAGTTCAACACTGACCCAGGGGAGAGGCAGGGAGGGGAAGAGGAGGGGGAGGGGAGGATATTGGGTGGGTGGGCACTGGGCAGAGGGGAAGCCCCTTTCCTTTCCAAACGGAAAACCTTGGGAAAACCTTGTGAATACAGTGGAAGACAAACAAAGGGACCTTGATAGGCTGGAGCATTGGGCTGAAAACAACAGAATGAAATTCAACAGGGATAAATGCAAAGTTCTACACTTGGGAAAAAGAAATCAAATGCACAGTTATAAGATGGGGGATACTTGCAAGAAGGATCCTGGAATTGTCATTGATCACAAGCGGAATATGAGCCAATAGTGTGATGTGGCTGCAAAAAACGCAAATATAATTTTAGGCTGCATTAACAGAAGTATAGTTTCCAAATTGTGTGAAGTATTAGTTCCCCTCTATTCAGCACTGGTTAGGCCTCATCTTGAATACTGCATCCAGTTCTGGTCTCCGCACTTCAAGAAGGATGCAGACAAACTGGAACATTCATTACATTCATTACATGCCACAGAGGGTTTGGAGCAAGTTTAAAACAGACTTTTTGGAATCTATTTGTGGCACTATCCTGAGGAGCAGGTGTTTAACAAGCAACAGTAAGAGTCACATGATGACACACTGAACATTTAACAGACATACATTTTATAATATTTATTGATAAATCACCTAGTATTTAAAGGAAAGAACTGAATTTAGAAGTTAAAGGCTGTAATTCTATGTTCACTTTCACTTCAGGAGTAAGCTGCAATAAACTCAGTGGAACTTACTTCTGGTGATGTGTGTGTGTGTATGTGTGTTCCCACCCCCACTGTCTCCCACAGCCTGCCCTTTCCATTGGCTCAATCGCCCTGCCCCCACCCACGCTCTCTCCCACTGCCTGCCTTCCCCACTCTGAATCTAGCTTGAGGGAAGGAAAGAGTCAAAAAGTGGGGGGGGGCCTTTGAAGGACGTTGGCAATTTTTTAAAAGTCTATTCAGAAGCTCTGCTCCACTTACCTGTGAGTAAGCCCCACTGAACTCAGTGAGATTTACTTCTGAGTAGACATTTTACCGCCTTCCTTCCCTTCAAGCTCATTGCTAGCACACAAAACCTCCACTTACCTGGGAGTAAGACCCACTGAACTCAATGGGATTTACTTCTGAGCAGACAGTTTTCCTCCTTCCTTCCCTGAAGCTCACTGCTAGCACACAAAAGCACCACTCCACTTACCTGGGAGTAAGCCCCACTGAACTCAATGGGACTTACTTCCGAGTAGAGTTTTTTAAAAATGCAGAGTTTTTCAAAGCTCCCCCCCATTTTTTGACTCTTTCCCACTCACCTCTATTCTGCTGCTGCTTTCTCCCTCCATCTGCCATTTTCTCTCTCTCTCACTTGCTTCCTCACACAGAGCAAGCTCAGCGGAAGGCCAGTGTGAGTCACATGTCTCTTGCCCACCAATCACAGGAGCAGACTTCCCTTGCTTCCTCGAAGTAACTGGAAGGGGAAGGGGAGGGGGAGGGAGAGTGAAACTGAAAGAAGTCTTTCTTCTGCGCATGCGGTTCGTTACAATCCACTCCAATGCATTTTTTAATAAATTAATTAAAAATAAACCATGCCGTTTTTTTAATTTAAACCTACTTCAGATGAAGTACTATGTATGGGGCAAGCTCAGGGATTTGATTAGGGATACCTTACAGTCATTTCTGAGTTGTAATCAACAACAACAGATTATGACCATTTCTCAAGAAAAAAGTCCAAATGGCTTCTAGTTTTTTTCTCTCCCGTTTTTCACTTTAACTTGTGGATTCTCCGTGGGGGGGTTGTGTATCACCAAGAAAACTTCCAGAGTTGTAGAGCAAGCGATTCTGAATCCAACAGTATAAGACTTGTACGTTCTTGTTTTGAATTGGGACTATAGAAAGCACCAGAAAGGGGTGGGGGGGTATTTTCATTTAACATGGTAGAATGCGAAAAATCCCTACTGACTATAGTATACAGCCACTCTCGTGTAGTTAAAATAACCATTTAACACCCCACTATAATTAACTAAAACCTAAAACAGTTTAAGACCAGTATCACTATAAATCTTTTAAGAAAAAGCAACCCAAAATAAATGTTTAAGGCCTGCTTAAAAACCTGCACTGATGGGGCTATATACAAATCATGTGGGAGGGGTGTCCAGAAACACGGGGTCAGCACCAAGAAGGCCCTGCTTCTTGTGCCCACCAATCTAACTGATCTTGCAGGCAGGCCTATGAGCAGGCCCTCCATAGCTGACCTTACACCAGGCAGGTTTGTATTGTTGAAGGCCCCAAAACATTTAGGGATTTAACGGTCAACACTAGCACTTTGAATTGGTCCTAGAAATGCAGCCACCACCAGTGGAAGTGGTACAATAGTGGTGCTACATGCTCTGACTGCCTGAAAGGTCTAGATAACCAACAAGGACACTCCCTTCCCCCCATCTATTTCCCAACAAGTTACCAAGGCCCCTCAAACCAGGTGTAAAATGGAGAAAGAAGTAAAGCATATATATTACAAATTACTGTGGACTTAATCTCCTGGGGAATGGGTGCTAAAAACTGGAACAAGTTAATAATAGCTGCAGACTTTAGAGGGTACCGTAGCTGAAATTTGAAGTTTTCACAGCTCAGATGGACTGCACAGAAAAGAAAAACGCCTACTGGCTGCCACTGCCCAATCAGTAGCAGTTGGCCAGAATCATAGGAACAAAAGAGAAAGAACACAAGAAAAGCCCTGCTGGATCAGGCCAAAGGCCCATCTAGTCCAGCATCTTGTTTTCATGGTGGCCAATCATATGCCTATGGGAAGCCTGCAAGCAGGACTGGAGTGCAGCGGTGTTCTCCCCACTTGTGATTTCCAGCAACTAGCATTCAGAGGAGGCATAATGCCTCCAAGTACGGAGGTAGAACAGACATTGTGGTTAGTACCATTGATAGCCTTATCGTCTATGAATTCCACACTGACTTTTAAAGCCATCCAGGTTGGTGGCCATCACTAACATTGGTGACACAAACAGAACCATGTGTTTCTTATATTTTTCTTCCTGACTAATGGTGTTCTGCAGCTGATGGGCTCAATGTAATTTTACTGTGTTAAAGCTAGTAGACACAGGGCCAGTGAGAAGCTGCAGTGGCAATGCTGTGCCTGGCCTGTTGCCCAAACCACACCTCTGAGTAAGCTGTTATCTGGCTTTCCGTTGTAATAAATCCAAACTGAAAAGAACACATTACATAATTGGATTCTACTTTGATAACTGCTGATACATCTTCTGATCTTTGAAGCCCATTTTATACTCCTGTTGCCACCTTAGTTGCACTCCTGATCTCCTTACATATTTTGAACAGATTTAGCCTATTACAGTAACAGAACATATCCGTTCTACAGCTATGCAGGCTAATAGCATGACACCTGAAGAAAACCAAACGGTACCCCATTGGCATGTAGGGGTTGGTAGTCTGTGGAGACTGGTGAGTGAAGGATCCCAGGTAGGCAAAACAAAAAGCCCTGCTTGAGATTAGGGATTCACAAATCTGTCCATTCTGGTTTTACTCCATTTCTCGTTTGTTTCAGTATTTAGTTCAGATTGCTACATTTCCATGGATTTTTTAAAAAATGTTTCCATGAAAATTCATCAGCAGTTTAGGCACGTCTTGTAATACCGACATTTTTGCAAGCAATTCCCCAGAATGCAATGCATTTTGAATGTTATTTTCAGAACTATATGCATTTTTATGCACATTCTCGAGATACACATTTTTGTAGATGTTTTGTTGGAACACTTAACTGCATCACAAAACTTTGAGAAGTGCACATTTCAAAGGATAGGTGCATTTCAGTTTGTGTATTGTTTCGGGAAATGTGAATTAGGTAAGTTTGCGTTAAAATGTGAGCCACACTGAGTTTCTCCCCCCTCCCTACTTGAGATCCTGGACCGATAGTTAATGCCAGTTGAGTAGTCAGTAGGAGAATAGGTGTCCCACTATAAGGCTGCTGCTTCCTTGAATCAAGCTTGCCCATGAATGTTTAACTGAACTGAGGCTACCTGAGCATGGGGAGCTATGTCCAGGCAGAGCTAGCTGCAGATATTTTGCTACTTTGGATCTACCTCTGAGCTATATGGCTCCTTTCCCGTGAACCACTCCAAGCTCTTCTCAAATGTCTTTCTTTGGTGGTTCTGTCACACCTGCTAGAGAGGAAGCCACCTTGTCTTGCCTCTTTCTTCCTACTAAGCATACTCAGAGGACTTGACAGAGCAGAGTGGGGTGAGGTGGATCTTGAGGCTGGATCCAACCCCTCTCCCCCAGCCCCTGGGAGGCTGGTTCCCGCATGCTCTGCTCACTGACGCTAAAGATAATCGCTTCTCATGAATTAGCTGGACACAGGTTTTCAATTTCATTTTTGCTTTTTACCCCCCTGCCTGTTGCTGTCGTTGCAATGTTGTAAGCACTCCCAGGTCTAATTCCTGCTTTGGTACACGCTCTGCCTCCAAATCCCTCAGCCTTGAATGCCTTGTTTGTTCTTCCTTCCCCGCTGCTGGGCAATTTGTCTGGCTGGAGAGGAGAGGAGATCCGGCAGAGAGATTTGAATGATACACGTGCCCGTCTTCCCTACCACCTTGCTGTGCATGCAAGACAGGAACGTGAACCCATGCATTGCCCAAGAAGCCTGCCTGCTTCCTTTCCTGCTCTTGATTGGAGAAGTCGGGTCCTGCCTTCCCGCCCCAAGCTGTCTACAAACAAACCCTGGAGGAACTACTGTTAACCCTGCCATCACGGAAAGGCCAGCTCAGGCCTCTTCCTCTCTTTCCCGTCAATGTCTACCAATTTCTTCTTCTTCTTTAAATGAACATGCGTGTGTCTTCAGAAGCAGTCTGGTCTACACAGAAACCTGACACGTAATTCTCCACCACACTCCTTTATCTCCAGGTCTGCGGTGGGGAATCACTTGCTTTTTTCTGTAGCGTGGTACTACTATTAAATTTGGCAGAGTGAGGCAGCCACTTCGGAGCCCCCAAATAAGGGTGCAGGCTAGTGACAAGGGTTTTGAAGTTGTGCGTGGACTGCGGCCTGCCCTGCTGCATCCCCTAAATTATTATTCTGCCCTCAGGTGCAGTGGGGAATGCTGACTTGTCTGTCACCAGAGATCAAGTAAGATTCAGCTGCTTGTCTGATTGTCTTTTGTATAAGACATGAGGTGTGTGTGGGGAGATCTTGTCCTTTGCCTCAAGAAGCAAAATGTTTTGGGCAGGCCCTGTGTTAAAGGCACAAGAGAAGGAGGAACTTTTTGTTTCAAAAAGTGAGCACTCTAAACTCAGTAGTGGCCAGTATGGTGGCAGAGCTGTGGAGCTGCCCTCCTGATACTTACCTGGAGAGGACTGGGGCTATGTTGACACATCAGCAGAGTCAATATGTCACTTCCACTAGTATGTCCGCACAGCCCTGATCTCACTACTGCACTACACTGCCTAGCCCCACCCCGCTCCAGATAAGTGTCAGGAGAGCAGTTCACAGTTATATATTTAAAGGGCAGAGTTTTTTAACCACTGTGCAAAGAAGAGGGAATTTCAATGGTGGGCTCAGTTTTTCTCACCTCTCTCTGATAAGCTATACCTGCCGAAGTTAATCCTTTCACTATTAAAGACCCAGGAGCCCTGTTCTTTAGGAACAGCCCTGCTGCATTAGACCAATCTATTCCAGCATCCAATTTCCCATAGTGGCCAACTAGATAGCTATGGGATGTCAACAAGCAGAACATGAACATGATAGCCCCCCTCCTGCTGTTCCTCTCCAGTGCCAGGTATTCTGAGCAAGGGTGGGAAATGTTTTGGCCTGATAGTCCAGATGGCTATCTGTTCTCGCCTCCATAGGCCAATGTGACGCCCTTCCCTGGCTCTCCCTGTCAGGTTCCCACCTGCTTGTGGCTACTGCCTTTCACTAGGCACCACCAGGGACACCACCAGTCCAGACCGTCCTTTATATGGTTTCTCACTCTGCTCTAGCACAGATCTCACTAGATCCCACTGCTAGGCAACACCACCAGTCACATCCTGTAACCAATACTCCCAGAGACTTTGCCTGAGTCTCTCTCTAGCTGGTTACTTTTGCGACTGCATGCTTATGCTGTTCCCAACTCCCTTGTATCTTTATATAAAAAGCATACAACTCTGGGTTGCTCTGGATACTTGACTTGTTACAATTCCTCCCTTCACCGCTGCCACCATTAGATACTACTTCTGTTCAGCCTTGGTAATTACCTTGCCCTCCCTTCTGGTCTGTATATTCCCCAGCCAAGGATCAGGCCTTTGGTAAACCAAAGAAGTATTTATTTACTAATAACAAGAAATAACAAGATTACTTTTAGAATGTTTCACAAGCGTATGGTTTCATATATATAAATATTAGCCAAATCCAATCCAAACTTCCCTCAGAACTCTGCCAACCCACTCAACAACCTCTCTCTCTCAACTCTCTAACTCTCTAACTCTCTCCTTCCAACCGACCCCCCTTCATCACTCACAAACCTCCATTTATACCTTCAGCTAGCCAGCCACTCAGCCAATCATCTTCCAGCACACTTCAGCTTCTCACCCATGTACTGCCCCTTTCTCTCTCAGTCAATTACCATACATCACCCAAGAGACCCGCACTTACCATATTTACAGATGCTAACTTACAGGAACATCATAGCCAACTTTGACAGGTGGGTGGGACAAACCATTATGACATCAGGTAATTGACAGGTGGGTTGTTCTGCCTATTTGTCAAAGTCCCTTGTGCAGCACTTGCCAAGTGCCCGAAGGCAAGCTGGTTGTTAGGCGTTTGGGAACCACAGCACAATAAACTTTTCCAGCTCTATTTGTCAAAGTCCCTTGTGCAGCACTTGCCAAGTGCCCGAAGGCAAGCTGGTTGTTAGGCGTTTGGGAACCACAGCACAATAAACTTTTCCAGCTCTATGCTCAGCAAAGAGCAGAGCATAGGGCTGGCAAAGCTGCTTTCTGTAGGGATCAGTAGCATGACTGCATTCCCCAAGGGGAACTCAGTCATGCGCATGGCACCCGACTGGCGGTCAGTTCAACCCTGATTTCTGCAGGGATTGGCTATGCGATTACTGCTGGGTAATGCAGGTGAAGTGCTTTGATTGCTTGAAAGCACTATACAGATGATGATGATGATGTGTTGGTAGAGATACCAGCTGTGTTCTCTCTCAAAATCAGATAACATTTTTCCTCCTCAACCTTTTCTCAATGGAAAAATCACACAGCCTCCAGTCTGAAACAATAACTTTCTAGTCTCCCTCCATCTCTGAGACACTGGAGGGGAAACTGCACCCTGTACCAACCCCCTGGTTGAGCATCCACTTTTTCACTTTGAAATGAATTTCATTCTTTATCATTTTGACCTCCACCTTGCAGTCCATCTGTAATGAGTAAGTTCAGTGTTCATAGCCTTGGGGCCAATTCCAGAGGAAATTCCACAATAGCTTCTTTCAGTGAATCTATCACAGTCCCGTGACACCTTAAAGACCAACAAGTTAGTTATGGCAAAGGCTTATAATTAATTTTTGTCTTTAAGGCAGGGGTGGGCTGGCCAGATGTTTTTGTCGCCCTGGGCTCCTTCTGGGAGGAAGGGCGGGACATAAATAAAATAATAAATAAAATAAATAAATAAGATGTTTTAGGGCTCTAACTCTCATCATCCCTGGACATTGGCTATGCTGGTTATGTCTGGTGGCAGTTATGAGTCCAACAACATCTGGAGGGCCTCATGTTCCACACCCCTGCTTCAAAGTGGCTGAACACTCCTATAGCCATAATCCATGCACGTTTACGTCCTATTTAATTAAGTGAGGCTTACTGCCAAGTAGTGTGCTTAGCATGCAGCTGTGCAGTTTGAGCCACTGTGTGCAGCAGAAGTTGCCAACTTGGTGTTCATGGGTACAATGGTGCCCTTGAAGTCTTCCCCTGGTGTCCACAAAGCCTCTGAGCCCCTCCCCCATCTCCTTAGGGTTGTATTTAGGGTTGTCAGGCTCAGGGCCTGAGACTGATCCTATATCTTTAGGAGAAGAGAAAGTCAGCCAAGTGCAGGTGTTCTTGCAGCACTGTAATGGGAAAAACCACAATGTGGAATTCGCCCTTCCCCCTGCACAACTTTTAAAGATACAGAAGACGTCTTGGAGGCTGGGCCTCACTTGTGTTGAGCCAGTGACCATTTGAGACAGTCCCATGGTCACCATGGAGGCCACAAAATCCTGAGCCTGACCAAAGGTGTCCTCAGCATGGATGTTGAAGTCATCCAGGATCACTGTCCTGGGCTCCTCCAGCACCACAGCAGAGATCACTTTGCCCAGCCCAGCCAGGGAACTTGTTGGGCAGCACCAACAGCATTCCTAGCCTTTGTGACCCAGCATCAGATGCAGGCCCTCTAGTCCCACTCTGAGGAGGGGTTTCTTAGTAATGGAGAATGAACTCTGGTGACCACAGCAACTCCCCCCCCCCTCCAATCTGGCTTGGTACTGCACTGAATACTTTCTTTCGGGGGGGGGGGGGCACACACAGCACTGTTCAAAAATCCAAATATGCCCCCAGGCCTAAAAAGGTGGCAACCTCTACTAAACAGAGTTAGCTGAGCAGCATGATACATGAATCTTTTTTGCTTGGATACAAATCATATCCTACTGAGTTTTATGTGATGTACACAGAAAGGATTTACTCCTTAGAGGCGTGTCTGTGTTTGCAGCCTTACATCCTAATCCTAGTCATGGTTTTGCTGAAAAAAGTGAATGATTTCAGTGCAATCTGACATCCAAGTAAGTGTGCTTTGGGTTAAAAATCTAAACTATAACCAGGTCATAACATACAATAGTTCTCTGTAGGGACCTGCTGCAGTCCAGCTTGCTGCTCACTTTGATCTCTTCCTCCAGATGCATTACATAATTTGTATCAGAACTTGAATCAGATTTGGTTTTGTATGCCCCTGGCTTCCTTTGTCTTTGGGGTGGAGGTGGTGGTTACATCTATTCCCATGCAACGATGACATTGAAAACTGAGTGTATGAGCTTTCACGTAGCTAGAGGTTTAGCTTTAAAATTATTATAAAACTGCTTAAATTATTGCAAAAATGTCATCATTTGTATGAGAAACCATCAAAAGTAATTTTTGTTGTGTCTCCTCAAAGTAGTAATGAGGAGAGGGGTTGTAAAAAAGTTAACTGTAAATGTCTAAGTAAATAAATGATTTTTACACCATCTCAATGGAAACATAAGAGTACTGCTGGATCTGATCTTTTGATGTAAGTACGTATTTACAGTTTTGCAGTGAATTACAGATCAACACAAAAGAATTGTAATACCCAGAGATCTTGGGGTGGGGGGGGAGGAGAGAAGTCTGCATTAAAATATGAAGAAAATGCATGAGGGTCTATGCCGTTAATATTGTGTATTTGTGTCACTGAAACACCAGAATACACATTCAACCTGAAAATATAATGATATATATCCATGTATGAATATATGCAACAGAGGCTGCAGTTCTATGCTTCTAGCTGGAAATGGCACTAAGCTCAGACATATTTCTGAGTAGATTATAGGATTGCAGTGTAGATTGTGGGATGCCATTATAGACATGGATGTACGCAGTTATATGACAAGACAGCTTCCTATGTGTTAGAGGTATGTTAGGGCATGAGGTGACAGTGTAACCGGTAGATGCGGCTGGGCCTCCTAATGGTGGGCATTTAGCACATGTTATTGTTTAGGTACATATCTAAATATATAAATAAATGAGACAAAGAAAAGTATGCTCATCAGAGAAAGACAGAATTTGAGTTGTTTGAGTGGGGTGTGTGAATGTGGAATTGAACACAGAAAAGATTTAACAACCAAAAACACACCTAGAAAGATTTCACAATTCTTCTGCTTGTGTGTCATAGATGGCAGGCCTAAACTCTGCATTATCTTTGGCCTTTAAGACATACTTCAGTGGCAGGTTGTAGCTACCATATCGGGCTGTACTGATGTGACCTTCTGGGACCATAGGTTCTTGTTGGCATTCCTGCTGCCCCAAGAGAGACTCAGGAGTCTCCTCTTGCTTGTATCTGGGCAACTAACCACTGACACCTCCCCTCATTACTCCAGGCTGCCTTGCTTTTAACAGCTTTGTCATTGCCATATTCTTGTACAGCTCCTGTTCATTTCATTGAGCTCATGCAGGAGGATAACATCCCCAGGGGATTGTACTCCCTGTTAATATATAGAAGAGGGAGGGGAATGGATTTTCTGCTGCAGGCACCAAAGTGTCTTGGCCTGTTCCAGGGAAGCAAAATAACCTTGCCTAATTAGTGTATGCACATATGTGCTCTGTGTGTGTGTGAAAGAGGGAGAGAGAACCATTAAGAATACAATGAATGCTACATGTGGCTGAGTGACTCCCAATTTGGGGCAAAGAGAAACTTCCTCTATGTCAACACAATCCCATTCTAAAACCACACAGTGGGTCAGGCCTTACTTCCTCTGGATATAAGAAGCTTAACAGAATTCCTACTAGAATGCAGCTAGGGGAAAGGGCAGCTACCCCAGATTGCTTTACACTCAGAGCTGTTGTAAATTCCCAGTACAAACCCTGACTCCAGTATTTACTCAGGCAACACCATCAGGGGCCCCGACACCACGAAGAGTTCATTCACCTGCACATCTTATTTGTTACAGGTCATCATTGGCAAACAATGCCCTTCTCTTAGTTTCATAGTCCAAATAGGCCAGTCTTTACTCAAGAGAAAAATTAGACAGACATCAGATGTGAAATATTGTAATTGGTAGAAACCAGAAGGGGAAGCATTTCAGTCTCAGATCATGGGTTCCCTAGCCATGATTCAGAGTCATCGTACTCCAAACTCTTAAAATAAATAAATAAATAAAAGGAAGGCTCCAGTAAGTTTATAGCCACTAAATCAGTATATTCACATGTTTGGTAATGTGGAATTTGGTCTCAGCAGTTCCTGGGAATGGCTAGCTCCCTACAGAAAGTTCTTCTCCCCTTTAGGACAGTGTTCTTCAACCTTGGGGCCCCAGATGTTACTGGACTACAATTCATGTAATTCCTGACCATTGGCTAAACTGGCTGGGGATGATGGGAGTTGTAGTCCAACATCTAGGGAACCAAGGTTGGAGAACACTGCTTTAGGAGCCTGCACTATATGTCACCCAAAGCATCACACCCTTCCTGATTGGATCTTTGACTGGATTATTCAGTATATTTGTGCTCTTCATAGCACTGTGACACACCTACACTTGTATTTCTTGACGTATTGGCCTCACATTGTTTATGGCCCTGTTCACACGTTACAGTCAACGAGTGTACAGTCTGTGTACCTGGGTACAGAAGTAGTTGGGCTGTACACTCGTACAGTTATTCACATGTAACAGTCAATGAGTGTACAGTCTCCATTATATACACATTTGCTGCCAGGGAAAGAAAATGGCTTCAATGACACTTATTAAATGTGCCATTGAAGCAATTCCCTTTCACTGGCAACAAGGCAAGGCTTGCTGGGTCTGTTATACTTCCTGAAATTGTTTCCTGTCAAGGGGTACATTCAGTAGAGTTTTGGCAGAAATGGGAATGTAATTTTACTCTTTTCATTTCTCCTGCAGATTCTTAAGTTTTTAAAACCAAAACACCAACTTTTAAAAAGAAAATATCAACCTGTAACTATCATAATTATAGTTATTAAAATATTGCATTTTTCATTGCCTGTTATTAGAGTATGTATGGTTTTTGATATAAGCTTTCATGGAACAATCCTATACGTGTCTATACAGTCCTATAGAGATCAATAGAACTTATAGATAAATGTGTGAAAGTGCAGACCTAAATATATTGAATATTTATATATGAACATATTTTGAGGAGGAGGGGGCTGCAACAAAAACAAGCTGCCTAAAAGAGTATGAACTGAAACAATTTTTCCAACATGGTATTTTATTTATTTATTTATTTTATTATTTATTTATTTAATTTTTTTTATATCCCGCCCTAGTTCCGAATTTCGGAATTCAGAGCGGCGTACAATAAACATAATCTTAAATTGCTAACAACATAAAACAAAAACCAATACATATAATAGTATTATCCCTAAAAACAATTGTATCAGCACCAATTAAATATTAAAAGCTTGCTGAAATAAAAATGTTTTGGTCTGGCGTCGAAAGTCAATAAGAGAAGAAGAGGACCGTATCTCAGGTGGTAAATTATTCCATAAAGTAGGGGCTACAATTGAAAAAGCTTTCTTTCTGGTAGCCATTTGACGAACAGAGAAGGTTGATGGAACAATGAGAGTATGGTCATTTATAGATTGTACAGGCCGATAAGGTTTATATTCCGTAATGCGATCTGACAAGTATGACGGCGCTAAACCATGTAAGGTTTTAAAGGTTAAAACCAGGATTTTAAACTGATGTCGAAGACCGATGGGAAGCCAGTGTAATTGAAAAAGAAGAGGCGTAGTGCGAGCCCGCAGGCCGGTTCGCGTGATCATTCGGGCTGCTGCTCTTTGTACCAACCTTAGCGGCCGTAACGAACTGACAGGAAGACCGACATATAAAGAGTTGCAATAGTCCAGCCGCGAAGTTACTATGGCCTGGGTCACTTTTTTAAGATTAGATATATCTAGGAAGGGTCGAAGTTGGCGAACAAGTCTTAGTTTGGCAAAAGCCGCTTTGGAGACAGCCGCAATCTGAGGTTTTAAAGTCAGGGTTGAGTCCAGGATTATACCTAAACTACGGACTTGGGTCTTAAGTGGAAGAAGAACTCCATCTAATAAAGGTAAATTTCCAGCATCTTGAGTAGGATCTTTTCCGATTAGAATAACTTCTGTCTTTTCTGGGTTGAGCTTCAGTTTGTTTCTGTTCATCCAGTTCTGCACTGCAGCAAGACATTGATTAAGAGGGTGGATAGCCTCTTTAGTGTTCGGTGGAAAGGAACAGTAAAGCTGGGTGTCGTCCGCGTATTGGTGATAATGAATACCGAATTCTCTAATGATCTTACCTAAAGGTCTTACATAGATATTAAACAACATCGGGGATAAAACCGAGCCCTGCTGAATGCCATATCGTAGTGGCCAGGGCTCTGAATAATACTGCCCGAGGGCAACCTTCTGGGACCTGCCTTCTAAAAAGGAGTGAAGCCACTGTAAAGCCGAGTCTCTCAGTCCTATTTCAAAAAGATGGTCCAAAAGAATGATATGGTCGATCGTATCAAAAGCAGCCGATAGATCTAATAGGATTAGTAAAGACAAATTGCCCTTATCTAGTTCCAGCCGAAGGTCATCAATTAATGCAACTAAGGCTGTTTCTGTCCCGTGGTTTGGCCTGAAGCCTGATTGGAAGGAGTCGTAGTAATCGGAGGTGTCAATAAACGTTTGTAGCTGCTTAGCTACGACTCTTTCGATGACTTTGCTCAGGAAAGGCAAATTAGACACTGGACGAAAGTTGTTTAGCAAAGAGGAGTCCAGAGAGGGTTTTTTTAATAATGGAGTGACTATCGCTTCTTTCAGGCATTCGGAAAAGCAGCTTTGTTGGAGAGAAGAGTTAATAATTACGCAAAGCCAACTGGCTAGTTCAACTCTTGATGATTTTATAAGCCATGATGGACACAGGTCAAGTGAGCAGGTTGTAGGCTTCATTACATTTAATAACTGAGGAATGTCGGCTAGTTGAACAGGCAAAAGGTGGAATATACTGTCGGACAAACTGCTTCAGATATACTAACAGTAGAATGTGCCGGTTCACCTGTATCTAAGGTAGAACGAATCTGGGCAACCTTAGCCTCGAAGAATGTAGCAAATTCTTGGCTGCGAGCTTGGGAATGGGCTACATTAGACACAGGTTGTGGTATATGCAAAAGGCCATTCACTACCCGGTAAAGTTCTTTTGATTGATTTCCAGCTGAGGCAATTGCAGTCGAGTAAAAAGATTTTTGAGCTGCCAGTCTAGCTGAAGCGTATATTTTAGCCAATTTCTTAGCAAGAGCTTGGTCGAATAAGCTCTTTGTCTTTTGCCAACGCCGTTCAAGACACTGATAAGAACGCTTCATCTTTAATAGTTCTTTTGAAAACCAGGGAGCTGATTTAGATCTAGTCCCTTTCAGTGGGCGGAGGGGGGCCATTGCATCCACTGTATTTGTCATCATATTGTTCCACATATTAATCAGAATATGAATTGGCTGTCCCATGTGAGGAACTGGGTAGTCATAAAGTCTGGATACAAACGTATCTGGATCTAATAGTCGTATAGGACGGAACAATTTAGTAGTGGACGAGTTCTCAGAAACAGAGAGCATTGCTGATAGCCTAAATTGTATTAAATGATGATCAGACCATAGTAATGGAGAAATGACAATATTGTCTATTTGGAGGTTATTGTTATCTGAGTCTGGCTGGAAAATGAGGTCTAAAGTATGGCCTGCAATATGGGTAGGGGCCCTTATTAATTGTTGAAATCCCAGAGTGGACATCATGATCAGAAAATCCTGTGCTGTTCGTAAAGATGGAGATTCTGCATGAATGTTAAAGTCTCCCAACACTAAAAGCCTGGGGGACTTCAATAACAGTTCTGTAATTAAGTCAGATAACTCAGTCAAGGATTCCATTTGAGAATGAGGAGGCCTATAAATCAATAAAATAGCAATGGGATCCCGGTGACCAAACTTTAAACAAAGAGCTTCAAAACCGGGATGATGCTGACAGGGTAGTCTGGATAAAGGAATTGATTCACGATAAACAAAAGCTATCCCTCCTCCACGGTTGCCAAGCCTGGGTTGATGAACAGCAGAGTATCCTGGCGGACAAAGGCTCGTGAGATTGACTCCCCCTGAGTCTTCTAACCAAGTTTCAGTTATACATATAAAATCAGCATGTTTCTCATTGATAAGATCGGAGATGATTACAGTCTTATTATTAACTGATCTTGCATTAAAGAATAGGACTGAATAATCGAAATATGTTGATTTTTTCAGAATGAGTTGTTCCATTCCTTGAAAGATTCGAATGGGAGTTATTTTATAGTAGGAAGGGCGGGGGCTCTTGAGGTATTGAAAGGGGGTTTGCCGATCATATCTCCCTTTTCCTAATGTTGTTATTATAGGTCTAACTGTTCTTTGATTTAGCCAATCCTGTTGTTCAGTAATTCAGCCTCGGGAAGGTTCTTGGAGTTGAGTAGACCTCGTTTCCCGATCATGATCTTTTGGCAATGCTGGTACTTATTTATTTATTTATTTCATTTTTAAACCGCCCATAGCGAATAGCTCTCTGGGCGGTGAACAAAACAAGATTAAAATACAATATTACAATAAAATTACAATAAAATCAGCAACAAGTTAAACGAAAAAAAAAATTAAATGAAACACATTGAACATTAAAATGCCTGGGAGTATAGCCAGGTCTTAACCTGGCGCCTAAAAGAAAGTACCGAAGGCGCCAGGCGTATCTCCACAGGTAGGCTGTTCCACAGTTCGGGGGCCACTACAGAAAAGGCCCTAGATCTAATAACAATCCTCCGGGCATCCTGATGAGTTGGTACCCGGAGGAGGGCCTTGGATATTGAACGAAGTGAACGGGTAGGTTCATAGCGGGAGAGGCGTTCCACAAGGTATTGTGGTCCCACACCGTGTAAGGCTTTATAGGTCAAAACCAGCACCTTGAATCTGGCTCGGAAACAAATAGGCAGCCAGTGCAGGCGGGCCAGGACAGGTGTTATATGCGCAGACCAGCGGGTCCTCGTTAACAACCTGGCTGCCGCATTTTGCACTAGCTGAAGTTTCCGAACGGTCTTCAAGGGCAGCCCTACGTAGAGCGCATTACAGTAGTCCAGTCTAGAGGTTACCAGAGCGTGAACAACTGAGGCGAGATCGTCACTACTTCATACTTGTACTTCATACTTGTTGGAAAAAAGAGCCACTAGTTTTTTCATGGGGGTTAGATCTTCAAAGACCCTTACAATATGTATGTCTTGTGCTAATAGCAGGGCTTTCTTGGCATAGAAGAAACATGTTTTTTCTTTCGACAGAAATGATACTATAGCTCTCGATTTAGAATAATTATAAAAAAGATATTCAATTTTTTCGATATCTTTCGCTTGAATAAGTCCTGGAGATGATTCATTTATAACTTTTATTAGATGCTTCTTTCTTTCTATCTGGGATAAATGACCTTTTGGTTTTGGGAAATTTATAAATGCCAGCTTTCTGTGGCATAGCATTAAATTCCATCGATTAAGGTTTGATGTTCTATTTGAAGCTTTAGAGTTAATCATATCATAATTTGATTGGTCATGATTTGACCCTTCTTTGGTTTGTATAATAGTGTTCAATTTAGTTACAGAGACCTCGAGGATTCCTTGGGCATTTTGTTGTATAGATGTATCAGGTTTTACAACTAAGGCAGGCAAATCATGTTGTTTCTTTTTCTTCCTCAAATGTTTCTTTTTTTAATTATAATTAACTGCTTCTTTTGGGGCATCTAAGAGTTTAAACAATTTTCCAAAGTTCATTTGCTGTTTGTGATGGTTCTTTCTAGATTTTATATTTTTGCTCTTTTTAGGTGGTTGGGTTACTTGTGATGAAAATTTTGAACTTTTCTTTTTTTACCCACTAGGTGGGGCTCCATCCTTTGGGTTGTCTGGGTTGCCTGTGTATTTGTTGCTACAGCCATTAACTCCTTTGAGGTCTGGATTTCTTTCTTTATCGTAAATTCTATTAATGTTGTTAACAGCGAGTTTGCCTCAGCAGCAAAATTTGCTATTTGGGTAAGTGATTGTGATACCACTTGACACCAGTCATCTTTCCTTTGAAATTTTTTTTGAGAGAATTGATCATATTTCTTTCAGTCCTCCATCAAAAAAGAGATAGAAGGAAGTCTATGATTTGGTTCCTCGTAACTATCAGATGATTCCAATTGAGGCACCTGATTCTTTCCTGATTGGTACACCTGATTCTTTCTTGAGGACATCATAGGGTTGCCATATTCCAGTTCCACAAATCCAGGCAGGCTAATTTGCATATTATGCATATTATTTGCGTATTATTTGCAAATTAATGTTTGGATTGTCCAGTTGTTTTGTTTTTGTGCCTAGGAATCACCACCAAAAACTGAGGAAAGATGTGAGAAATCTTTTTTTTAAAAGCAACATTTTCAGCCTTAAATGCCTAGACTAGTTTCCAACACTATGGAGTATTTATTGATTGATTAAGAGGATTTATATCCTGCCCTTCTGCTGCTAAAAACAGAGCTCAGCACAGCTTACAAATATAATAAAAACAATAAAAATACACAATCAATATAAAAACATAATAAAAACACAAAATAGCAACAAACAAAGTAAATCAGGGCAGCAGTACGGTTAACCATTACATATACGATAAATTACATATACGATAAATTACATATACGATAAATTTCAGAGATGTGGTGGGTGGAGAAAAACAAGAAGCCAAAATGTTAGAAAAAGGAGTCTTTCACACCACATGCTCAGTTCTAAATACTGTTGCAGCAAGTTTTACAAGTTCCTCCAGTATTCCACTGGTGCAGGCACTCAGACATTCAAAGTATCTGTATGTTTCTTAGATTTTATAAAAGCAGAGCTTTGCTTAACTCAAAATTTCTTCTCCCTTTGATCAACCACATCTACACAGGTTCCACTGGGCCTGGAAGTGTGCAACAACCCCACACATACCTTGCTAATTAGATTACCAATGCCAGGATGTCTGTCTTATCGACTACTTTCCTGCTCCCCCCCCCCCCGCCCAAGGCATCATGAAAGACCCAGTCCTGGGCTCAGAAAGAAAATAAATATCTGGTTCTCTTCAAAGTACTCATAAGCCTCTTGTTTTAATTAAAATAATAATTATAAATTCTTGCTCTTATCACTAATAAGAGTTAATTATCTTGCATATGCTGCTGTTGCTTCTATGGCTGTAACGGAGTGAGGTTAAAGATAAGTGAAATGCAAATAGGAAAAAAACAACACAAAAGGCAGTAACACTTTCCTAAATGTAATACCATACCAACCACAACAAGATTCCTATGAGTAAGGCAGAAAACTCAACATCCCACAACCAGTCAGGATTCATAACCAAAAACCCAAACTAAAAAAATCCTGGCAGCCAGTCAGCCAAGGTCACAGAAATCCCCATGCAGCACAACCTGACCTGGGGACTGCAGTTAATGCAGAATGTTGCAGCACAATTGCTGACATGAGTGAGATCCTGTCAGCACATAATACCTCTGCTCTGAAATCTGCATTGGTTGCTGATTTGCTACCAGACCAAGTTCAAGCTGTGCTTTCCATGTTATGGGTGCCACATAGTACTTGTTCTGCTCTTGTAAGAAATCAGTCCTGTTAAGTGGCAGCACCTACGCTTTGGAACTCCTTGCCTATTGACATTAGGCAGACGCCTCTTTTCAGCACCTGCTAAAATCAGTTTTCTTGAGGCAAGCCTCTCCAGGCATGTGGAAGCTATTGTGTTTTTAAATCTGTTTTTAACTCATTGTTGGTTTTATTATTTTGAATGTTTTTAAGCATCTGTCCTTAACACTTTTGCCAATAATTTTATTGTTTTAATTCTTCTTGTTTTAATTCTTTCTGTAAACCGCTTTGAGATTTTTTTACAATAAAGTGGTATATAAATGTTGTAAATAAAAATACATAAATAAATGTTGGAGTCACTGTGGCCCTTGAGTCTCTTCCCACTTTTAGGAACCAAGAAATCTGCCTTATACTGATTCAGGCCATTTTGTACCATGATTTCTTAAATGCAATACCATACCAACCACAACAAGATTCCTATGAGTAAGGCAGAAAATTAAGCATCTCACAACCAGTCAGGATTCCTAACCCAAACCCAAAAATATGATAAATGAAGAAATGTTTATATAAGCATGACTATCAAATATATTTATTATTTACACAAACTGTAAAGATATTTATAGTGCAATCCTAGGTTTATTTATTCAGAAGCAAGTCCCAGTGTATTCAGTGGGGCTTAATCAAACAGGGACAGAAATGCAATCTCAAGTGATAAGCAACTTCATTCACACAACCCAAAATTCCGAATCATGCCACTTTACGCTGTTTTGCAACTGTTTATACTTGTTTTTATGGTTATTGGATTTTAAATGGCTTTATTTCTTGTTGTGAGCTGCCTTGGTTTCCAACCCTACCTCACAGGGTTGTTGGAAAGACTCCATACATGCACACGCACACACTGCAGATGTATAAATACATACAGCCCATATAATAGTTTATTGTCAAATCAGTTGGTCATTGCAGAAAAATCAGTATTAGTTTCCTACAGAATAAAAATTGTAATACCTAAGTAAGCCCTGCCTACTTGCTTTAAAATAGGACTGGAGGGGGGGACAGAAAAAGTTAGAACACAAACACAATTCTTTTTTACATTCACTCCAAAGTCCCATTGATTTTCAGCACATTCATAACTATGTCTACTCAAAAGTAAGTCCTATTGAATTCAATGGGATTTACTCTGGGCATATGGGATTAACATTGCTTTTACAAAAGCAAGTATTGGGAAGGTTTTCAAAACACTGCCCAGGATCTGACTGCTGCACACAAGAGGAAAAAAACCTGAAATGTATATACTTACTCAATTTATGAGATTTTCAGATAAACAGGGGGGGGGACCACCATTTTCTGGCATTGCAATGATGTTTTCTAGATGCTGCCTCAGGTCAATCAAACTGAAACACAACCCTGGCTTCACTGATTGGCTGCAATCCTGAACGGGCGGGGTTAAAGCTACAAAGTGCTATACAGTACTGTTTAAAGAACAATTTAATAGTCGGGGGGTGGCTGACGTTTTTATGTATATCTCGAGAATCGGACCACCTAGAAACTTAATTTTTTAAAAAATTAAAGCTGAGAATCCAGGCCACCTAAGGGGCTAACCGGGCGCTGGGTGGCATGCAAAGACTCTGGGTAAAACCCGGCTAACCGGGCAATATGGCAACCCTAGGACATCATGCATTTTAATACACAAAACTACACTCAAAATATAAATGTGGGGAAATTTATCAATTGGGCTTTCCAGCCTGCTGCTCCCACTGTAACATACTCTGTCCCCCAGAAAGCCTTTCCTGGTATTTGGGAAACAGGAAAGCTCTGGGCTGTGGTTTTTATGGTTTTTCAGTGGAAATGTAGCTCAGTATCAAAAAGTGATCATCAGTATTTCTTTTTATGATCTATGTCAGTGGTTCCCAACCTTTATGATTATGGAACCCCCTTCATAAGCTCAAAATGTTTTATGACCCCCTCCCTCCAGGAAGGCAGCTTGACTGCCAGGAAGGAAAGGGGAAAGCAGTCTTTCCTTGCAGCCTTGCTTGTTTGCTTCACAAAAACTCCTCTCGTTCTGAGTAAGGGTGTCATCAGCAATGGCAGTGTGAGGAGCCAGGAGCTAGTGGTAGTAATTCCCTCTTCTTTCTGATAGCTCCACCCTCAGCCTCCTTTGGTATCTGCCATGTATTTTATAGGCAGATGCCTGCCTTTGGTGTGCCTGAAAGATGCTCTAGCTGCACTTCAGCAAAAGTCCTCCCCTCTCGTTTGGAGCAAGGAGGAGGTGTCATCTGCAGTGGTGGTGGGGAGCAGACAGTGTCCAGGGAATGAAGACTTTTTTAAAAAATTAATAAATAATTTATTTATTTACTGTTTGCGGCCCCCTCTGGATTACTTTGCGGCCCCTGGTTGGGAACCACTGATCTATGTCATAATATTAAGCTTTTGGATAGCACTTTAAATGCAGGGTGGGCAGGAAGTAGATCAAAATGTATTGGTGTATCTCAGGATGACTCGCAGAAGATCAGTGAGGATTTTAGACTCCTGTTTCACAATGAAAACAAGAAAATGACCACCCCACCATTATATTGCTGAAAAGAAGAAAATTGGGGGGGGGGGTAATCAGGAGTGGATTTTTGTGCAGAAATACTGTGAGCTGTTCAATTTTGGAGCTCAAAACAAATTCCTGGGCTAAGAATTATTTAACTCTAAGTGTATATATTTTGTGGCTTGCTTTGGTTGGTGGATCTTGGGTTTCTGCAATAATAATAATTTAAAAAATCAATACCAAAAACCTGAAGTCTAACCATCCTGATCTAGAATATTAGATCCTGCTCTAGTCTAACCATGAAGTTTAACCATCCTGATTTAGAGTATTTGCTACCCTGGGCTCCTGCTGGGAGAAAGGGCAGGATATAAATCAAATAATAAATAAATAAATAAATACATAAATAAAATAAACATTACAACCCTACAAGGCAGGTTTGTGTTGCCATGAAACCATGTGATGCAGCTACTTCTGACAGGTTTCTAATGGAGGCAGCCATTATCATGCGTTTGACTATCAGGTGTGTCTAATTTTGGTGCATGACACTTGACAAGGAAGGTAAGAGCTGCACAGAGATGACCAAATCCACATTTTCTTCTTCTCAGTTTCTGGATACGCAGTAGAAAGGTGACATTGCCTTTTTTGACAGTGCCTTTAGCAACATTTTGAAGAGTCTTACCTCTGCTATTGTAGTTTCATTCCTTGCAAGCACTCCTTTGAACCATGCTACAACAACCCTGCAAGGTAGGTCTGTGCCCATACAAATGATTTAGTGCAGGGACGGCCAGAAGATAGACTGTAATCTATTGGTAGATCCCTGGGAGATCTGCAGTCAATTGGCAAGTGCTTCTGGCTTCCAGTTGTTTAACAATAGCAACAATAGGGCACACACCCTTTGGAAATTTGACAACTGAAATTAAGAATACTTGTGGAAAGTAGGAATAGATCTGTGTGTGGAAAGACTGTGAGCTCATCTCAGTTCTGATAACCCTGTGCTCAGCAACTTCTCAGAGATGCCATGTTCTTTCATACTAGACATATGTCTTTTGCAGATGGCTGTAGTTGGTGGCTCTTGAGATTTGAGTAAAACACAGGGTAGATCCCAGATTCTGCAACAGCAGTGCTCTCTCAGTAATGGCAACATTACTGAATGGGGATGTGGCAAGGTACCTATAAGTTCAAGGCTGGTGGCACCACCATCCTGCAGCATATGGGCACACACCTGCAAGCTTGTGCTGCATTCCACCAAAGTACCCCCAACCTTGCCATCTCTGTGCCACTGCTGACCTATGCCATCAAATTATTGGAAAAGTCCTGGGTATATTTCTCTCTCTTGACCTTTAGGAGGAAATATGAAGCACACAACAGAACTTACATTACAATTGATTTCAATAGGTTTTAAAAGACCAAGGAAGAGAAGTATAGTGGGTAATTTATACTGGATTTATAGAGGTACTGTAGTGTACAGGTTCTGCAAAAGCCAGTGTGGTGTAGTGATAAGAGTACTGGGCTAGGGCCTGGGAGACCTGGCTTCAAATCCTCCTTCAGCCATGAAACTCACTGGATGACTTCTGGGCTAGTCACCTTCTCAGCCTAAATTACCTCATAGGGCTATTCTGAGGATATATTTGAGAGGTGCAGGACTACGTATGCCACACTGAGCTCTTTGCAGGAAAGTTGAGATGTAAAGGAAATAAGGCATTAAATAAGATTAAGGCTACAATCCTTTGCACAATTACTTAAGAGTAAGCTCCACTGAACTGTGAAAGTTACTTTTCATAAACATGCTTGGGATCATGTTGTTGATACAAGGGATAACTATTACCCAACTATTATTTATTGATAACTATCATTTCTGACCAATGCATTACCTAGCCATTAAGTTATTTTATTATTGCAGTTGTGACTGCAGCTATTATTCATTACATGCTACAGGTGTAGTGAGTGTTGGATCAGGGAGACCAGGATTCAAATCCCCACAGAGCCATGGAGCTCACTGGGTGACCTTGGGCCAGTGACTGCCTCTCAGCCTCAGAGGAAGGCAATGGTAAACCACCTCTGAATGCCGCTTACCATGAAAACCCTATTCATAGGGTCGCCATAAGTCAGGATCAGAGCTTGGAAAAGTTACTTTTTTGAACTACAGCTCCCATCAGCCTAATCCAGTGGCCATGTTGCCTAGGGCTAATGGGAGTTGTAGTTCAAAAAAGTAACTTTTCCAAGCTCTGGTCAGGATCTACCTGAAGGCAGAAAAAGAAATGGAAGAGCCACAGGGGGTTTGGAGCAAGTTTAAAGCAGACTTTTTAGGATCTGTTTGTGCCACTATCCTGAAGAGTAGGTGTACTACTCGTAACAAGAAAAAATAAGAGTCACATGATGACACATTTAACATTTAGCAGACATAAATTTTATAATATTTACTGATAAATCACCTAGTATTTAAAGGAAAGGATTGAATTTAGAAGTTAAAGGCTGTAATTCTATATTCACTTTCACTTCAGGAGTAAGTTGCAATAAACGCAGTGGAACTTACTTCTGAATAAACATGGTTAGAACTAGGGTTGCCAGGTTCATGGCCTGAGACTGATCCTGTATCTTTAGGAGAAGAGAAAGTCAGCCAAGTGCAGGTGTTGTTGCAACACTGTAATGGGAAAAACCACAAGGTGGAATTCTCCCTTCCCCCTGCACAATTTTTAAAGATACAGAAGACCTCTGGGAGGCTGGGCCTGGCAACCTATGGCCCTCCAGATGTTGTTGGAGTCAAACTCCCATCATCCTTGACCATTGGCTGTGCTAGCTGGGGTAAATGGGAACTGAAATCTAACAACATCTGGAGGCCACAGGTTCCTCTCCCTCCAGCTACAGTAAACAACAAGCAAAAGCAGTGTGTTAACCCTGATTTTACTATTTGAAATACACTCAATGTATGCGGTTTCTCATTTTAAACACTCACTTAAATCATAGCGCCATTGTGACTACAGGATGAAATAGTATTTGCTTCTTCTGATGTTAACACATTTACTTGGGAATAAGCACCAATTTGTCATAGAAATGGGCAATACATTTTTAACACTAAAATTAATAAAGTGAGCATCTATAGCCATGGGCCTGCCTGCCCAGCTGCCCTTTGGCTTTGAAATATTTTATAAAATAAAAAATATAAAAGGATGCTGCAGCGACCATAAACATCCCTAGTGGGCCTCAGCACACCTGTGTTGGCAGTGATTCTCCCCTTTACCGATTCTTTTATCATCTGCCACTCAGTCTAGATTCTCATTTGCTTCTCCCCCCCTTCAGCCCTAACTACACAGTTGAGACACTCACACACCACACAGATGTATTTGCCCTCTTTAAAAGAACACATCTTCCAGTACAATTGTTTCTCATTCTGAGAATTGAGGAAATGGGTGTGTGCACTATGCATGCAACAGAACAGCATAATATTTTGGGACGGGAGAGTTACCTTCAAAATATATTTTGACCCATCGTTTCCATTCAGTCTTGTAGTAAAATACAGATCAGCAGAATTATTGTGGCATAAATACTCATGTGGACCAATGCCTTTCCCACCAGTTGATAGTCACACACATGCATATATATCCCCCCCAAAAATAATAAAGGAAACCAGCAGGCCGTGAGATGCAAGACATGTTTAGGATGGCACTGTGATCCTTCAGGTGCTGAACTCTCTCTTTCTCCCCCTTCCCTCATTTGCTGTTTCCCTCACTTACCTGAGAGTAAATCCCACTGAACTCTATGGGATTTACTTCAGAGTAGGCCTCTTTGGGTTTGAACTGCAATCCTTCAGATTCTCAAATTTCTCTCCTCCCTCTCTTCTTTTCCCTCAGCTGTTGCGCTTTTCCTCAAAATGTTTCCTCTGTAGGTATGGAGTCCTAATTCTACTTACCTGAGTAAGTTCCATTGAACTCTGTGGGACTTACTTCAGAGTAGGCCTCTTTAGGTTTGCATTAGCATCTTTCAGTTGCTGAACTCTCCCCCTTCCCTCATTTGCAGTGTTTTCTCTCACTTACCTGAGAATAAATCCCATTGAACTCTATGGAACTTACTTAAGAGTAGACCACTTTGGGTTTGCACTGCGATCCTTCAGCTGCTGAACTTTCTCTCTTTTCCCTCCTTCCCTCACTTGCTGTGCTTTCCCTCATTTACCTGGGAGTAAGCCCCATTGAACTCTGGGGACTTACTTCAGAGTAAGCCTCTTTAGGATTACATTGCAATCCCTCCGTTACTGAACTCCCCTCCCCTTTCTCTCTTTGCTGAGCTTTCCCCCCTCCCTTTTGGCTGAGCTTTCCCTCAGACTTTTTGTCTTTTTATTTTTACTATGGGGCTGGATTCCATTCCTTTCATCTCCTTTCCCCTTCTTACCTCCTCCAACCTCCCCTGAAACTAACAAGTCAGTTTTAGCCAATTCCACAACTCCGTCAACCTTAAGGTTCCCTCTCCACAGATTGACGCATCTTGTTTATCTCATTTCCAGGGATAGCTGACTGTTTGGAGAGGCTCTCCCTGGGGAGAAAGCTACACACATTCAAGATCACTTGGAGAGAATGCAGGGAGACATGAACATGTGAGCAGAACTCAAGTTTATTCAGGGGACAGCTACACGTGGTGATTAGAAAAATTACCACCTGTAGAATCTTTCTCATGAGCAGCTGTACCCAGGTACAGGCAACTTGTACCTGGGTACAGAGTAACATGAGAACACACCCTATATGAGGTTTATATGAAGTGACCACTTCATGTATTTGACACAGTCATTATGCCACATGGTCTTCACGGTGCCACATGATTTTGATTTTGCTTCTTTTGCAACAGACTAACCCCTTTGCTTTTTATTCCCTGTGTGCCAACAGACCTGTTTCCAAGTGATGTTGAGTACATGTTTCTCCCACTAGGGGGAGGAATTCCACTAGAAACCAACATTAAGCAGGTGTCACATTAGAAGTTAAATAAAATAAAACATTGTTAAGAACATTGTTCATTAAAGAACAAAATTAACAAATCAAGAAACTGGGCATTACAATTCGTCCAGTATAATATAATTAAGACATAAATCACAATATATTGCAATGTCACAATATGATATAACCCCCCAGAACAAACCATTATCCCCCTCCCTTCACCCCTTGGGAAATCACAGAACTGGCAATACTGCTATTCAAATATTTAAAAAGGAAAATCATTTAACTCAGCCATTATGTGTTTTGCTGCAGCTGACAATTGTCCATGTAAGTTGTCTTCCGAAGCATACATAATAAATTTCCACCACTGAAGTTTGTTTTCTGCCTTTTCCAGTCCTTGGGAGAAAAAGAGCATGTGAGTGATTTTCTCCAATAAGGCAATATTCCACACATTTCTCAGCCAAGTAGAGATATTCAAATGTTTTAGTTCTTTCCATCTTTGAACCACTGTCTGGTGTGCTGCCAGGAGCAAGAATGATACCAAATCTTTAAATTTGATGTCCGTATTCTGACCTTCATGTACAGATAATAAAAATAATTCAGCCATACACTTAATATTCTCCCCTGTAATCCAGAGGAATTCTCTGTGGAACTTCCCCTAAAAGATCTGAATTCAGGGACAGGTTCACCAGAGATGGAAGTATATACTTCGTTCTTGGCATCTTCTCCAGCAGGTAGAATTTGTTGTGGATGTAATTCATGCTATTTGAACAGAGGTTTAATACCATTTATGGTTATACCTGTAGACTTATCTCTTTCAGGTTGGCAGAGACAGACTTGAATGGCTTAGCCACCCAAAGCACGTCATTTATTATCCTCCATTTTTATTGTTACATCATCCTCCCATATTTGTTTGGGAAAGAGAGGGGAGCCTGTCTGAACTTCCAGTAATACCATATAGAGTTGCTTCACGATGCCTTTCCCATTTAATCCCTGGTCTAAAACAACATGTTTGAACTGTGTAAGTGCCCTTGTGGCATGTAATTTAAAATTAACATCCCTAAGAAGATGTGCCCCCAGTATTTCCTGTAGCCAGTTAAGGTTCCAATCAGGAATATCTACTTTCAATTGTTGTAGTGTTACTAGGAGTCTTTGTGTGAAAAAATCCCTAAGTCTAATGTATCCACTTGTTTCCCATTGTTTAATTCTATTAGGAAGGGTACAATCAGCCAGACCTGGATAAGAGCTTAATGGGGTTATAAGTGAGAACATAGGGGATAGTTAAGAGTGCCATTTCGGTCACATGAGAAATGATGGTCGAGTAAAGGGATTGGTGATCCAGGACATGACTGATTTCCCATGGGATAGAAATGGATACCTTGATAGTGGTCCAGTAGCCAACATCTTTTCTTCAAGCGAGATCCAGCTTTTATTCGATTTAGAAATCATAAAGGCTAATTAGTGAATTTGAAAAGCCTTGTACTATGTTTGCAAATGTGGCAATCCCCATTCTCCTTCGTCAGGTTTCCTGTAATATATTTTCATTGCGAATCAAGGCTTTTTCTTTTGAAAAACAAATGAATTCAAAAGTCCTTGCCATTTTCGAATAGCATAAAATGTTGTTATGATGACTTGAGAGATTATTGGCAAACAGCAGAATGGACTTGTAAATGCAGCCAAGCATTCTGGATTCTATTCTCAGCGCTAGAAGTGGAATGGGTTCTAGCAGTCTCTGGTCATTATGAGGATTTCCATCATTCCCAACATACAACTAAATCTTGTACATGTTTACTCAGAAGAAAGTCTCACTTTAGTTTAGTGATACATGCTTTCAAGAAAGTGTACCTGGGACAGCAGCTGCAGAAGGAGAACTTGGCAATGACATACAGTTTCTTATGAACTCCACATATTGTGTGTTGCTCTGTGGTGACCGAAAAGGACTCTGCATTTGCTCAGGAACATTTTCACCTATTCTTCATCAGTTCCAGAACTGAGCATGGCACGAAAACATGGCTACAACGTGGCTTAATCTTGGAATAAATCAATCCTTAGGCTCTCAAGTAGGTTTTCCAGCTGACCACACAAAACTAGTTTGGCCTGCTCCTTTAATAGCTGCTTAATGTGCAGAAATAAGCAGATGAAACTTCTCACAGCATGGAGATTTACATTATCATCTGCCCACTGCAGCTCATCAACTGGTTTTGAAAGGCTCAGTTACAGGAGCTGGTTGAAAAGTTGGCAACCCTATGTCTCCTGAGTTTATTTCTCATCCTTCTTTGAAAGCTTTTCCGTGCAATGTCCTTTCCTTCTTTTACTGGCTCTGTTCCTATTCTGTGCCTTTAACAGAAGCCTGACTCTAGGGATACCAACTTTTCAATGCATCTCTGCCGCTGTGTTTTGAATTGCAATACTGCTCACTTCTATTCGATGAAAAGCTTCACTTGCTTTCTTCTGCATATCGAGATGCCATGTAGGCACAAGAGCAGGCCAAAGCAGTTATTTTCTGATCAGCTGACAATCCTAATGGACACCCACCTACACAACAGGAGAAGCTTCATCTGACATGGAGGTAAATAGTGGGAAAGTTTCAGCTGCTACATTTCTCTGTTGTGCACAACATCACACACACCCCACGCTTCTAAAATCTTCAGCCTTAGCTGATCACCTCACCTTGCCTCATGGACAGGGTTGCCAACTTCTTTATTGGCCACTGCTCTTGGGCCTCTACCTTTACCTGTGATGCTCTGACTGACTTCCTTCTGTCGCTAGACTGTTACATCTTTAGGGAAGATTACCTGCCCCTCCTCCTTCCTCCCTTTCCACTCCTTTCTTCTCCAGCTGTCTGGGAGAGAGAAGACATTCCTTTGTCTCTGCTCTCTCCAAACATGAGGCTAACTCCTGCACATGGGCGTTACGCCTCCAACTTAGCTAGTTAGTTAGAACTAGGTATGCCTTTTCTATCTACTATGTATTTCTATAAATAAAGTAGCTTTTCTTATTTTACTAAGTCTCCAGTCTCAGTGATACTGATGCAGGGTAAAAGCCTGCTTTCTTAGGTAAACGCACCCACACGCTGGCACACTCGCATTTCAAAATCTGCTGTTACTCTCTGCTTGCTGTGGTGCTGCTTTTAAACAAAATTAAGCAACACAATTACACACAGCACAACAGTGCACAACATCACCCCCCCATAGAAATACAGCTTCTAAAATCTTCAGCCTGAGCTGATCACCTCACCTTGCTTCACGGACAGGGTTGCCAACTTCTTTATTGGCCACTGCTCTTGGGCCTCTAACATCAGCTCGATTTGCAGAAATTTCCATGCCATGAAGACCTTCACTTGCTGATTTCTGTGCATCAAGCTGCTGTTAAAGATTTTGTATGAGTAGAACTGGCAATATTTCCCCTGCTTACAGGCCTTTTACTCCTTTATCAGCTTCATGATAAGCAGAATTCAATAGGTGGTGCTTTTCCTGTCACTGCACCTGCAAGCTTCATCTGGATAATTTCTTATTAACAACTATGTGACAAAGATGCTAGAGCCTTGCCAGAAAAAAAAAATTGGCAACCATACATAAAAATTGCTGTGCCAAGTGATTTGGAAGAGCATCTCATTCTTGAAGTAGCTGGCAGGTGATTACATTCCTCCATGGAAGAGGCTACAGAAGCCACAAAAGCTCCCTTTTTGCATATGGGGTAACCACTGTTTTTTTCTTTTTCTGGCCATGCTCCTCCCTTTTTAACAGTAACCTGACAGAGAAATGTAGCAAAGAAAAGTATTCCCTGGCTTCCAAAGCAGAACCAAGCCCTCCTGAATCCAGGGCTGTGGAGTCGGAGTGGTGGAGTCGGAAGCAATTTTGGGTGGAGTCGGAGTCGGTAGAAATGTACCGACTCCGACTTCAAAATAAATTTTGATTGACAAATTTTTTAAAATATAAATTCAAAATGTCAAAGAAGCTTCCCATGAAGTCAGCTGTAGTTAAGCATTTCACCATAACTCAAGATGGAAAACATTTTGTGTGTCAGTGTATGACACAGGACCCAGATGAAGACAAGTGCTGTGATGCCAAGATCAGCGCATATTCAGGCAGCAATAAAAACGCTCCTATGAGAGCTTCCAATTTAAAAAGACATTTACAGCCCTTTCTAGGGCTGTGTTGGAAGCAATTTTGGGTGGAGTCAGAGTTGGAGTCGGACAGTAGAAAAATAGAGGAGTCAGAGTTGGAGTTGAAGGTTTGGCGTACCGACTCCACACAGCCCTGCCTGAATCAAACAATGATCTAGTTTCCACACAACACTAAGCCAAACCATGGTTTAGCACACATGCACAAACATGGGCTCCCAGAGGGATCACAACTGCTGTGCTCCTCTGGTCCTGTTGCAGGTGCATTGCTATGAGTTAAGCCATAGTTTAACTTAGCATTGCATCTGAACCCAGACTTGTAGTTTGACTCGCTCCAGACCAGACCAACCACAAGCCTGGGTTTCTCTGGATGTAATACTAAGCCAAACCATGAATTTAGTTTATAGCAACGTGGCAGCAGGATTGAAAGAGGAGCAAAGTAGACACAGTCAGAAGAAAATTCCCACATAGTAACACTTGTAGAAAGTCTTCCATCCATGTATATTACAGAATGCTTCATAAACTCTAAAATGCTAGCATTATTGTTATCATGTAAAAATTCAGAATTAAGAAGAGCATGTTGGATCAGATCAAAGACCTGTCTGGTTCCATTCTCAGAGAGGCCAACCAGATGCCTGTGGAAAGTCAGCAAGCAGGACAGGAGTGCAAAGAACATAGGAAGCTGTCACACCATTGGTCCATCTATCTCAGTACTATCTACACTGACTGGCAGCTGCCCTCCAGGGTTTCAGGCAGGAGTCCTTCCTAGCCCTACCTGGAGATTCTGGGGATTGAACCTTTGACTTTCTACATACAAGGCTGATGCTCTACCAATAAGCTATAGCTTTACGATCTCCTGCTCCGATTTCCATAGTGCCTCTAATACTGAAGATAATATATCTTAATATATAATTGATAATATATAAATATCATGATATAAATATAAATATATATTGATAATATATAAATGATAATATATCATCAACTAGTCACTGATACCAGTATCCTCCGTGATTTTCTGAATTTTTGTGGGCAGAAACAATTGAGATTCTGGAACTCAATTCCAGAACAACTTCTCTCTCTCTTCCTTCACATCTCTGTTTTTGTGATGCTTTGCCTTAACCCCTTCTTCCTCATCCCCAAAGTGACCTGAAGATTATAGTGGGTAATTTATATTGGATTTATAGAGGTACTGTTGTGTGCTGGAGTCCATTTTCCTTCCATTCCTTCCCAAGAGGAATTTTAGATCCTAAGCTTCTAGGGCAGGGACCATCTTCTTCCCTTACTGCTCTGTAAAGCTCCAGGCACGTTGATGGCTTTAGGATAATAACAACACAGAAACCAAGGCAAGAAGCCTGCCACTCTAATCCTGACTTGCAGGAAAGAGCAAAGGAGGTTTGGGAGAGGCCAAGAAGGGTAGTTCATGGGAACTTTACCCCGCAGGGCTGGTGTCGTCATCCACGCCGTGCCCTCCTGGTTTCAGCCGCCGACAGGTAAGCGGGGGGATGGGGTGGCGCTTACACCTGATTCAGGTGCGGAGAGGGAAGTTCCTCTTGTTCTACGGATCACGTGCCCAGGAGGGGAGGAGGCGGTGCCGTCGTTGTCGTTTTCCCAGGGGAACGATCGCTCCGTCCGAAGCAGCTCCGGGATCGGGAAGGGCCTGGTGGGGGACACAGTAGGTGAGTGAAGGAGAGGAGAGGTTACCTACCAAGGAAGGAGCCCGCATGGCCTGGCTAAATTGTGCTAGGACTCCTGTTTGGGTGTGTGTGTGTGTGTGTGTGTGTGTGTGAGAGAGAGAGAGAGAGAGAGAGAGAGAGAGAGAGAGAGAGAATATATAAGTTTGTTTCTCCTTCCCCGCTTTTCCTCCTGCTTAGGGAGGAAAGTTGATTTCCTTGGCTTTCTGTTAGTAAACCAAGCGGGGTGGGGACTCCATCTCTAACAAAATGTAGGCTCATTCCCACATATCTATATCTCTCTCTATAATATATATATACACACACACCCTTCCCGCACTCAAAGGCCTTGCTGCTCACACCGCCCTGCCTGGCCTTTCCGAGCAGGGCACAAGTGGCCAATTTTGAGGCTCTGTAACCAGGTCCCCCAAGTTCCCCAGACTTCCAGCTGCTTCCTGAGAAAGGTCGAGGCAAGAAGGTGCTTGCAATACAATCCGAACGGTACTGGAAAGGGAGGTCTTCTCCTGATCTTGCCGCGGCGCAGGCGAGGGGAGAGTTCTCTTTTCTTTCTCGTCTCTGCTCCTCCTCCCCGCTTCTACCTGTCATACTGATAAGGAAACCAAGGCAGCTTTGGGTGGCATCTGGAAGGAGGCACAGGAGACCCGGTTGCGGGGCTAAGGGAAAAAGTTACTGCTGCTTGCTCGGTGGGCGACTTTTGCTGGGTTGCACTTCCTAAGCGGCTGGGTTAACCATTGAACCTGTCTGGATGTCTTGCAATCCACGCCAGGAAACTGGGGTGAGGTGGGCTCCTCCTCGTTCTCCTGACCTGACCCTTGCAGCTGGGGAGCTTGCAGGGGGGTGGGGCGGGTGAGTAACGCAGACATTCGTCTGCATTTGGGATTGCTTCTCGCTGCTGTGTGGGTATGCGTGAGGGATTCCTTGGATTTGTTGGGTTAAAAAACCAACAACTTCAACTTCCCAGTGTGTGTTAAATTTACAGTACCGGAGTATATTTCTATTAGGATATTTCAGCAGTTAAAGTTATAATTAATTGCTCTGTACTAAGCTGTCTAGTGGATGCTGTGCATTTTCCTATTTTAAGGACATAACGAGTGCCTTTCTGGGTCAGACCAAGGTCCGCCTGGGCCAGCATTCTTTGCAGACCTTCTAGCAACTGGCGGGTATGAAATAGCCTGCTGGAAACTGGCTCGTAGCATTCTGCCCACTTGGTTTAGGCTCGTGCGGAAGAGGGAATTTCAGTAGGTGCAGCCGGGTTTCAGTTATTCAAACAAACGCAGCCAACGGGGGAGTTTGATGGCAGGGTTTGTTTGTTTTCTTTCTTTGGCGAGAGGTGGTCTTATTTCTATGGCTGCTAGTGGGGCTGCCAAATAACTAATTAAAAACAAAAAGCACACGCCCTGGCTTGCTTTGCTTGGAATCGCTGCATTGATATAAGCATAAGCATCTGTTAATGTCTCTGGTTAGAAACAGCAGAACAGAAATTTGGGGGTGGCTTGTGTCCACCGCTGTTGTTTTGGCAAACCTATGCAGGGCACAATTTGATTTTAATTCTCTTTTGGTTTGCACTTGCTTTGGGCTCACTGTGCCCCAGGTTAGGATTATGTTGATTTACCAAGATTTGAAGACATTGTTGGTGATGCGTTAGTTGTTCTTTGCTTGTTGGGTAGGCCTTCTTAGGCTCTTAATTTGACTTGAGGGTAACGCTGAAGATGACCCCAAAGTTTCAGCTGGAGTGCAATACAGTTGTCTGACTTCTGACCAGGTTTTCAGAGTAAGTGATCAGTTTTTCAGGCCAGGTATTCTGTACCAGTTAACAGGAACAGCAGGTGGAGAGGTCCTGCTTGCTAATTTCTCATAGGAGGCTGGTTGGCTGCCAAGATGCTCGAGTAGATGGGCCTTTAGTCTGATGTAGCAGAATGTTCTTATGTTTATATACGTTATGCCTATTCTAAAATAACTTCAGTGGCTGTCTGTTTGCTTCTGGGCCTAATTCAAGGTGCTGGTACTTACCTTTAAAGCCCTAAACAGCCTGACATTGAATACTTGAAGGAGCGTCTGTTCCCATACCAACCTGCCAGTGCTTTAGGAGATTCCACCAAGTCCCTTCTCCAAGAGCTTCCAGTATCAGTGGTATGCTATTTACTTACAAGGAAGAGAGCTTCCTTAGCAGTGATCCCTTGATTATGGAATATCCTCCCTGAAGGGGTTTGCCTAGCAACTACATTGTAATCTTTTTGGCACCAGGCCCAAACATGTTTAATTTAGCTTGACATTTTAATCTGCTATAGCTTCTAGTTCTGCTTTTAAGTTGGGTGCTTTTTTTTTGGACTGCCTTCAAGTCGATTCCGACTTATGGCAACCCTATGAATAGGGTTTTCATGGTAAGCAGTATTCAGAGGTGGTTGCCTTCCTCTGTGGCTGAGAGGCAGTGACTGGCCCAAGGTCACCGAGTGAGCTTCATGGCTGTGTGGGGATTTGAACCCTGGTCTCCTAGGTCGTAGTCTTAACACCTTAACCACTACACCACACTGGCTCTTTTAAGTTGTGTGCAGGGAACCTTTAATCCTCCAGATGTTGCTCAACTATAACTCCTATCCACCTGCGCAAGAATGAGGCTAGTGGCCAGGGATGATGGGATTGTAGTTCTGCAACAGTAGTCGGCTGTTTCATTATCAGGGCATAGTCTCCCAGGATATTCTCAGCAGTGGTATTCTTGCATAGCTCCCATCCATGTAAATGGAGTTTTTTATTATAATGAAAAGTACATTATAATGTAAAGTACACTGCCCTGAAATCCAAATAGGATGAAGAGTAGTATATAAATGTTTTAAATAATAAAGTACCATATACACACTGTAATGTTTGCAGATAAAATGGACTATCCTCCTTGCTCTGTTTTTGTGTATGAGAATAACTCCTGCTTGGGGAACTGCTTCTTGAGGGTCCTGGTGACTCACCTGCTGCACCTGAGAATGCCAGCTTTCTTTCTTTCTTTCTTTCTTTCTTCTTTCTTTCTTTCTTTCTTTCTTTCTTTCTTTCTTTCTTTCTTTCTTTCTTTCTTTCTTTCTTTCTTTTCTTTCTTTCTTTCTTTCTTTCTTTCTTTCTTTCTTTCTTTCTTTCTTCTTCTTTCTTTCTTTCTTTCTTTCTTTCTTTCTTTCTTTCTTTCTTTCTTCTTTCTTCTTTCTTTCTTTCTTTCTTTTCTTTCTTTCTTTCTTTTCTTTTTTCTTTCTTTCTTTCTTTCTTTCTTTCTTTCTTTCTTTCTTTCTTTCTTTCTTTCTTTCTTTCTTCTTTCACTAGGGCTCCTGTAACCTTTTTACCGGTATTGAGAAGCATACTGCCTCTGACTGTGGAGGTAGAGCATAGCCATTATGGCTAGTAGCCTTATTTTCCAGGAATTTGTCTAATTCCCTTTTAAAGCCATCCAAGTTGGTAGCCATCACTACCTCTTGTGGATTGAATTCTATAGTTTAACTGTGTGCTTCAGTTGGTAGGTAGTGGGGTGTACATAGTGGCAGCTAGTGTTGAAGTAAGATTCAATTGCCAGTCTGGTCAGCTTCTGTGCATGGGGACTGTCTTCGCCTTCATCTCAGACAGCAAAATGTCTTGACAGCAAGTCATATATGAAGAGGGCAACCAGAATGAGCAAGGGGATGGAGCGACTCCCTTACGAGGAAAGGCTGCAGCATTTGGGGCTTTTTAGTTTAGAGAAAAGGCGGGTCAGAGGAGACATGATAGAAGTGTATAAAATTATGCATGGCATTGAGAAAGTGGATAGAGAAAAGTTCTTCTCCCTCTCTCATAATATTAGAACTCGTGGACATTCAAAGAAGCTGAATGTTGGAAGATTCAGGACAGACGAAAGGAAGTACTTCTTTACTCAGTGCATAGTTAAACGATGGAATTTGCTCCCACAAGATGTAGTAATGGCCACCAGCTTGGATGGCTTTAAAAGAAGATTAGACAAATTCATGGAGGACAGGGCTATCAATGGCTACTAGCCATGATGGCTGTGCTCTGCCACCCTAGTCAGAGGCAGCATGCTTCTGAAGACCAGTTGCCAGAAGCCTCAGGGGGGGAGAGTGTCCTTGCACTCGGGTCCTGCTTGCGGGCTTCCCCCAGGCACCTGGTTGGTCACTGTGAGAACAGGATGCTGGACTAGATGGGCCACTGGCCTGATCCAGCAGGCTCTTCTTATGTTCTTATGTTCTTAAGTGGTGTATGTAGTTCTGATGTTAGCTCAAACTTTTTTATTTTTTGTTTGTTTGTTTGCTTTGCACCACTGATTGTGGGGATCCTGACAAGGATTCAACATCACAGAGTGACTTCCACCAACATAATTCAACATCACACAGTGATTTCCTCCAAGATGAAATGAGCTTGTCATGCTTGCATGGAGTTGGTATCACCTCCCATTTTGACAGATGACTCACAGAAACCTGCCAAAGGTCATGGGAATGAGTTTTGTCTTGAAGCTGTCTTTTTGACCTAGTCTTCTAGCTGCCACATCATGATCCCAGAACTAAGGAAAGAATTTGCCACTGCAGGGATGGCTTGTATAAAAGCCTGAGAGAAACTGCTGGTTCCTCTTTGCCCATTTCAGTTTCATGGAGCAAAACGTAATGTAAATGTTTGCTCCTATATATTAAGGAAGTGTCAGCATGATTTTCTGCATAAAGAGAAGCCCTTCCTAATCAAACAATGGGAGAGTGTAGTTAGCGAATAGCACTTCAGTTTTCAATTTTCAAGGTAGCGTAATGGCTAGAGTGTCAGACCAAGAGACTGAGAGACCAGGGTTCAAATCCATACTTGTCCATGAGCTTACTCGGTGACCTTGGGCCACTCACAGTCTCTCAGCCAATCCTATCTCATACCTTGAGCAACTTGGAGAAAAAGTGGGATTCACATATAATAAACAAGCAAACAAGCCCTTCCCTTGCCAAAAACTCCTGAGGACAGGGTGGCCAAATTCATAAAGCTGCAACCCTGTGCTCACTTATTAGGGAATTAGCTCCCTTTGAACTCCGTGGGATTTGCTTCCATGTAACCATATAACATACAAATGGTTGTTCTCCCCTCACCCCCATTACTGCTTCTCTTCCTTAGCATCCCCCATTCCAGCTTCTGTGTCTCCAACCCATGATCACCACCAGCAGCCCTTTCCATCATCTAGCTGTTCCTTACATATTGGCACCTTGAGAATCAATTAGTTTATTCCCTACCAGACAGGTTGTGATTGTAGTCTTAAAAGGCTTTAAATATAAAACAAACATCCATGTGTGGATGCAGAATATCTCTGAATATCAGCTGTTGGGGGAGAAAGAAGGGAAACTATCTTCTTCATGGTCTCTTTCCGAGCTTCTTTTTAGAAACTAAACACTAGACTGATCTTAGTCTGATTCCATGTGGCAGCTGGTATGTCACTGGTGCCACTGTGTCCTTCATCTGAATGTCCTGGTGGAGCAGACCAAAGGCCCATCTAGTCCAGCATTCTGATTTCACAGTGGCCAATCAGATGCCTATGGGAACTTTGATTATTTAAAACTTAATATTTTGAAGCTAACTATGGAATAAGAGGGCTAGCCCTTGAATAAAAGGAAAATGAAAAGAGCAGGCATAAATGGACAACTCTGCACAATGAAGAAAGAGTTACAACGAATATCTTTCAAAGACTTTTCTTTGGATTTTTGAATAGTTTTCCCCCCCACATTGGTCGTACCTGATTTTATCTTTTATTTTTATCTTTTCAGTTCTTTTATTCTCATTCCCTCATATGTATATGCACATATATACATGTCTGTATGTTTGTGTGTGTGTATGCATAATGTATTTTATGCATTTTAATTTACTATAATGTTTGTGTTTTTATTGTGTATTTTATTATATATGTGTGCAATTTTATTGTAGCCACCTTGAGTACCCTACTGTAGGGTAGAAGGGCGGGATAGAAATATTTTAAATAAAATAAATAAAGTAATTGCACCAATGAATTCAGGATACTAATGTCCAAACTGTGGGAAGCTCCAGAAGGTTCTTTCCAAGGTGGATGATTCTGGGCCAGTTTGTACATTCAGCAGTGGTATACATTTGGTGGTAATGCTTTTTTTTGTCTGTTCCATTTTAAACTGCAGGTAGGTAACTGAATATTTCAATCGTTCCCCACCAACTAAAACCTTCCATAGAAAACAACAAATCAACAAAACTAGCATAGAATCATAGAATCAACAAAACTAGCACATCAGAAAGACTTCCCTTTAGCCTTTTCCCTGATGCTATGTTTCTGTGGGGGGCGGTTATTCCAAAATGCAGCCCCAAATGGTATTGTTCAGCACTTGATTCTGTTGACTGTATATAGTGAACCTGTGTGCATGAGAATGGCAGATGAGTGTCAACTTTGTAATAAGCACACTGGGAAAATATATAGCAAGTATTCACTGGTGAACACTATATTTGCAGAAACTATCCAGGCAAGAAGTCTTAGGTTCAGAGTAGGAAGGTCACTGGAAGCATCAATTTGCAAGGTGGTGGGGCTGAAAAAGGATAGCTTAATGTTAGGAAATAATGAGTGGGTCAAAAATAAGTGCCTATGCTGGATCAGACCAAGGCAGTCTTGTAAGATCCTTTCACAACCAGCAGATGGTTGTTTGGTGACAATGTGGAAGTGGACCTTCATGGTGATGTCACCCACCCTCTGGAATGCCCTCCCTTGGGCCATTAGTGAGGCAGACACAGTAATGAACATAAATGCTTCTTAAAAATGTGCATGTTTACCCAAGCTTTCCTTTTAATTTTTTGTTTTGTGCACTGTTCAGATATATTTGTGATATATAGCTGTGTATTGGTTTTTACCTAATTTTAAGGAAGTTTTATTGAATGTTGTTTGTATTTTTATTGTTTTTATGTAAACCACTTACCGATTTTTGCTACATTAAGTGCTATATCCTTTTTATATACTATTATATTTTCAGTTGTGGCTGGTTAGTTGCCCTCGGAAAGCCCACAAGCAGAGCAAGAGGGGGATAGCCAGTCCCTGTTGCTTGCCCCAATATCTCAAAGCCATTACTTACATAATGGCAGTAAGGTAAATTAACCCTCCTCAACCTGGCCCCCCAGATCTCTGTGAAAGGAATTTGTGATGTGCTCTGGTGGTGATGAGGTGTGTGTGTTTGCAGTTCAAAGTGGTAGTGGTGGGAGCCAAAAATTCCACAGAGCGTGTCCAAGCCGTTGGGCCTACCTAATACAGATCTTTAGATTCCAGCCAATGTGTAATTAACCAAGACAATTCATTGCCACAGGGGATAGGTAAGGCTTTCAGAAAAGGATTAGATCTATTCATTGGTGGGTACCAGCCACAATAACCAGGCAGGCATCCTTTTATGGTGCCTGCCAGATGTTGTGGCCCAACTGGCCCTGCTTGTGAACTTGCTAGGCAGCCTTTCCCAACTAGTGGGCCACCAGGAGTTGCTGGACCACAACTCCCATCAGCCTCAGCCAGCATTGCCAATGGTCAGGAAAGATGGGAATTGTGGTCCAACAACATCTGGTGGCCCAGTAGTTGGGAAAGGCTGTGCTAGGGACATCTTATGGGATTGTTGCATGCCGGAAGCTGGGCTAGGTGTATGATTGATCTGACTCAGTACATAAAATTCCTACAGGCTGACTATTATGCAATGCAGTTTTGTTTTCCACACTGGAAATGGAGCAATGATTGACGTGTACTCTCACTGAACCGGTAATCTGGGAAATGTTCTGTTTGAAATGTTCTGCCAGGCTGTTGGTGGGGTGCTTCTGCATGTGCAAAATATCCTGGGGCGGAGAGGACTTTGCTCGTAGGGAAAGCAGAAGGTGGCAATGAAGTACTAGAACTTCAAAGCACTCCTTTGAGGTGGGGGGGATGAAAAGGTCTTAGAATGAGCAGCATCACTGTACAAGAATACAAGGGGACAGGTCCCTGACCCAAGGAGCTTACACTCTAAAATGTGACACACAGGAAGCAAGGGTGCACAGGAGCTACAAGGATAAGCAGGGGGAAATATGTGATTGTTTCAGTTACATATTCTTAGGCTGGGTTACAGGCTTGAAGGTACAGTAGGGCCCCGCTTCCCGGTGCTTCGCTTCCCGGCGTTCTGCTAATGCGGCGGCTTTCATTCCCTGTTTTAAAGCCGATTTTGCGCTTTTGCATCATTTTCGCGTGATACACCCCATTATACTCAATGGGTTTCCACTTTATGGCGATTTCCGCTTTATGGCGGGGGTCCGGAATGGAACCTGCCATATAAGTGGGGCCTGCCTGTACTGCCTTCAAGTCGATTCCAACTTATGGCAACCCTATGAATAGGGTTTTCATGAGGCAGTGACTGGCCCAAGGTCACCCAGTGAGCTTCATGGCTATGTGGGGATTTGAACCCTGGTCTCCCAGGTCGTAGTCCCAACACCTTCACCACTGCACCACACTGGCTTGGCCCATGAGCATCCCAATTGGAGGTCAGCCATTATCAAAGGTGCTATGGACTTTGAAGAAGCACGAGTACAGGGCGAAAGGGACAAACGAGCTAAGCGGAAGGCACGTCAAGCAAATCCTCATCATGACCATCTTCCATCTGGAAACCTATGTCCTCACTGTGGGAGGCTGTGTGGATCCAGAATTGGCCTCCACAGTCACTTACGGACCCACCATTAAAGACCTTATCTTGGAAGACAATCTTACTTGGCCACGAGTGATCGCCAATGAATGAATGAATACAGGCTTGGCTATGGCAGGAAGTCACACTTCTTAGTAAACAAAAGATTTAATGTCTAGAATGTATGTAAAACCTGAGGAAATAAGTTGGGATCCTGGGAGCCTTTTTTTCAGCAGGGCTAACTATTAACATTTGGGGATCTGCTAATATTTGGGAAGTAGATATGGAATAAGATGGCTTTTCCCAATCTGGTGTCTTCCAAATGTTTGGGACCACAAACACGGCAACATTTCTTTCTTTCTTTCTTTCTTTCTTTCTTTCTTTCTTTCTTTCTTTCTTTCTTTCTTTCTTTCTTTCTTTCTTTCTTTCTTTCTTTCTTTCTTTCTTTCTTTCTTTCTTTCTTTCTTTCTTTCTTTCTTTCTTAAATTTATATCCCATCCTTCCTCCAGAAGGAGCCCAGGATGGCAAACATATCAACAAAACCATTTAACAACAAAAATGAAAGCATTCTAAAACCATTAAAAACATTCTAAAAATATACATAGAGTTAAAAACATTCTAAAAATACAATTACAGTTTAAAATGTTCTTTCATCCATTAATTCATTGCCAGGAATAGTCCCTTCAGCCATCAAATGCCTGGGTAAACAGGAATGTTTTCAAATTCCTCCTGAAAGTCAATAGTGACGGAGACAGATGCACCTCACTGGGGAGGGCATTCCATAAATGGGGAGCCACCACTGAAAAGGCCCTGTCATGGGTCTGCACCAACCAGGCAACCCTAGATGGTGGCACCACCAACAAGGCCTTGCCTGCTGATCATAGGATTCAAGAATGTTAATATTGAGGAAGGTGGTCTTTTAGATACTTGTGCTCCAAGCCATTTAGGACTTTATATGCTAGTATTAACACCTTGAATTGGGTCCTGTAGTGCAGTGCAGTGTGTTCAGGACCAGTGACACATAGTACCATTGGGCTGCATTACTTACTGACTTAGCAGCTGCATTCTGTCCTAGCTGCAGCCTCCAGGCTGTTTTCAAGCAGCCCCACATACAGCACATTACAGTATTCCAGATAGGAAGTCACCAGAGCATGGAAAACTGAGGCTAAGTTGTCCTGGTCCAGGAACAGCTGTAGCTGGCAAATCAGCCGTAGCTGGCAAATCAGCCTTAGCTAAGCATAAGCACTCATAGACACAGAAGCCACTTTGGAGCCTAATGACAAGTTGGAATCCAAAAGTACTCCCAGACTACGAACCTGTTCCTTCAGGAGAAGTACAATCCTGCCCAGAATGCGTTATGCTCCACCTACTTGACAGCTAGGGCTGATGGGAATTGTAGTCCAAGACATAGCATAGTGGGGAGGAGAGCCTGGCTGGGAGTCCAGAGTCTGTGAATTCAAATCCTCGCTCATGTCTCCTGGGTGTAAAGGACAAGCTAAAGATCACCCCCACAGTGAGTGGCTCAGGGGTTATGTGCCCTGCCACCTGTGCAGCCGTGGGCAAACTGCAGAGTCCCAAGGAGCCCAGTTGCCCCCCAGCTGGCAGTTGCAGACAAGGAAGGGGCTGGCTTGTGCAGCTGTGGCAAGCTGAGCAGGCCCTAGCCAGCTGGGGAGGACTAGCCTCAGAGGGAGGCAATGGGAAACCCCCTCTGAATACCGCTTACCATGAAAACCCTATTCATTGGGTAGCCATGAATTGGGATTGACTTGCAGTCCGGTTTTTTTTTCAAATTTGGGGAGGGCTGGCATCACAAGCAGCTCAGGACTTGGCTTATTGGACCTATGACTGGGGTGTGATCCAGCAGAAAGGAATTGCTCTAACCTTCCCTTTCCTGCAGTGTGCTTTACTGAGGGTGGTATTGGGTGAAGAGATCCAATCCATATTAGAAGCACTTCTTGCAGCCTGAAGAAGTGGCAACAGTTTTGTGTTTGGATTAGGTAGTAGAGAGGGAAGGGATGGGGGTGGAGATTTGTGTATCTTGAGTGTTGTATGAAGGTGGTATAGTAAGGATGAATACAAATGTACATTGTTTGAGTGATTGGGGGATTGTACTCACTGTTTGTATAGAGATATACAGTTACCTGTCCATGACTGAATTTGGTGGAAATTAGTTGCGCTCTTTTGCAGCAGGTGCTGGCAATAAGTGCCAGCCAATAAAAATTCACCTCTTCTCCCATCCCAAGAATAGTTTTTTGGCAGTTCTTAAAATGGATTTTTGTTTTTAAAATGGCAAAGAAATGCATAAATTAGGGTGCAGATGGACTTTAACTCTCATCACCCCCAGTTAGCATGACCAATGGTCAGGGTTGATGGGAGTTGAAGAACATCTGAGGGGCCACAGATTCCTCATGCCTGTTTTAAATCAATAAACATTTCATATTTATTCATAGCCAGCCTGATGAACGGAAGGAGGAGCAAGGCAAATGACTGAGATCAGTGTTCAGATCAGTGATACTCTCATAACATATTAGATGTAAGTTTATATGTATTTTTATTTCTAAAATTGCATATCCCACCCTTCATTGTTGGCATTCTCAGGGTGCTTTACAGAATATGTTGTTGTTGTTATTTGCAATTACATAATAACATGGAAATAAGATAGAACAGCAGCAAACTCCAATCAAAAAGAGATCTATAACAGCTTGAAAGGAAGGGGAGGGGGAGCCAGGCCTGATTCCTGGGAGAAAAAAGAAGCAGCAAGTCTTGTTAAAGGTTTGTTTGTGCATGAACTAGGACTTCCCCTTTTAGGCTAGTTGCCAGAAGTGGGGGATATGGAGCCAGGAAAAAAGATCTTGGTGAGGTGTGGTTTTCTTTCTCTCTCTCCCTCCCTTCCTCCCAGGGCCAGTCCTTGTGTCCTGTATGTAGCAGCGTCAAACTGTGTTCCTCTGCCATGTGTGTCCTCTCTTGCCCCCGCTTCTATTCTGCAGTAGCTATGTCATCAAGTTAAGTAACTCTGCTACTTGGTGACTATTGCCCAGCCCCAGCTTGTGAGTGCATGCTGGCTTTTTTTAGACCTCCTCCCTGCCCTACCCTGAAGGTTTAAGGGAAGGTTGCATTAAATTACAATATAACCCTATTTTTATTTTATCCTCCCCTCAATCTCCCTGAGGTGAGGTGAGTTCACACTAGAAGTTATTTGAAGTGGGGCTTTCTGGTTCATGGCAAGATTTGACTAGATTTTGTGGCAGTCAGGGAGCAGAGAGATGGATTTTATTAAGAGCACCCTTAGCACCTCCCCATTCAAGCAGTGCTTTGGGGAGAGTTCCCCATATTATGTGGCTAGTTGACAAAGAGCTGTAGCTGACCCTGGTTCTCTGGTTAATGTTTCTATATCCATGTGTTTTGTTCACATATGGCATTTAGGTGTACACCTAAAACATTATCTGACCATTGGCCCTGAACCTCTGACAGGTTCACAGGTTCAGAGAAACTGGAACGGGTTCAGAGGAGGGCAACAAGGATGATCAGGGGACTGGAAACAAAGCCTTATGAGGAGAGACTGAAAGAACTGGGCATGTTTAGCCTGGAGAAGAGAAGACTGAGGGGAGATATGATAGCACTCTTCAAGTACATGAAAGGTTGTCACATAGAGGAGGGCCAGCATGTCTTCTTGATCATCCCAGAGTGCAGGACATGGAATAATGGACTCAAGTTGCAGGAAGCCAGATTTCGACTGGACATCAAGAAAAACCTCCTAACTGTTAGAGCCATACGACAATGGAACCAATTACCTAAAGAGGTAGTGGGCTCTCTGACACTGGAGGCATTCAAGAGGCAGCTGGACAGCCATCTGTCGGGAATGCTTTGATTTGGATTCCTGCATCGAGCGGGGGGGTTGGACTTGATGGCCTTATAGGTCCCTTCCAACTCTACTATTCTATGATTCTATGACCTGGAGTTTATCCAGCAAAATGATTAATCTGGACATGACTTGGAGCAAGGACTCTCCAGATCTATCCCTCACTCTAATTACCCATGTGCAGTGAAAATCTATAGCCCTCCAGGTGTTGGTGGGCTCCAGTGCCTATCACCTGCAGCCAGCATGGTCAATGGTCAGGAATGATGGGAATTGCAGTCAGGGCCAGATTATCCATTAGGCTTAGTAGGCTGAAGCCTAGGGGCCTGGAGCTCTTGGGGGCTTGTGATCCGCGGAAGCAGGACAGGAGCCGCGGATTGCAGGACAAGAGCTTCCGAACCACCTGCCATCCTCCCACTTCACTTACCTTTTTCTCCGCTGTTTTTTGCAGTTTGCCATCAATCAAGATGGCGGCCGAAGTTGGTACATGACTCCAGAAAAGCTGTCAAAAATGTATAGTAATGTCTCTAATGTTTGTTGGAAATGTAAACAACAAGAAGGATCTTTTTATCATATGTGGTGGTCATGTAAAAAGGCGAAATTATTTTGGGCACAGATAGGTAGGAAGATGCAAAAAATTCTAAAGATAAATATTCAGTCAAAACCAGAATTTTTTTTATTGGGTTTTATGGATAAACAAATAGAAAAGAAATATGGAAGAATAATATTATATATGATTACGGCAGCAAGATTATTATATGCACAAAAGTGGAAAATGGAATCAACACCAACAATGGAAGAATGGTTATTGAAATTAATGGACTTAGTAGAAATGGATAAATTGACATGTTTACTTAGAGAAAAATCGACAGATACATTTCTTAAGGAATGGAAACCTCTCTTAGACTTTTTGTTGAAAGATCAAAATAAAATGATGATACTGGGATTTGACGATTAATTAAGACAGCCTATGGAGAAAAGGGACTCTGTATGTATACATTAAGGGACAGGTTTGATGTATATTATATACTTATAGCTGATCTGCGACAAATCGGAAGTCAACTATTTTATTTTCATTTTTTTGTTGATGTATTGTTAGGTCTTTTTGACTTTGTTTTGTTTGTTTTTGGAAAAATTTGAATAAAAATTATTAAAAAAAAAAAAAGATGGCGGCCGAGGTTTCCCTAAGGGGTTGAAGCCTCTGCCGCCATCTTGCTGCCATCAAGCAAGATGGCGGCAGAGGCTTCAGCCCCTTAGGGAAACCTCGGCCGCCATCTTGATTGATGGCAAACCTGTGAGTGCAGTGCGCGCAGCCGCAAAAAAAGCGGAAAGGTAGGTGAAGCGGGGGGGATGGGATGGGACGGCAGGCAGCTCAGAATCAGCCTAGTGGCCCTCCTCAGCTTAATCTGGCCCTGATTGCAGTTCAACAATGTCGGGAGGGCCACAGTTCCCCATTACTGATGTACAGGGTTTTAGAGGCTTCTAGTGAAAGGGTGCCTGATGTCAGCTCTTCAGGGTAAGGAATGCAGGTTTCTCAAGCGAGGGATGGGTTAGTGCCTAGAACAGCAGCTGACAGAAGGCCCTGGGTGATCCTGTTTTGTTTCCACCTGGGATTAATGGCTTCCTGTCAAATGCTCCGATTTGCTTGATCACCTTTGGGAAATACTCAGTGCTGCTGCTCTGGAAAGATGAAGATTCTTAGACATCTTGGTTGATTCAAATCCTGAGCTTTGGGGTGGTAGGGGGGTAGGCTAGATAGCCTTTGGAGGATAGTTATGAAAGGGATTACTTTGCAGCAAATGTCATAATCCCTTGCTGGAGGGATTTATGTCTGAGTAAAAAGAGTAACAGTGTGATTCAACTCCTTGATTGAGAAGACCTCTAAGTCTTAACTCTGGCCAGAAGGTGAAGTCTAGTGGTTAGAGCAGGAGGATCCTTGAGATGTAAAGAGCCTTCTAATTGTAGGCATTGTTATTTGTTACTGTTTTTACATTTATTTGCCATTCTTCCTTGAAGGAGCTCAAGGTAGCAGTACATGGTTCTCATCCTCGTTTTATCTTCACAACAACCCTATGAGGTAGGTTAGGCTGAACTTGACCAAGGTCACCTAGTGAGCTTCATGGCTGAGTGGGGAATCTGAACCCTCGTCTTCCAGGTCCTAGTCCAGCAGTCAAACCACTACACCACACTGGGTCTCACATCTCTGGGTGTGTGTTAGAGTCAAAACTCTAGAAATCATTGGCAGTGATCCTTACACCTGTAGTTTGATATCTCTTTGTTGCAATTCTGTTCCTTTTCTCACCTTGTAACGTGGTAGAATGCTAATATGGGTGGTTATGAAGCTTGGCCTCTTTCCCCTCTGGAGGATTCCGATCTGTAATTCTCCAGCCCTTTGTCTGGTTTCACCTGGGGAAATTCCTATGACCACAGACCCCAAGGAGATACTTTCTCATTGAGATATTGATGGATCTCCCCCCCCTTCCTTCTGACTGTGTCTTTCCCCTCCAGAGAACAACACACTGGATGGAAACCCCTTGGTGCTCCTTTCCTACAGGTGTAAATGACTCAGCTCTGCTCTTGTGGTCTTGGTTTTTATGATAATATTTTGATTTATGATTTGGCTGAATTGCATATTGTTTTATATTTTATGCTGTTGGTATTGATAGTCATCTTGAATTTGTTCTGAAAAATTACGCTGGCTATAAATTGTTTTTAAAAAATACGTAAACACTTTCCCTTTGTTATTGGAGCCATTTGTTCTGTCTCAGCCAAGCCTTGAGAAAGAATGAGTTCATATGTAGGGTATAAATCAGGTGAGGAATTAGTGGCTCTCCAAATGCTGTTGGGCTATAACTTTCATTATCCCTGACCATTGGCCATGCTGGTGCTGAGTGGGGCTGATGAGAGTGTTATGAAGGGCCACAAGTTTGTATAAATAGTGCTGAAACTGGATGCACATAAACTTCCTGTGCTAACAAGTTAATTTCTTTGTTCTCTTTCTGGTGAATTGCCTTGCTAAAGTGATCTGTTCAGGGTTTCCCCCCCCCTTTCTCTCTACTTGCATTGACAGTCATGAGCTTGCTACTGTTCACAGAGCAAAATGATAGGCAAAGTAAAAAGGCGCTCAAAGTATGACTGAAGAGGTCCAGAACTAACAACTTGTTTTGCATCCAGACATCATCAATATAGTCTCACACTGTAAGTACATTCCACACACACCCTCCCGCCGCAAATTTCCAAAAGTTCAGTGCATGTCATAAAAATTGTTTCAGAGTCAGTGTCCTGCACCATCTAAATAGGAACAAATTTAATGTGCAGTATCCATTCTTTTATTGAGTAAGAAAATAAACGCTGTGCATATTTTTAATAGATACAGCTGCAGGGTGTGGTGCTGTCCCCTAGAAAAATGGCATAAAAGGGACATTATGACCCATGTAATTAGTCTAACTGGTTCCTGCTGGGCTGTCTGGACTTGCTCTCATTCCTGGATCCAGTTGATGAGGGTTGCTAGGACAGACCTTGCACACTCACTTAGAGCTTCTTGTAAACTCACATGGCACTTTGAGTACATTTGGCAGGAAAGAGCAGCTGCTTTGATGGCTGAAGGGAAACTGTTGCTGGCAACCTTGGTGGAATGATGTTTTTAAGATATAACTGGGTTTTAGTATACTTTTCTTTTTGTTGTTAAATTGCTTTGTTCGTGCTGCCCTAGGTTCCTTCAAGAGGAAGGGCGGGATATACATTCAATAAATAAATAATAATAGTTCTGGCTCCCTGGTGAGTGTACCTTGTATGACACACACGTCTGCAAACCCATCCCATTTTTAAGTATGTGCTTAACATATCTTAGGTGTACACCTAAAAAATGAAATATGTTCATTGACCCTAGGGGCCAGTTTAGTCACTCTTGCCATTCCTGAGGATTCAGCTGCTATAGACCAAGTACATTCTTGCCCAGCGCAGTGCTTGATGTAGTGACTGTGTTTTTCCCTAGGCGCAATTTGTGTGAATGAGAGGGGGCGGGCCCATGCTGAAAACTCAAGGGAATTGTCACTAGGAAGCATTGGCTGTCTCCAAGAATGTGCAAGGCCAGATGTTAACTTCTGTTACAAGGCTGCATCTCTTCTTACTACACCCTCCATGGGAAATTGCCAGTTCAGGAGAACATCTTTGGCCACATTCACACTGTACATTTATTCCACTTGTAACAGCCATGGCTTCTTCCAAAGACTCCTGGGAAGTGTAGATTGTGAAAGGTGCTAAGAGTTGTCAAGAAACCCCAAGGGCCGGATGCAGTTCCCCCCAAAGCCCGCCCTCCCCCAGAAAAAAATGCATTTCTGTTTAAAAAAAATCTTGTTGAGTTAATGTTTATTTATTTTATTATATATATTTGTGTATTGCAACATATGCATACTCATATCTGAATGGTGTCCAATTCTGAAAAATCACTAATAAATAGGGTTGCCAGGTCAGAAGCATCCCAAAACCTGAGATTTGAGGGGCGGGCCCGAGTGATGTCACAGGGTGGGCCCGAGTGATGTCATGGGGCGGGCCCCAGTGATGTCATTAAGTATGATACATTAAGCATCAATCACAGTTGCTTGGAGCATACAATTAAAAAAAATCTGATTGGAAATTAAGGTAGAAATCTTAGTTAAAAGATGGAGCCTGGGTAGGGAACATTTAATCTAGCCTACTTGCTTTTAGCAAGAAGGGTTTAGTGCCTTCATGCCAGGGCAGTCACCAGAAGGCCACTGCAGAGACAAAGGAGCCTAGTGTTGTGGAGATGTTAGATGGGAGCATTCGAGAGTAAAGATGGATGCCCCTGAAGGCTGCAATTCTAAAAACACTTACTAAGGGATTAAGCCCCATAGAACTCAACAGGACTGACTTCTAAGCAGATATAGTTTGGATTGTGCTGTTGGTAAACCTTGACTAGGGTTCTTCTGCAAAGACATCCATATCCAAACAGGGCTGGCAACCCCCTGCCTGGAATACCCTGCTCTTATCATTTAACGTGGCTGCTCCAAACTTTTTTACAGATTTGACCCTTTACTTCAGAAAGAGGTCTGAGAAATGAGTAAGATTAAGAAGTATCTTTTAAAATTGTTCTTTTCAATTCACTCTTGAATGAACATCATACCTAGGGCAGATCCACACCATTCCTTTAAAGCACATTCAACACCCACTTGAAGGACATGAATCCCACCACAGAATCATGGGAACTGCAGTTTGTTAAAAATGGTGAGAACTATAACTGTGAGGGGGAAATGACACTTCCCAGAATTCCTTAGGGGAAGTCATGCGCCTTAAATGTGAGTTGGATGTGCTTTACACATATAGTGTGAATCCACTTAATAAATTTTGCCTGCATGTAAATTGTTTTAATTAATTTTTCAAAATGGAAATGAGCTATAAACTGTAGTGGGTGACCATGGGCTACTCTCCATCTCTCAGCCTCTCTGCCCCTCAGGATGAAAACAATGGAGAACCATGACTACCCCAAGGCATACTTAAAATGTAAAGGAAGTATTGTACAACCATAGTATGAAATTGGATACTTATAGGGACACAGCATGACAAAACTGGGCAGAAGTAACGAGTGGGGTACCACAGGGCTCGGTCCTGGGCCCAGTGCTCTTCAACGTTTTTATTAACGACTTGGATGAGGAGGTACAGAGCATGCTTATCAAATTTGCAGATGATACAAAATTGGGGGGCACAGCTAATACCATGGAAGACAGAAACAAAATTCAAAGGGACCTTGATAGGCTGGAGCATTGGGCTGAAAACAACAGAATGAAATTCAACAGGGATAAATGCAAAATTCTACATTTAGGAAAAAGAAACCAAATGCACAGTTATAAGATGGGGGATACTTGGCTCAGCAGTACGACATGTGAGAAGGATCTTGGAATTGTTGTTGATCACAATCTGAATTTGAGCCAACAGTGTGATGTGGCTGCAAAAAAGGCAAATGCTATATTAGGCTGCATTAACAGAACTATATTTTCCAAATGGCGTGAAGTATTAGTTCCCCTCTATTCAGCACTGGTTAGGCCTCATCTTGAGTGCTGCATCCAGTTCTGGTCTCTGCACTTCAAGAAGGATGCAGACAAACTGGAACAGGTTCACAGGAGGGCAACAAGGATGATCAGGGGACTGGAAGCTAAGTCCTATGAGGAGAGACTGAAAGAACTGGGCATGTTTAGCCTGGAGAAGACTGAGGGGAGATATGATAGCACTGTTCAAGTACTTGAAATGTGTCGGAATTTCTCTCTGTTGAGAGGTGTAGCAAAGTTGTGTATGCGCTGCGGAATGGAGAGTATTATTTATTTATTTATTATTTCAATTTATATACCGCCCTTAGCGAAATAGCTCTCAGGGCGGTGAACAAACAAAATAAAATACAATATATCATAATAAAAATACAAAAACATATACAAACAAACAACGAAAAGCACAGCAAAAACAAAATAAATACTACAAAAATTAAAATACAGATTAAAAGATTAAAAAAGTTAAGAAGATTAAAATGCCTGGGAGCATAAAAAGGTCTTTACCTGGTGCCGAAAAGATGGAAGTGTAGGCGCCAGGCGTACCTCTTCGGGGAGGCTGTTCCACAACTCAGGGGCCACCACAGAAAAGGCCCTAGATCTCGTAACCACCCTCCGGGCTTCCCGATGGGTTGGTACCCGGAGGAGGGCCTTAGATTCTGAACGAAGTGAACGGGTAGGTTCATAGCGAGAGAGGCGTTCCACAAGGTATTGAGGTCCCACGCCGTGTAAGGCTTTATAGGTCAAAACCAGCACCTTGAATCTCGCCCGGAAGCAAATAGGAAGCCAGTGCAGACACGCCAGGACAGGTGTTATATGCGAAGACCGACTGGTCCTCGTCAATAATCTGGCAGCTGCGTTCTGCACCAGCTGAAGCTTCCGAACTGTCTTCAAGGGCAGCCCTATGTAGGGCGCATTACAGTAATCCAATCTTGAAGTTACCAGAGCGTGGACAACGGAGGCGAGGTCGTCCCTGTCCAGATAGGGGCGTAGTTGGGCTACCAGACGAAGATGGTAAAACGCATTCCGTGCCACCGAGGCCACTTGGGCCTCGAGAGACAAGGAAGAGTCGAGAAGAATTTTATTTTATTTTATTTTATTACATTTCTAGACCGCCCTATAGCAGAAAGCTCTCAGGGCGGTGTACAACAAATAAAATCACAATTAAAATATGAGCAAGTGTGAAAAATATAACATGATAAAAATCTGAAATAGAATTGCCATGAGTTTATAAATTAAAATCCATATTAGGTTTAAAATTAAATTTAAAATGTTTAAAAAGCCTGGACGAAAAGGTAGGTTTTTACCTGGCGCCGAAAAGATAACAAAGAAGGCGCCAGGCGTATCTCGTCTGGGAGGGCATTCCATAGTTCGGGGGCCACCACCGAGAAGGCCCTAGATCTAGTTGTTGATCTCCGGGCCTCTTTATGAGTTGGGACCCGGAGAAGGGCCTTCGACGTCGAGCGTAGTGAACGGGTAGGTACATAGCGAGAGAGGCGTTCCACCAGGTATTGCGGTCCGATGCCGTTTAGGGCTTTATAGGTAAGAACCAACACTTTGAATCTGGCCCGGAAACATATCGGTAGCCAGTGCAGCTGCGCCAGGACAGGTGTTATATGGTCAAATTTCTTTGTCCCAGTGAGAACTCTGGCCGCAGCATTTTGCACTAGCTGAAGTTTCCGAACCGTCTTCACAGGTAGCCCCACGTAGAGTGCATTACAGTAGTCCAATCTAGAGGTTACCATAGCATGGATAACTGAGGCGAGATTCTCCCTGTCCAGATAGGGTCGTAGTTGGGCTACCAGCCGAAGCTGGTAGAATGCATTCCGTGCCACCGAGGCTACCTGAGCCTCAAGTGACAGGAGCGGATCTAATAAGACCCCCAAACTACGTACCTGTTCCTTTAGGGGGAGTGTAACCCCATCTAGGACAGGTAGAACGTCAACCATCTGGGCAGAGGGTCCTCCCACCAACAGCATCTCAGTCTTGTTAGGATTGAGTTTCAGTTTATTAGCTCTCATCCAGCCCATTATCGCGGCCAGGCAGCGGTCTAGTACATCAACAGCCTCACCTGACGAAGATGAAAAGGAGTAGTAGAGCTGCGTATCATCAGCATATTGCTGGAAACGCACTCCAAAACTCCTGATGACCTCACCCAGCAGCTTCATATAGATATTGAAAAGCATGGGGGACAGAACTGAACCCTGTGGGACTCCATATTGGAGTACCCAGGGACTCGAGTAATGTTCCCCCAGCATCACCTTCTGGAGACGATTCCCGAGATAGGAGCAGAGCCACCGCCAAGCAGTGCCTCCCACTCCTAAATCCGTAAGTCGCTCCAGAAGGATACCATGGTCGATGGTATCAAACGCCGCTGAGAGATCAAGGAGAACCAACAGAGTTACACTCCCTCTGTCTTTCTCCCGACAGAGGTCATCATACAGGGCGACCAAGGCCGTTTCTGTACCAAACCCCGGCCGAAAGCCCGATTGAAATGGGTCCAGATAATCAGTTTCATCCAAGAGAGCCTGGAGTTGGCGAGCGACCACACGCTCTAGGACCTTGCCCAGGAATGGAACATTTGCTACCGGCCTATAGTTGTCCAAATTATCAGGGTCCAAGGAGGGTTTTTTTAGGAGCGGTCTCACCACCGCCTGTTTCAGGCAGGATGGGACCACTCCCTCTCGTAAAGAGGCATTAATCACCTCCTTGGCCCAGCCGGCTGTTCCATTCCTGCTAGCTTTTATTAGCCATGAGGGGCAAGGATCCAGAGCAGAAGTGGTCGCCCGCACCTGTCCAAGCACCTTGTCCACATCCTCGAGCTGTACCAACTGAAACTCATCCAGTAAAACAGGACAAGACTGTGCTCTGGACACCTCATTAGGATCAACTGCTACAATAATGGAGTCAAGGTCCCGGCGGATGTTCATGATCTTATCACGAAAGTATCGTGCAAACTCATTACAGCGGGCAATTGATGGTGTTATTGCGTCCTCGGGACCAGAGTGTAAAAGTCCCCGGACAACTTTATAAAGTTCCGCTGGGCGGTTAAGAGATGACTGAATAGAGACAGCAAAGTATTGCTTCTTTGCTGCTCTCACTGCCTTCACATAGAGTTTGGTAGAGACCCTCACAAGTGCATGATTACAGCCGTCGGGAGTTCGCCTCCATTTGCACTCAAGCCGTCTCCTTTCTTGCTTCATCACTCTTAGCTCCGGGGTAAACCAGGGAGCCAATTGAGCTCTGCAACGGAGAGGGCTCACCGGGGCGATCGTGTCAACTGCCCGGGCCATTTCTGTATTCCACAGCGTGGCCAGGGTTTTGACAGGTCAGTCAATTCTATCAGCCGGAAAATTCCCTAGAGCCATCAGAAAACCCTCAGGATTCATTAGTCTCCGGGGACGGACCATCTTAATTGGTCCTCCACCCTTGCAGAGGGGAGAAGACAATGTGAGTCTAAACCTTAATAGGCGGTGATCTGACCATGACAAAGGAATAGATGTAAAATTCCTCACTCTCAGATCACCATCCCCTAATCCAGAGGCAAAAATCAAGTCCAGAGTGTGCCCCGACACATGCGTAGGGCCAGTAGCAAATTGAGACAGCCCCATGGCTGTCATGGAGGTCATGAAGTCCTGAGCTGCTCCAGATAAAGCGGCCTCAGCATGAATGTTGAGATCCCCCAATACCAAAAGTTGGGGGGAATGCAACAATAGATCCGAGACCACCTCTGTCAGCTCAGTTAGGGAGGCTGTTGGGCAGCAGGGTGGACGGTACACCAACAGTATTCCCAGTCTGTCTCGCTGACCCAACGTTATGTGTAGACACTCTAGACCATTAGCCACCTGGATAGGGTGCCTAACAAGAGGGATGGAACTTCTATAGACCACAGCGATTCCCCCTCCCCGACCCTCGGATCTACCCAGATGCTGAACCGAATACCCAGGTGGGCACAACTGGGAGAGATTAATACCTCCCAGATCGCTCACCCAGGTCTTGGTAATACATGCCAGATCGGGCGCCTCATCCACAATTAGGTCATGGATGAGGGAGGTTTTATTATTTACTGATCTGGCATTGAAAAGCAGCAACTGGAGATCCGAGGGTTGGCTGATAGAACTACCAGCAATCCTGTGGGTGTGGGGAGGACCGGAACACGTCACAGCCACCAGTTGTCTGGGGCGAGTTCCCCTTAACTGGCATGTCCTCCTCACAGCGCCATACCTCCCATTACCCGTCACTACACTAATAGGGGCCCCCTTTGGTCCTCCCTCCCACAACACTGTCCTCTCGCCCAGGCACGTAATAAAAATAAAATAAATAATAAAACTCATGGCATATACACACAATCACACACTCACTCATACAACCCACTCATACATTCAGACAGCACAACAGCATCCGAGGGGCTTCAGCAACCGGCAGTCCGTAGTAGCTGATGTAATAGGGGCCCAAAAGCGATGGACAGCAGGCACTGGATCTCCCAAGCCCCCTCAGCCAGCCGGCTTATATATCCCCTCCAGAGAAGGGACAGGTGGAACAGTATCAGGCACAGCTGGCTGAGTACCTGGGGCCTGGTCCTGCAAGGTGCCAACGTGCAGAGCAGGAGCCCAAGAAGGAGAGAGCAGAGATGTTATCCAAGCAGCAGCGCAGCAAAGCAGGCAGATGGCTCTCCCTCCCTGGGCGGTGATGGTCCTCTTCCCTTGCAGGCACTGGATCTCCCAAGAACCCCCAAACTACGTACCTGTTCTTTCAGGGGGAGTGTAACCCCATCCAGAACAGGGTAAGCATCCACCATCTGAGCAGGGAAGGCGTTCACCAACAATGTCTCGGTCTTGTCTGGATTGAGTCTCAGTTTATTAGCTCTCATCCAGTCCATTATCGCGGTCAGGCAACGGTTCAGCACATCAACAGACTCACCTGAGGAAGATGAAAAGGAGAAATAGAGCTGCGTGTCATCAGCGTACTGATGGCAACGCACTCCAAAACTCCTGATGACCGCACCCAGCGGCTGCATGTAGATGTTGAAAAGCATGGGGGACAAGACAGATTCCTGGGGGACTCCACAATGGAGAGTCCATGGTATCGAGTGATGTTCCCCAAGCACTACCTTCTGGTGATGATCCGTGAAGTAGGAGCGGAACCACTGCCAAGCAGTGACCCTGACACCCAACTCCGCGAGTCTCCCCAGAAGGATACCATGGTCGATGGTATCAAACACCGCTGAGAGATCAAGGAGAATCAACAGAGTCACACTCCCCCTGTCCCTCTCCCGACAAAGGTCATCATACAGGGCAACCAAGGCTGTTTCGGTGCCAAAACCGGGCCTGAAACCGGATTGAAACGGATCTAGATAATCGGTTTCATCCAAGAGCGCCTGGAGTTGGCTGGCAACCACCCGCTCCAAAACCTTGCCCAAAAAAGGGACATTCGCCACCGGTCTATAGTTATTCAGATTATCTGGGTCCAAGGAGGGTTTCTTTAAAAGAGGTCTCACTACTGCCTCCTTGAGGCTACCAGGGACTACTCCCTCCCTCAAGGAGGCGTTAACCACTTCCTTGGCCCAACCGGTGGTCCCAGCCCTGCTAGCTTTCACTAGCCAAGATGGGCAAGGATCCAGAACAGACGTGGTTGCCCGAACCATTCCAAGCACCTTGTCCACTTCCTCAAGCTGCACCAACTGAAACTCATCCAATAAAGAAGGACAAGGCCGTGCTCCGGACACTTCAATGGATTCATCTGTCACAACATCAGAGTCAAGGTCCCTGCGGATACATGCGATCTTATCTTGAAAGTGTCCAGCAATTTCGTTGCAGCGGGTCTCAGATGTTTCCATAGTATCGTGGGGGCCAGAGTGTAAGAGCCCTCGCACGACTTTAAAAAGCTCCGCTGGGCGGCATAAAGATGATCTAATAGAGGCAGCAAAATAGAGCTTCTTTGCTGTCCTTACCGCTTTTGTATACAACTGGATGGGCAGCGAAAACAAACTTGGCAACAGATAGAGTTGTTGACTTGTCTAGGCCGGCCAAGAGATGTCGCAGTAATGAGATTTTGGGCCTGCCAGGAAAGTTTTTTAAAATTGGGTTTAAATATCTAGAACATTCAAATGCTATAAAGGGGGCAGACAAAGAAAACATGGGACAAAGACTCGACATCTGCATTGCTGCAGGGGCATAAGCGGAGTTCAAAGGGTGTGCCCTGATAGCGGCCTACTAAAAGTGAGGAGGAGAGGCAATTAAATCGGGCCCTGGAAAAGGCTTGGTGGAATTTGAGTGTGGAAGTGAATTCCATAGTTTAACTCTGCACTATGTGAAGAAGTACTTTCTTTCGCCTGTCCTGAGTCTTCCAACACTGAGCTTCATTGGGTGGCCCTGAGTTTTTTGAAAGATGGAGAAGGATTGGGCTCCTGCTGGGAGGAAGGGCGGGATATAAATTAAATTCACTAATAGGCAAAAAACCTTGTGGTTTAAGAACATACCTATAGCCCACAGCTATTCTATCAAACTTTAAAAAGCAGGGAAATTGGGCAGCTATAGGGGGAAGCATCAGAATGGCATGGGGGGTATTTTCAATTGAACATTGCGGAATGTGAAAAATCCCCGCTGGCTATAGTATACAGCCACTTTTGTGGCTGTATAATAATAAATAAATAAATAAATAAAATAAAAACTCCCTATCCATTTTCTCCACACCCTGATTAATTTTATACACCACTATCATGTCTTTTAAGATCTGCTTCCTAGGCCCTCTTGGTTTAAGCTGGTGAGCACAACAGAGACAGCTTTTTCAGTGGCGGTGCCGCTGCTCAACTTGAAAGAAATCTGATAATCTCCAGACTTTCAGACGAGCGTTAAAAACCTATATGCGTACCATGGCCTTTTCATAACTTTCATTTTAATTGCATTGCTTTCTATTTTATGTTGTGATTATAATTTTATTGTGCTGTTTTAATATTTATTACTGGCTGTTTTGGATTATTCATCAAATTATTGATTGTATTGTGGTTTGTTTTCATGTATGTTTTTTTATGTATTGTTACTTTATTTCTTTGTAAGCTCCCTTGTAAAAGGATTTTCCTAAAAGGTGGGATATATATGCATTAAATAAATAGATCGCAAGCCATTGGCCTTGCTGGCTGTGGCTGCTGGAAGTTGGGAGTCCAACAACATCTCCCACAGGTTTTCCATCCCTGCAGTGCACCCTCCTACAAAGAGCAGAAGCAGCTATAGATTTCTGAGTATAATCGACTGCCTTTTTCTTTTTTGTATTCTAGCTTGGAAACCAAGCTTTTAACTTTGCCATCATACATAGCCAGGGTTTATACCCACTGAGGATCTGGCTGAGGCATTCTGGAGGTAGCTGCAGGGCAAAGTGAGTGTATTGCCTGATTACCAGTCTTCCTTCCTTCCTCGGGAAGAGGCAGTGGAGACCTCTGCTTCCCCCTGCCCCTCTCTTGGCTGGGGAGGAGGGTGATGGCTCGCTCGGGACAGTTTGGATTACTTCTGGCAGTGTCTCTTCAGTCTCTCTTACAGCCTGCTTTCTGTCAAGGTGAGTGCTACCTTCACTGCTGCTCCAAATGAAGGAAAAGTGATGGGGGGAGGGCTTGCTGGGTGTTCTTATTTGGGGGTGAGAGTGGGGTGTCTGGCACCTCTAGTGAGGGGTAGGGAACCCCAGGCAGATCCATTAGCACACCTGGCTACTCTGTTAGATCAACAAAAGATACTCATCTGACCAGCGGAGCAGGTTTCTCATCTCCAGGTGCAGGGTTCCAAATCAGAGGCTGGAAGGGGACTCATAGAAATCATCTATCTCAGCCCCCAAACCCATAACAATACCATTAGATGCCAGCCATTATATTTTGCATGCTGCAAAATAATGTGGCATGTCAGCTACAAAATTCTATTGGATAGCAACTTCTCAGTTTTGAAATATTATCAAAACATCATGGGTTGTCAAAAAAGGTTATCAATACAAATACAGAGTATCTGAAGAATATTTAACTTTTGGGGAGATTTTTTGGGGGGGAGGAATGGAAGCAAATTGCTTTTGGCCTAGCAACTGGGGCTGGTGGTTCAAAGTCACCCACACCTGTTCTTGGTAGAATTCAATTTAAGGTTGGAGAATTTTAGTTTGAAAAAGAGTCATAAGACTTTAGATTTCTTCTGATCAAGATATAGTTTGAAGTCAAGGTGACAGATCATCCAGAAAGCAGAAGTGAGCTCTCTTTCCTAGGAATGCATCAGAGGCACTCTGAATTTCCTTTAAGCGTCTTCGTTCACTTGTAAACTGCTCTTTCAGGGGTGTTCCTTGGGCTGTATTGGCTCAAGGAATGGGCTCTGGTTGACTCACTCATGCCCTCCCCAGCACAGTGGGTGAGAGAAGACAGCAGAAAACAGGTTGTTCTACCTGTGAAATCAGGTAGTCTCTTGTGACAAGAGCAGTGCCCAGCCTGAGATGGAAATTGAATGATCGAGAGTAAAAACTATCTAAACAAGAACACACCTGTCTCAGGAGGGGTTGCAAGCAGTGAATCTAGTCCTGTAAATGAATGCTTCTGGAGAAAAATAAGATCTGGTAACTCAGGCCTCATGTGTCCAAGGGGGTTCTTTTTAAAAATGCACCTGTCTTCCACATATCGATGAAGACCCCCCCCCCCCCAGTGTAGAGCCTGAGGGCTGCTTCACACTCGAACAGATTTTTAGGTGTATACGTAGTTTGGCTGTCACAAATGCATGTTCATGATGAGTATACACTACAAAGGGCAAAAGAAATATAATTAACCTCCTCCAATGACTTGGCTGATTAAATACAGTAATATCCCTAGGATATGTTACGTTGGTAAAAATGTCAATACATATTTTTGATAATTGATTGACAGAAGGAAATGGTATAACATTCTTCACTTGGAGGCATTCACCATTAGTAGTTAATGTTCTTAATTATATTTTTTGCCCTTTGTCGTGTATGCTCATCATGAAAGCCCCTGAATAAGACTAATTGTCGAAATGCGTTTGGCTATGCTATACATTTTGCAATTAATTACATATGGGCATTGATTTATGTCTATTGGCCACTGCTTATAAGTTGCCCTTTATCTTCATATTGATATTGTGTTGATTATATCATATATTTTGTACTTCATTGTGTATGGGCACTGGTTTTTTTTATTGTTTTGCTGGCCATCTTTATTATTATGAGAATAGGGATTTTATATTGACTGTCTACGTACATATTTGACATCATTTTATAATTATGTATTTTATGTTTGTACCTTAACTTTGTTTGGAGCACTGTGTTTGCGTTAAGGTAGATTTTAACTTCACAGTTTTTGCCATAAGCCTTCCGTGACACTTATTTCATAGAGGATAAGACTATGATGACTGTGCATCCATAGTTGGAGGCAGTATGCTTCCAAATACCAGTTGCTGGAAACTGCAGGAGGGGGGAGTGCTGTTGTGCTCAAGTCCTGAGCCGTGGGAATCTGGTTGGCTACTATGTGAACAGGATGCTGAACTAGATGGGCCACTGGCCTGAACCAGCAGGGCTCTTATATTCTTATTTCCATCTGGAAAGCTGATAAGGCAGGATATATAGACTTTCAGTGTAAGTCACTAATAAATTAGGGTCTAGGAATGGGAATAGCTGAATCTCCTACAGTATAATTATTGCCTATGGCTTGTAATGAATGTCAGTAAGTATGTCTGCAAGGCTCAGCCCTCTGTGTAACCCCCAGGGATGTTAAAAGCCTGGTTCAGACCAACGTTGTTGTTTTTTGGTGCAGATAGAAAATCTGCTTTTAAAAAAACCTGGTTCAGTCACTCACCCAGGTAGTAATTTGTCCTCCAAAAAAGGTGTGTGTGTGTAGACCCAGTGAACTGGACCATTCTGCATATGGCCCTGCATGTGGAGAGTACCCTGGCATTACTTATTACTTCAGGGCTATGATTAAATGAAAGGGGAGGAGGGGGCATAAATGGTTCACAGTCTAGTGAAAGATAATCTGAGACATGTGAAAGCTGGTCCCTTCCTCCTCTCTAACTCCTGTTTTTTGTCTCCTCTCTCCAAAAGACAGCACTACAGTAAACCCCACCTCATCCTCTTCTTCAAATCGCCTTTCGGTATGTATGTCTTGGGGGTGTGTGTGTCAGCTTTTGGGAGGTGCGAGCTGGGTGCGGGCAAAGTCTTCCCTAAAGGGGACAACATTGCCTGGGGAAGCCAGGTGGAGACAGATCATAGCTTAACTTGATTGCTATGCTTATACCAGGCCAGTTCCCTGTGGGCAGAGCAGGAAAATGCATACTGAGTCCTTTTGAACCCCTTGCTGATTGTGGCAAATTGAATAGTTGTTGGCATGCTCAAAGCAGTGATGGATTAACCATTAAGCAAAATAAGCACGTGCTTAGGGCACCACAGAGTTTTTTCCCCTAGCTATCATGCCCTTCACTCTCAACTCTTTCACTGCCACACTCAACTTTGTAATTCTCCGTATCTGCCGTGTTCGACTTTAATCTGAATTGTTAAAAAAATGTTTTCTTTGGTATGGTGAGTGACTAAAGTTTAAAAGCTTGAAGGTGTTCAGACATAGACCTAGAGTTCAGTATGTTTGACTGTCTTACCAAAGTTTTTCTGCATAAATTTCAGTGTTTTTCTAATCATTATAAATATATATATATTGCCTTGTGTATATTTGTAACATTAATGGTCACAAATTGCACAGCTGAGCGTTCATTTTCTCAGCTCAAGCATATTAAAAATCCCAACAGAACAACTATGCGACAAGACAGGCTGGATGCCTTGTCTCTGCTAAGTATAGAAGCAGATTTGTTACGCCAGATTAGTTTTGAGAACTTGATCAAAGACTTTGCAATTAAAAAATATAGGAGAAAACTTTGAAAAGTATAAATAAAGTTATAAGTAGGCACTAATGTCAATAAGCATTATTTTGCATGTTTTGATCCATGTATGCTGAAATGCTATGTATCTTCAAGGTTAGAAAGCAATGAAATAAAAGATGTTTTGTTTTGTACAAATAATGATATTTCTCCATTAGAATATCTTTTATAAAAATTGTCCACCAGCATTGATTTCTGTAGAAAGAGGATTTTCAAAATTGAAAAGTATGCTCTCGAGATCACGTAATTTCAGTAGAGATAATATCAGATCTTATTTTATTTATTTTTATTTATTTATTATCATTATTTTTACCCCGCCCTTTTTCCAAAACTGGGACTCACGGCGGCTTCCAGATAAAAGCACACATATAATTAAAAACATACAAAAGTCTAGATTAAAATCAAATTAAACAATTTACAGTATTAAAACCATTCATACATACAGTTAAAATAATTCAAACTCAGTTTAAAATAATACAATTAGACAATAGTAATGCAGCACCCTTCAAGACCTGTCCTTAACAGCTTTCAGTTCCAAAGGCTTGTTGAAATAAAAAAGTCTTTGCTTGCTGACGGAAGGACTGCAAGGAGGGGGCCATTCTTGCTTCCCTAGGAAGGGAGTTCCAAAGCCTTGGGGCAGCCACTGAAAAGGCCCTATCTCGCGTCCCCACTAGTCGTGCTTGTGAGGACGTAGGTATTGAGAGAAGGGCCTCTCCTTAGGATCTCAGGGCCCGGGCAGGCTCATATAGGGAGATACGGTCTGACAGATAGCCTGGACCTAAGCCATATAGGGCTTTATAGGTCATCACCAGCACTTTGAATTGTGTACGGAAACAGAGTGGCAACCAGTGGAGCTTTTGTAACAGGGGAGTCGTACGGTCCCTGTAACCAGCCCCAGTTAACATTCTGGCTGCAGCACGTTGCACCAACTGAAGTTTCCGAACAGTCTTTAGAGGCAGCCCCACGTAGAGCGCGTTACAGTAATCTAAACGGGATGTAACTAAGGCATGTGTCACCATGGCCAGATCAGATGGCTCAAGGAATGGGCGTAGTTGGCGCACTAATCTTAATTGTGCAAAAGCACTCCTGGCCACCGCAGAAACCTGGGCCTCCAAATTTAAAGCTGAGTCCAGGAACACACCCAAACTGCGAACTGCGAGTGTAACCCCATCCAGCACAGGCTGAATCCCTATTCCCTGATTTGCCTTTCGACTGACCAGGAGCACCTCTGTCTTGTCTGGATTAAGCTTCAATTTGTTCGCCCTCATCCAGTCCACCACTGATGACAGACACCGGTTTAACACTGGAGTTAGGTGGAAAGGAGAAGTAGAGTTGGGTGTCATCAGTATACTGATGGCACCGAACCCCAAACCCCCGGACAACCTCTCCCAGTGGTTTCATGTAGATGTTAAATAGCATGGGGGACAAAACTGAGCCCTGAGGGACCCCACAGGCCAACGGCCAAGGAGTCGAACAGGAATCCCCCAGCACCACTTTCTGGGTTCGTCCCTCCAGGAAGGAACGGAGCCACTGTAAAACAGTGCCCCCAAGTCCCATCCCAGCAAGGCGGCCCAGAAGGATACCATGGTCGATGGTATCGAAAGCCGCTGAGAGGTCCAGCAGAACCAACAGGGACACACTCCCCCTGTCCAGTTCTCTGCGTAGGTCGTCCACCAAGGTGACCAAAGCTGTCTCCGTCCCATAACCAGGCCTGAAACCAGACTGAAATGGATCTAGATACTCCGTTTCATCCAGGAATCCCTGGAGCTGGGAGGCCACCACACGCTCTATTACCTTGCCCAAAAATGGGATATTGGACACTGGCCGATAATTATCCATTATGGAGGGATCCAGGGATGGCTTTTTCAACAAAGGCCTTACAGCTGCCTCTTTTAGGCACACTGGAACTCTGCCTTGTTGTGAGGAGGCAATGATTCCTTCCTTCACCCACTCAGCCAGTGCCTTGTAATCTTTGGGGCGGTAATTAAAAATCATTTTCAATAAATTTTTATATTTGCATTTTTCCCTTATAACAATTTTATTAAGAAATGCATAAAACAGTGTTGAAAATTTGTATTTTTTCTGTTGCCCTAGTTATAAGTAAATAATTTGCTTATATTGCTTACTGCTATTTAGTGTTAAATAAAATTTAATTTTAAAAAAAATTAATAGAGTTGTGGGGTCTGGCCTGGAAGAAAATGGAATTTTCAGTCTCTTATTTCACCTTCAGTACTTATTGAGTTCTTTTGCCCTTTGTAGTGTATACTCATCATGAACATGCATTTGTGACAGCCAAACTTGTCAGTTAAGCAATGGAAGGGCTGAGGGGGGCACCATTGTTGGGCTGTGCTTAGGGCATCGGACGTGGCTCAAGGCAGCTAATATCACTATAGTAGGGTCCCACTCATATGGCAGGTTCTGTTCCAGGCCCCCACCAAAAACCGCTGGAAAGTGGGGCCCTACTCAGCTGTAGCGTGTGAGCTTGCGTGCTTCAGCTGATCCCTATGATAGCTGTCAGCTGGAGCGCAGTGGCTGGAGCTCCCCGTGCTGATCACTCCACTGGCGCCACCATATTAGCAGAACGCCAAAAAGCAGGGCGGAGACAATATTGTAGCAAATATAAGAACTGTCACATGGAAAATGGGAGAGAGGTGGATTTGGCCTCTTTCGCTGTGGTCAGTTGATGATTTGGGTTGGCAGTTGACAACTGGATTTGGGCTGCATGTCTGGCAAAGGGTTAAGATTTATATCAGACAGATATTTGGCATCCTGATGCTGTGCTGGCCACCCATGTGCTCTCCCCAGTTGGTCTGACTACACAAGCAGTGTGGCCATATGTTTGGCAGCCATATTTCTCAGGGATGCCCATGAACATGTCTTGGTTTGTGGAGTGCAGGTGCCAAGTTATTTAAGGACCATGCAGTGAGGCCCAGGCTTCTTGTGGTAACATTTCCACCCCTGCCCGTGTTAGAACCTGCCCTGTTCTGCACTCCTCAGCTGCCCAATAGTGAGTAACCATGTTCTTCTCCCCGTTTTCTTTCCCTGTGGCAGCCGTCAGAGCTGGCAGCTGCCATAGCTGTGCCATGTGTTTTTGGGGGGCTCCTGCTGATTGGCCTCTTGGTTTTCATGGGACTCAAAGTCCGGGAGAAGCGCCAGACAGAAGGAACCTACCGGCCCAGCAATGAGGAGCAGGTGGGTGCCCGTGTGGAAACTAACGCCAACCTCAAGCTGCCCCCAGAAGAGCGACTCATCTGAGCTAGGGGGCAAGAGCTCTGCTGTCAGGTCCCAGCTTGGAAGGAGCCACTCGGCATGCTGAACTTCATAAAAACTAAAGTAAAACTGGAGCTGCTGCTGCTGTTGTTGGGCTTGAGGTTTCCCGGCAAGCTTCTAAGTATTCCATGCAGGCTGGATGTGAATGACTGTAAATGGGAGAGGTCCCAAATGGTGTGAAAGGGGCTTCTGAGGAACCACTGGAGCTGATACCTGCCCACTGCTGGGAAGGCTAGAGACAGGCAGTTCAAAGCAAGATTGGACCTTGCCTCTCTGTGTGCATAGAAGAGAAAGGGCTTCCCACGCACATACCAACTGCACAGTATTGGCTCTCTCTTTGTGCTCTCCAAAAGAATGAACTCATTTTCCTACAAGTGGGAATTCATGAGATTGCCACTGAAGCTGAATAGGAAAGGGTGGGCAGAGAGGAAGAGGCTGCTCTTGGGTCTTGCCATGTGAGACCTAAGGCAGGTCTGCCTTTTAATTTTTTTTTTAAAGAAAGTGTATTGCACTATTTAATAAAAACAAATCTCCCTTCTCTGGTGCTGTCAGTGGAAATGATACTACTACCTGGAGGGTTATTGTACACAGCCTTATACAGTCAGTTTCTGAGTGGATGGGTGACTCTGAAATGTTCTAAAACAGAGATGGGATATCTGTGGCCCTCCAAGTCCCTCTTGGACTGCAATTCCCATCATCCCTGACTTGGGGCTGATGGGAATTGTAGTCCAGCAACATCTGGAGCCCCACACAGGTTCCCCAAAGAGGGAAGTACCACCCTCAAATCCAACAAAGAAACTGAGGAAAACCTCCAAAGGGACTTAATGAAAAGTTTGTTAAAACGATCCCACAACTTGTGCTGTGCTTCAGACATTTTAAGTGTGCTGTAAGACTGTTCAAAAGCATTCCATATACACCCCTTTGAGTCTTTTAATAGGTTGGTCATTATTATCCCCACACTGTATTACAGGTGGGAGAGCATTCAGGCTTGACAGAGGCAGGGTTTGTACTGAGGCCTTCCTGATTCATCGTACAGTCTCTTCGCTGCTGCTCCGCATTGGCTTTCATCAAAGACAACGGTTCTTTCAGATCTTCTAATCCTTGCATCTAGCCTCTACCTAAGAACTGCAACAGACACAATGCAGGAGGTTCAACATCAATATGTGCATTTCTCCTTTAAAGCAATTGTGCAGGATTCCAATTTTTATTGGAGTAGCCATGCGAGAGGAAGGTTTTTAAACCACCACTAAGTTGATATTGGACATGCAGCGGAAAATGTTCCGGCCCCTGTATTGTGCCTATCGTTCTGTCATTTACAAGTCTAATTATACAGCAATGGGAGTGGCTGTATACTATAGTCAGCATGCATTTTTCACATTCCACAATGTTAAATTGAAAATACCCCCCACGTAGGGTTGCCAGGCTCAGGGCCTGAGACTGATCCTGCATCTTTAGGAGAAGAGAAAGTCAGCCAACTTGCAGGTGTTCTTGCAACATTGTAATGGGAAAAACCACAAGGTGGAATTCTCCCTTCCCCCTGCACAACTTATAAAGATACAGAAGACCTCTTGGTTGCCGGGGGAAGGGAGAATTCCACCTTGTGGTTTTTCCCATTACAGTGTTGCAAGAACACCTACACTTGGCAGAATTGTCTCTTCTCTTAAAGATACAGAATCATTCTCAGGCCCTGAACCTGGCAACCCTACCCCATGCCATTCTGATCCTTCCCATAAGCTCATTTCAAAACAAAACCTTACAAAACGTATAGTTCTAAACTCAGAAACACTTGCTTAACAACCTTTTAAATTTTCCTGGTGATTCACAAAACAGTCAGAGAATCGAGAGTTCAAAGTGTAAAAAAGAGAAAAAAACTCAGAGCCCTTTTGGACTTTTTCCTGTCAGAGTTCTCATAATCTGTTGAAATTAATTTAAAATCAGCCATGTCCACAGAGTACCTGTAATTCTAATACTGACCTTGCCCCATACTCTGACCTTAATCTTCTGCAGTTTAAAGGTTTAAAAAATGTGTGGCTGATTTTTAATTAATTTAAGAAATTTTGCCTTGAACTCAATGAAAATGTTGGGCATGCTCAGTAAGAACCAACTGTCAGTGTTGTAAAAGCCAGACTCCCAGCTGCTGGGCTTGCCTAATTGGGGCCACACCCACACCAGACTTTGATTTCACGTGAGACAGTCATGGCTTTCCCCAGAGAATCCTGGGAAGTGTCTCCTGACAGAGCTCCAGTGGCCAGAGTGGTTTAACAGCCAGGCACTCTGATAGAAGCTCTGTGAAGGGAACAGGGCATCTCCTAGCAACTCTCAGCACCCTTCACTAACTACACTTCCCAGGATTCTTTGGGAGAAGCCACGACTGCCTAAAGTGAAATAACAGTCTGGTGTGAATGTGGCCAGGGGCAGCTTTGGTTTAAATTTGGGTGGGAGGCTACATGTGTCTGCTGTAGAATAAAAAGGTGGGGGAAACCCTGAAAAAGAATGATACTGTTCACAAAGTTTTTCTGTTGGAAAGGAAAAGGGGTTCCCCTCTGCCCTGTGCCCACCCACCCAATCTCCTCTCCTCCCTCCACGCCCCTCCCCCAGGTCAGTTTCCCTATCCTAAGCACTATTGCACAGGAGTAAATCCCACTGTACTCAAAAAGCATGCAAATGACCAAACCTGACCTCCCTCCCTCCTCCCTCCTATCCCTTTCCTCCTATCCTCCCTTCCTTCAAGCCTCCCTTCCCATCCCCTCCTTCCTTCTCCTCCCTTCCTTCAAGCCTCCCTCCCCCATGGTCAGTTTTACCTATCATAGGACTACAATCTGGGAAACCAGGGTTCGAATCCCCACACAGCCATGAAGTTCACAAGGTGACCTTGGGCCAGTCACTGCTTCTCAGCCTCGGAGGAAGGCAATGGTAAACCCCTGAATACCACTTACCATTAAAGCCCTATTCATAGGGTCTCCATAAGACAGAAACAACTTGAAGGCAGTCCATTTCATTTTCAAGCATGATTGCATGGGAGTAAATCCCATTGAACTCAATAAGTATGCAAATAATCAAACTTGCCCTCCCCTCCTCCTCCTTTTTGCCCCTTCCCTCCCCTTCCTTCACTCCTCCCCCCTTCAATTCCACTCCCCTCCTTCCCCCCACTCCTCCTTCTCCCCCTTTTTCCTTCCCTCTACTCTCCCATCCCCCACCTCCTCCCCATGGTCAGTTTTCCCTACCCTAGCCATGATTGCACAGGAGTAAATCCCACTGAACTCAATAAGCATGGAAATGATCAGACCTGCCTTTCCCCTCCTCCTCTCGCTTCCTCCTCCCTTCTTCCTCTCCTCCCCTCTTTCTTCTTCCTTCTCCCCTGCCCACTCCAGGCTTCCCTCCCAATGATCAATTTTGCCTATCATAAGCATGATTGTACAGTTGGCTCCAGAATCATACTCAAAGAGTGCTTATGAATGGTTCCTTCTCAAACTGGGCAGAAGTAATGAGTGGGGTACCACAGGGCTCGGTCCTGGGCCCAGTGCTCTTCAACATTTCTTTAACGACTTGGATGAGGAGGTACAGAGCATGCTTATCATATTTGCAGATGATACAAAATTGGGGGGCATAGCTAATACTGTGGAAGACAGAAAGAAAATTCAAAGGGAACTTGATAGGCTGGAGCATTGGGCTGAAAACAACAGAATCAAATTCAACAGGGATAAGTGCAAAGTTCTACACTTAGGAAAAAGAAACCAAATGCAGAGTGGTAAGCGGCGGTAACGCAGCCGAAGCTCTGCTCACGGCCGGAGTTCGATTCCAATGGAAGGAGGAAGTCGAATCTCCGGTAAAAGGGGTCGAGGTCCACTCAGCCTTCCATCCATCCGTGGTCGGTAAAATGAGTACCCAGCATATGCTGGGGGGTAAAGAAAGTTCGGGGAAGGAACTGGCAATCCCACACCATATATACGGTCTGCCTAGTAAACGTAAGAGTCAGAAATGACTCGCACTATAAGTGTGGGGACACCTTTACCTTTACCTTAAGATGGGGGATACTTGGCTCAGCAATACGACATGTGAGAAGTATCTTGGAATTGTCGTTGATCACAAGCTGAATATCAGCCAACAGTGTGATGTGGCTGCAAAAGAGGCAAATGCTATATTAGGCTGCATTAACAGAACTATATTTTCCAAATGGCGTGAAGTATTAGTTCCCCTCTATTCAACACTGGTTAGGCCTCATCTTCAGTACTGTGTCCAGTTCCATAGGCTCAGTCCTGGGCCCAGTGCTCTTCAACACTTAATGACTTGTTTTAATGACTTGGATGAGGAGGTAGAGAGCATGCTTATCAGATTTGCAGATGATACAAAATTGGGGGGCACAGCTAATACCGTGGAAGACAGAAAGAAAATTCAAAGGGACCTTGATAGGCTGGAGGATTGGGCTGAAAACAACAGAATGAAATTCAACAGGGATAAATGCAAAGTTATACACGTAGGAAAAAGAAATCAAATGCACAGTTATAAAATGGGGGATACTTGGCTCAGCAATACAACATGTGAGAATTGTCGTTGAATATGAGCCAACAGTGCTTTGTGGCTGCATAAAAGGTAAATGCATTAACAGACGCTGCATTAACAGAAGTATAGTTTCCAGATCGTGTGAAGTATTAGTTCCCTTCTATTCAGCACTGGTTAGGTGTCCAGTTCTGGTCTCTGCACTTCAAGAAGGATGCAGACAAACTGGAACAGGTTCAGAGGAGGGCAACAAGGATGATCAGGGGACTGGAAACAAAGCCCTATTAGGAGAGACTGAAAGAACTGGGCATGTTTAGCCTGGAGAAGAGAAGACTGAGGGGAGATATGATAGCACTGTTCAAGTACATGAAAGGTTGTCACACAGAGGAGGGCCGGGATCTCTTCTCGATTGTCCCAGAGTGCAGGACACAGAATAATGGGCTCAAGTTGCAGGAAGCCAGATTTCGACTGAACATCAGGAAAAACTTCCTAACTGCTAGGGCCATACGACAATGGAACTAATTACCTACAGAGGTAGTGGGCTCTCCGACGCTGGAGACATTCAAGAGGCAGCTGGACAGCCATCTGTCGGGAATGCTTTGATTTGGATTCCTGCATTGAGCAGGGGGTTGGACTTGATGGCCTTATAGGCCCCTTCCAATTCTGCTATTCTATGATTCTATGATAAGCATGCAAATGATCAATCCATTCTCAGCAAACTTGCACAGGATCCCATTTCTTACCTCCCGGACTAAAAAGCAGGGAAATTCTCTAATAGGCAAAAAAAGTTTGGTTTAAGAATGTACTTATAGCCAACAGATACTTGTATCAAACTTTAAAAAGCAGGGAAATTGGGCAGCTATATTACATGCACCAGGGGAGCAGGAAACCTGACCTCCTCTCTGAGATATTGTACTGCCCTACCAATTTGTCAAAATGCAAACACAATTTGGGTTGGTCTTTCACAGTCCAATCCACTTCCTGTGTAGCTTGGAAGAATTTGGTAACATGTGCCCTCTGAGCATATGGTGAGTGGTGGAAACACCTGCAGTCAGTCCAAATAACAAGACGTGCTGTGCTGATCTTGTTTTAGTAAGGAGGAAGCAACTATTAATATAGTTAATAGTCACTTTAAATATGTTTGATTTACTTTGCAATTTTAGTGAAGTTTCCTATAGTAAATCATTTTCTTTTGCTTCTGTTTCTGTGAATATGTGAGCTACAGCAACACTTTGTAACACTAAAAAAAAGCTCCCAAAACAATTGTGGAATAATGGCACTGACATTCTGCACTGACACCAACAAACATACAAAAAATGTAATTCTGCATCTTTGGAGATGGCATGTTACCAAATTCTTCCAAGCTACACAGGAAGTGGATTGGACTGTGAAAGACCAAACCAAACTGTGTTTACATTTTTACAAATTTGGTGTGCAGGAGGTCAGGTTTCCTGCTCCCTTGTGCATTCACTATAGCTGCCCAGTTTCCCTGCTTTTATAAGTTTGATAGAAATATCTGTTGGCTATAGGCTCATTCTTAAACCGCAAGGTTTTTTGCCTATTAGTGAATAGTAGCTGTGGTTGTGAAATTAGATTGGGGAAAACACATGAGAAGCCATTTAACCCACCTTCTCCTCCTACTCAAATTGGAGCTCCCTTGGATACTTTAAATAAAGTGTGTGACATATGTCAGAAGGTCCTACTGTAGATTTTCCTGTTTCACATTCATTTTGACCCTAAGAGAGTGAAATCTGTTTGTTGTTATTTACATCCCACTTTTCCTCCAAGGAGTTCAAGATGGCCTGTATAGTTCTCTCCATTTCCCCCCCTCACAACTCTGTGATTTTAGGTTAGGCTGAAAGATAGTAGTGGCTGTGTTTGCACATATTGATAAATGTTTGCTTAATAAGCTATACTGTGCATGAGCTGTGAGTAGGTGCACACAGACCGCCACTCTCAGTTTGCACAAGTGGATCAGGCCACGATGGGGGTCTTAGCATTATGTCTGTACTTGGGATCAAGGTTTGTTTCTCCTCAACAAGTCAGGATCACCAGCCTGCCTTGAACTAAGGTTTGTTGTTGGTTTTATGAGTCCTGGTTTGTTGTGTCTTGTGTTCAAGTGTAACACTAAACTATCCTCTTCCTGGTTTATTTATCTGCTCATGTGAAGGCAGGACTGAAGTGTGGGTGACTGGGCAGTGTGCGCATGGTATAGTTTGTTAAAGTACTGCTTATGGTTAAGCATGTGCAGCTGAGGCCAATAACTGGTTGACTGACACCCAGTGAGTTTAATAGCTAAGTGGAGATTTTAAGCTGTGTCGTCCTAGTTGAACATTCTCTAGTCCCACTAACACATACCTCTCACTGGTTTGTTCTTGATGTGTTGGTGTCCAATTTTCAAAAGGTTTGTCATGCAGCATTAGAACCTATACCTTGTATCCACTGGAGAGTGAAATGTGTTGCTTAGAAGCTCTGGTTGGAAGATGTGCGAATGGGCCGCCACATGGCTACAGTTAAAATCTCTGTAATGTGGCTATCTCCATGGGGCAAGCTAGATGTACTATGTCACCATTCAGTGCAAAGCATCTGGCCTATCTCAGGTTGTAGATGATGCTGTGGCATATTGGTGCCTAAGGGAATAAATCCTAATGCAGCTACTCTTGATAATTAACATAAGGCACAACCTCCCCCCCCCCAATTGCTGAGCCAAAATAAAGCACCTGCCCACAGCTCAAATATGAAAGCAGTTTGAATCATATGCCTCTGGTAATTTAGAGCAACCAGATATATATCTACATACCCTTTGGGAGGCTTAAACCTATTGGATGGTTATAAATGGTGGAAAGAACAACCTTCCCCTTCCTGCTTTTATGGCATCCTCTAAAATAAATTTGGTCACCACACCCCTTCTTGTGGTTTGCTTCTGAGACTTACTATCTTTGTGTATCTCCTTGGACTTTCCTCCCATTTATCATCAACTGGATGGAACAGAGTCAGTGTTTCTATTGTATTCTTAGTGAGGGATAATTCTTTTTCCTTTAGCCAACGAAGAGTTGCCTCGGCATTTTTGGTTACACATCCAAATTAGCCTGCTAGCACTTGGTTCAATGGAACAATGACAAAGTCTCTTAGTCCTTATAGGCAGGCACTAGGTGGCAGCACCATATAGCACAATTAGTTTCCGTGGTTCCACTTGGGGGCACTTGTATAGTTTTTTTTATATGCATTCATTCCTTTTCCATCAAGGAGCTGTGAGCAGGGAGGTAGTGTGGGAACTGAAGCTTGAAGGATGACTCCCTGCTGGTCCCAGTGCCTAGTTCTCCTAATTGCCCTTCAAGGAAAGGTGTGTGTGCTGGCTCAGTTTCCACCTCCTGGCCTCTCCTCCTTTCTGTTAGGCCAGGTAATCCATGGTATTTTATGGGAATAAGTGACCTGGAGACTGCAGCCTGCCAACAAATACATAAATTAAAATAAACCGAGCTGCGAAATACAGAAAAAAACATCCAGCACTGCAACAGTTTAAGCCATCATTGATCCTGAATGAAGTGATGGGCCCTGAGGGTTGAAAAACAAACCCATTTTTCTTTTCTTTCAGAAGTCTACATTGTTTGAAACAGTTGAGCCCCATCAACCTGTCTCCTAGTTTAATATTTAAGGGGAGGGAAGAGAGAGGCAACCTAGAAATCTGTTTTTTAGCCTAAATGCTGAGATGTTTCTTTGTATGTACTTGCACCCCTGATCCAATTGGTCTTTCACATCCTTGAACAGGTGGGATACTCGGCCAAATCAAATCTGACAGTTACTAAAACATGCAACTCTGGTGCCAGAAGTGAAGCTGCTATTGCTCTATGATTCCTCTGTGGATTTCCTGGTGGATCTGGTTCACATCCTCAAGCCATCAGGCCCTACTGCTTGCAGACATTTCTCCCAAAAAGGCAGTAGTGTTGTGTGATGCCTCAGAATGGAAAACTTCCAACCTAGAGAAGGAATGGTTAGCATTCGGTACACAGAGGGACAAGTGTATCTCTCTACTTTCTCATTGCAAAGTCAGTCCACTATTCATTCTTCACTGAAAATCCTCCCCTCTTCCTGAAATAAACTGACTTTTAGTATTGCTGGTGTCTTTCTGTTGCCCCTTTGAGAAGATGAGAGGTATGGAAAGCTAGTGCTGCTATCTTGTGTGCGATGTGCACTGCCCTGGTCTTAAATATTTGCCCACTCACACAGGTTCTTATGTTATGGCCTTGCTTTCCAGTTGTCTCTTTCCAGCAATAGGTACTCTACTGCAGGGATGGGGAACCTGCAGCCTTTCTGATGTTGGGATGCCAGCCTCAGCCAGCAGGGCTAGTGGCATGGCTCAGGTGGGGCACTGGCTGAGGGCTTACAACCTAACGGGCCCACTGTCCCAAGCCAGCCAGATGATACCACCCACGCTGCCACTGCTGCTTTCCACCTTCCCATCAGGAAAAAAAGCATCTCCTGCCTACCCAACACACTTCCTAGGCTTCTAGATGTCTTTACCATCCTCCTAACTACTCATGGGAGCTGAGTCACTCCCACTGAGTTGGGGCTTCACGTCGGAAACTGCTTGTTTCTCTGCTGTGTGCGTGCCTCCTAAATGCAGAGTGCTTGTTCTCTCTGCATGAATTTATTGCTCACTGCAAGGCTACCAATCTTCCGTTCCTTCCAGCCCTGCTTGGCAGGAAGTCCTTTGATCTGCAGCCAGGAGCGGGAGACTTTGCACTTTCTTGGGATTTGCATAAGTAAGTTTACATTATGCAAGTAAGCAAGCAACCCAGCAAAGCCCCTTTACACAATAAACTGAGGAGAACTTATAGAAAGGGTGGGGAGCACAATCTACACAATGTTTCACTGTGACTTATTGTCTTGTTTTAACACAAGGTCACTTGTTTGCCATGCTGGCACTTTAAAATAAATAAAAATGTTTATCAAGAAACCCCAATTTTTGATGCTACTGCATCAAATTTGTGAGGGATGTAATGATTGGATATGTGTTCTCTGCTTTTTGTCAACTTTTTTTGAACCCAAGTCTGCAGTATGCTTTTGTCCCTGCCCTCTGCCCCAAAAAAGCTACACTAGAAACTCCAGGTGTCCTTTTCACAGTGTTTTTCCTACTCTTGTGTTCTGGTAGTGATATCTTTCAAATGGGAAGGATTATGAAACTGCCTTTTACCCACTCCAGCCATTGGCATACCTAACCCAGTGCTGTCTACTCACCAATCTTGCTTTTAAATTTGTTCACAAATGACCTGAAGTTAGAAGCGAACACTGAGGTGGCCACATTTGACACTCAGTTTTGCTTGAAGAACGCTGAAAGCATCTCTCAAAACGGGCTGAATGAGCATTAAAATGGCAAATCTGGTTCAATGTAAGCAAGTGTAAAGTGATGTACGTTGGGACAAAAATCCTAATTTCACCTATACACTAATGGTGCTTGTCACCCACCCCCTTTTAAAACTAAATAAATTTAAACCCCATCAGATCTGCCTGCTTGCAGCCAGTGGTGGCAGCTATTAATATTATTCATTGTATATTTATATATTTTCCTGATTCTTGAATTTTAATTGGCAAAGACTTGTCCCCCTGCGGTCCCTTGTCCTTAGTTCTCCAAGGGGGGTGTCTTTGCTTCTGAGAACAGTCCCATCCCTCTGGGCCGCTGCTTCCCAGGCAAACTCTCCCTCTTTCAGGAGTAATTACTTCTGTAGTAACTGCCACCACCCTCCTGGCTAGGTTCCTTTCTCTGAGGGAAGGGACCTCAGAGCCCAATGTGAATTCCAAGGGATTAACCCTCGTTAACTAACAGTAACAGTAGCATTCAGCAGTCAAAGGACTAGATTTAGAATCCTTAGTTCCAATCCAATACACACCATAAAAGGATAGTTTATTTAAAGGTAAACAGCATGGTATGTACAAAGTGAACAATGATTTGATTCCTTAAAGCTATCACTCCCCCATGGGTTACACGAGGTACACTGGCATGACAAAAAGGGAGAGGTTCAATACAGACAAAGAGGTAAAATAAAGAACTTACTAAGCTAGGTCCTATACTTACATAGATCAGCCTGGTTCCCGCAAAAGGCTTTCTCTGTCATATCTCAGGCAAGTTGAGTAGATGGAAAATAGGGAACTCCTTTTGGAAGTTTATCCTTCCTTTTTTATGGAGTTTAACAGTCACCAAAGAGGGGGAAAGCAAACAGTCACCTCCCGCCACTGCAGGTCTACTCCTTTGAAGGCTTTGAAGATTATGGAGCTAGTCAGCATCCCCCAGGGCTTCCGATCTACACACCCCTTCTTCCTGACTTCTAATCCCAGGAAGCTGATCAGGAATAACAACTAGGGATCAGTTACATCCCCCTGCCCAGGTTGCAAATTGCCTATCTAACCCTGAGCTGCGGACCTCTCCCAGTAGGGAGTCCTAGGTAATCATGGGCTCCCAGAATCCTCTCTGGTGGCCCATTTCAGCTTGACCAAAGTTAGCTATTCTTGACATTAATATTCCAAATGAACAGGCCAATCTCGCTCATCATTGCGTAGGCTGAATGGCAGTTGCTCTCCAGTGTTTCAGGAAGGAAATATTATCAACTCTACCTGGACTTGCCAGGGGTTGAATAAGGGATCTTTTGCATGCCAATATGTGTATTTGTTCCTTCCATCCAGATTATGGCTCAAGTCCCATATCTGACAGTGCAATCCTATGCATATGTCTACCCAGATGGAAGTCTCTATGAATCTGTTTTATTTATTCAGTTATTCAGTTATATCACACCCTTCCTGCCAAAGAAGCCCAGAGCGGCAGGTAAGTTCACATAGGATTGCAGCTTAAGTTATATCTCTAAGTTATACAGTTGACAAAACAATTAAAAAGGCATACAATAATACAATAAATGAAAGAAGCAATAAAATAGAATTAAAAATCAATATATTTAATGCAGACATGCCACGGACCTCCTGAATGAAGCTCATGGACCCCTGCCCTAAAACCTTGTGCTTCAAGCTTGAGTCCCCACAGTTGATGATGGACCAACAACTCCCATCATCCCTGACCATTGACCATGAAGTCTGGGAAAGATGGGAGTTGTAGTCCAACAACATCTAGGGATCCAAGCTTGAAGAACGGCCCTAAAACAAAAGTTGCTGGTCCATAAGCAGGAGGGGGAGGGGCTGCTCACACATATTCCAGCCAACAGTAGCTTGCTGTGAATTCTCCCAATGGCATCTTTTAGCAGGGTCCACAGAAGTGCTGAGAATATCACCTGCACTTGGTTATTTTTTTTTCTGACAACAGAGCTCAAGGCTGGTTTAACCAGTGGCCAGGTCTAGGCCCATGATTTTCATAATTTGTTTTAATGAGCATGCCAGCACTGAATAAATTCAATTGCTCCACTGGGGAAAGAAAAAAACATATTGAGAACGGTCTGTACTAGAAGCTCTGCTCACGGCCGGAGTTCGATTCCAATGGAAGGAGGAAGTCGAATCTCCGGTAAAAGGGGTCGAGGTCCACTCAGCCTTCCATCCATCCGTGGTCAGTAAAATGAGTACCTGGCATACGCTGGGGGGTAAAGAAAGGCCGGGGAAGGAACTGGCAATCCCACCCCATATATACGGTCTGCCCAGTAAACATCACAAGATGTCACCCTAAGAGTCGGAAACAACTCGCACTACAAGTGCGGGGACACCTTTACCTTTTTTAGCTGCCTAGAGACACAGCTGGTCTTCACTACATAAGTATCACTCTGATACTGTTTCAGGCTGTTCCTTCCTGTTGCATTATTTATTCTTTGAGAAACAAGTTTATTGTCTGCATGCCAGCTATCACTTGGAAGAGCCACTCATGTTTCTGTGTTAATAATAAGATATCTGTCTTCATCAATGTAGAAAGCGTAGAACTAGGTCACAAATTTCATGTATTTCACTTGATTACTCAAACGTGATGACTGAACAAACTGATTCTTATGTTCTTATATTATTATTAATTACATTTGTATACCGCCCCATAGCTGAAGCTTTATGGGCGGTTTACAACAATTAAAACATTAAAAACAAATACACAAATATACGAATTTAAAAACACTTAAAAAAAAATTTAAAAACACATGCTAAAGGAGAGGAGGAGAGGAAAGTCTTAATATGTTCTTAATATTTTTGAATAGAATGTTTTGTTGGGTCAGCCCAAAGGTACATTTAATCCAACGTTCTGTTTTTAGCTATGAAGCAGCATATGAAGGAAATAGCTTTTCCCCACTACTGCCCTCCCCCTGCAACTTGTATTCAGAGATATACTGCCTTTGAACCTGGAGGATCCATCTGGCTAGCATAATAGCCACAGACAGACTTTTGCCATTCCATTAATTTATTTAATACTTCAAAATAAAAGCCACTTAAGTCAATGACCATCACATCTTGAGCTGACATTTCATGGTTTTATTTATGGTTATTGATCTGAGACAGCTCATTCACTCACTCAATGATGTAGCCATTGACTGACATTTTCACATTACATGCTTTCCCTGATATAGCTCTTGGTTATCATGTTGGGAAAAGTTACAAGAGAAGCAGTCAACTGTACTTAGGAGAGGAATGGAGCTCTTGGTCAAGGGAATCTCTCCTGTACCAGAAATTTATCTGAACAGGAGTGCTGCCTCCTAGTGGTGGTGGCAACTTACCAGTCAGCAGAACCTGGGCAGGAAACCTGGGTAGTCCTACCCCTTTGGGGCTATTAACAGATCCCATTTCTGCTTCCAACCATCACTGTTTATGCCCGGATAGATGGAGTGTTTCCTTTCAAAGCCTTTCAAAGTCCAGAGCTATCCTGAAACTCTGGAGGAGAGTCCTCCAGTGTGGCCTCCAGGCACAGGGGCAACTACTTGACTCTAGAAGTCAAGACATAGAAGGTGTTCTACTTCCAAGTGTATGAAGTGCTATCCCTATTCTAGGTCTCAAATCTTTTCTTCAGTTCTGACACCTTGCAGTGGGTCAAGGAGCATTGTGGGTTGGTGACAGCTCCAAGGGCTGGGATGCTCTGTTTGGTCGTGAAATCAGTGTCCACATTGACTTTTGTTTGGAACAATGCTGCAGGCGATTGGATGCTGGAGGAACTGGTTGCTAATGGCTCTGCCTTTGGGGTGGTGATGGCTGATGTGGGTTGAACAGTTTGGTCAATCCTAGACTCATGGGCAGACTCCATACCAGTGCAGCTTTCAGTTCCATTTTCATTTAGGCTGGAGTCCTTGTGGTCTACATTCTGGGTCCATGCCACTTGTGGCAGCTCATAGCTAGCAGAAACAACCACTGTCTCCTCCTCTTCCTGCAATGCAACTGTTGACTTCTCAGAGCCAGGCATCTCTTGGGGCTCAGGGGTGCCATGGTTCCACTTCTCACTGCCTCTGTTTGCAGCTCTGGTGGGCAGCAGCCAAGCACTCTGCACATTCCCTTGATCCTGAGAGGCCAGGGACATGGCACCCTCAGACAAGGAGTCACTATCATCCCATTCCTCAGATAGGGGTTCATGGAGTGTGTTTCTACTGGGCCTCAACTACAACAGATAAAGAGACAGAGTTAGAGTTTATTTATTTATTTATTTATTTATTACAATTATATACCGCCCCATAGCCAAAGCTCTCTGGGTGGTTCACAACAATTAAAAACATTAAAAACAAATATACAAATTTAAAAACACATTTTTTAAAAAACAATTTAAAAACACATGCTAAAATGCCTGGGAGAAGAGGAAAGTCCTGACCTGGCACCAAAAAGATAACAGTGTTGGTGCCAGGTGCACCTCATCAGGGAGATCATTCCATAATTTGTGGGCCACCACTGAGAAGGCCCTCTCCCTTGTTGCCATCCTCCCAGCTTCCCTCGGAGTAGGCACCCAGAGGAGGGCCTTGGATGTTGAGCGTAGTGTACGGGTGGGTTCGTGTAGGGAGAGGCGTTCCATCAGGTATTGTGGTCCCAAGCCATGTAAGGCTTTATAGGTTAAAACCAGCACCTTGAATCGAGCTCAGAAACATACAGGCAGCCAATGCAAGTGGGCCGCAATCGGTTTTATATGTTCAAACTGTCTGGTCCCTGTTACCAATCTGGCCGTTGCATTTTGCACAAGCTGCAGTTTCTGATCCGTCTTCAAAGGCAGCCCCACGTAGAATGCATTGCAGTAATCTAACTTGGAGGTTACCAGAGCATGGACAACTGAAGCCAGGTTATCCCTGTCCAGATAGGGGCATAGCTGGGCCACCAACCAACGTTGGTAGAAGGCACTCTGTGCCACCGAGGCTACCTGAGCCTCAAGTGACAGAGATGGTTCTAGGAGAACCCCCAAGCTACGAACCTGCTCCTTCAGGGGGAGTGCAACCCCATCCAAGACAGGTTGGATATCCACCATCTGGTCTGAAGAACCACCCACTAGCAGCTTCAGTCTTGTCTGGATTGAGCCTCAGTTTATTAGCCCTCCTCCAGTCTATTGTCGCAGCCAGGCACCAATTCAGCACATTGACAGCCTCACCTGATGAAGATGAAAAGGAGAAATAGAGCTGCGTGTCATCAGCATACTGATGGCAACACACTTCAAAGCTCCGGATGACCGTACCCAATGGTTTCATGTAGATGTTGAACAGCATGGGGGACAGAAGTGACCCCTGTGGAACCCCATACTGGAGAGTCCAGGGTACTGAGCAATATTCCCTAAGCACCACCTTCTGGAGCCGACCCGCCAAGTAGGAGCAGAACTATCACCATGCAGTCCCTCCCACTCCCAACTCAGCCAGTCTCCCCAGAAGGATACTATGGTCAATGGCATCGAACGCCACTGAGAGATCAAGGAGAATAAACAGAGTCACACTCCCCCTGTCTCTCTCCCGACAAAGGTCATCATGCAGGGCAACCAAGGCTGTTTCCATGCCAAAACCAGGGCTGAAACCTGACTGAAATGAATCCAGATAATCGGTCTTATCCAAGCGTGTCTGGAGCTGGCCCGCAACCACTCGTTCAAGGATCTTGCCCAGGAATGGAACATTTGCCACCGGCCTATAGTTATTAAAATTTTCTGGGTCCAAGGAGGGTCTCTTCAAGAGTGGTCTCACTACCACCTCTTTCAGGCGGCCAGGGACCACCCCCTCTCACAGAGAGGCATTAATCACCTCCCTGGCCCAGCTGGCTGTTCCATCCCTGCTAGCTTTTATTAGCCAAGAAGGGCAAGGATCCAGCACAGAAGTGGTTGCACGAACCTGTCCAAGCACCTTGTCAATGTCCTCAAGCTGCACCAACTGAAACTCATCCAAGAAATCGGGACAAGGCTGTGCTCTGGATACCTCGCTTGATTCACCTGCTATAACACTGGAGTCTAAGTCCTGGAGGATGTTAAAGATTTTATCCTGGAAGTGCCTAGCAAATTCATTACAGCGGGCCTCAGATGGTTCTACCTTGTCCCTGGGGCCAGAGTGTAATAGCCCCTGGACAATTCTGAAGAGCTACGCTGGGTGGCAGAGTGATGATTCGATAGTGGCAGCAAAATATTGTTTTTTTGCTGCCCTTACTGCCCCTAAATACAGGTTACCATAGGCACTTACCAGTGTGTAATTACATCCACCAGGAGTTCGTCTCCATCTGCACTCAAGCCGTCTCCTATATTGTTTCATCGCTCTCAGCTCTGGGGTATACCATGGAGCCATACGAGCTCTACACAGGAGAGGGCGCTCAGGAGCAATCATGTCAACTGCCCAGGTCATTTCTGTATTCCACAGTTTAACCAGGGTTTCGACAGGAGCGCCAGCCCTATCAGCCGGAAAACTCCCCAGAGCCCTTTGGAAACCATCCGGATCCATTAGTCTCTGGGGGTGGACCAACTTAATAGGTCCCCCACCCTTGCAGAGAGAAAAAGCCACTGTAAGTCTAAACTTCAGCAAGCAGTGATCTGTCCATGACAGAGGGACTGATGTAAGGCCCCCCTACATTCAGATCACCAACACCATGTCCAGATGCAAAAACCAAATCTAGAGTATGCCCTGCTACATGTGTTGGGCCAATAACATACTGGGACTGTCCCATGGTTGTCATGGAGACCATGAAATCCTGAACTGCCCCGGATAAGGTGGCCTCGGCATGGATGTTGACATCCCCCAGAACCAACAATCTGGGGGATCTCAACAGTACACTGGAGACGGGGGCGTGGTTTGCCATGGGGCAGAATGGCAGCGTAGAGCCAAGTCTCCCGCATTCACAGAAAAACTATCACATGTAAAACCCTGCAAATTGTAAGCAGTTTTCTTCTAACCACTAAGATCGGGTAGGTGATGTCTCAGACAACCCAAGGATCCCCAGCAAACATCCTAAAATTAGCACAGACTTCGCAGGCCTGTCAGACGCAGAGAGTGAAACTGACACGGCGCGGGGAGGCCAGAAGGCTCTCAAAGGCCGGAAACAGACAAGTGCTATGTCAAACGATTACAACCCAAATGATTACATAGATAAAATTAGAAAAGCTCTCTCAACTGATTGGGCAAAGGCTCTACAACCACTAGAGGGGAAAATAGAAAGCCTTTCAACACAAATGAAGGAAATAACTAAAATGGCTAATGCAGCCATGGATCTAGGTTTAAGACACAACGAAAAGTTAAGAGAGGCTAAAAATGGCGACTAAAGAATTAGAGCTGAGAGTGGCAGAACAGGAGGATTGAGCCCGAAGAGGCAATATTCGGGTGAGAGGGATCCCTGAAAAAGAGGAAGGGGCAGATATGTGCAAGTTTATTACAGACTGGTTTAATATACTTAATCTGGGAGTAACTCTCTCAGCTGAAGACATCGAGAGAGCACACAGGGCACTGGGAGCTTGCCCTAAAGCTGATGGTCCTCCAAAGGACATAATCATCAAATTTGAGCATTTTAAAATATTTAAGATTTATATTGATGTTCCTTTGAACTTAATCATAATTATAATTTTAATTCTATTTTATTTTTGATCATGATATATACTTACTATGATGTTTATAGTTTTAAATTTACTTAATCTTATTCATTCCCATGTAATTTAAAATGTGTTCATTTATGGATGGTCTTGCGACCGTAATAAAGTGATGATGATCTACAAAGCACTATGCAATCTTAGGGAAATCAAGTACAATAACAATATAATTGATATCTTTCAAGATCTTAGTCCCGACACACTGAGTAGGTGGAAAGACTTTAGACCATATATGGATGCACTACAAGAGGAAGGAATTAGATATCGGTGGGGATTTTCCTTTAAGTTAGTGGTGATCTACGAAGGGAAATTCTTTACAGCAAGCACAGGAAAGCAAGCAGAGAAATGACTCTGCGATCTCCACATCTCATCTGGCAAACATAAACAGCAGGATGAACAAGTCTTTGTCTTGGATGAAGGGAACACTCCATGGGAACGTCAAAGAGTAAAAGAAGCAAGAGCAACAACAAACAAAAAGACACTATAGCACAGTTGGAAGGGGAGAGCAGCAGAAGCAGCGATCCTACTCTGGCAAACGCTGATGGTTGAGTGCACCTGATTCTGATCTACGTACAAGCACGCAGGTTAATTGAGCGAATTATATAGGCTATCATAGCCACATCTCTAGCATCGGTCCGTGAAGGGAGAGGACCTATGTGTAAGAATGGTCCCCGCTATCCCCCACCCCAGCCGAGCGGGTTGAGGCAATTCTCGGCGCTGTCTCATGTCAGTCAACTGATTATGGACTGCCTTCACTGGTTGGTTTGCTGTTTCTGTTCTGTTTCTTCTCCATGTGGGGTTCGGAGTACAGGCAAGGCACCATCTCTCTGGTATCAAAAAAACAAAACCGCGTTTGAACACTCTCACTCTCCCTTCTCAGTATTATGAACATGAGGATTAGAACACTAAAGATACTCTCTCTCAATGTCAATGGCTTGGGATCCCCGGTCAAACATGCTAGAGTAGTAACAGCACTCAAACGCAAACTTCCAGATATAATTTGCCTCCAAGACACTCACCAGGCAAAAAGGTTTCAGGGCAAACTTCTGAAAGGGGGCTGGATAGGTGAGCAGGTTTGTGCCTCAGGAACTTCAAAAGCTGTGGGGGGTGGCCATTCTGGTGGCTAAAAGTGCCCCCTAGTGGTGAGAGATAGTTTATCGGACCCAAATGGTCGCTATGTAATAGTAAATGGTATGACTGAAGGAGAGCAACTAACTTTCTGTTCCATATATGCTCCCAATAAAGGACAGCTGACCTATCTAAGAATAACACTACAGACTATAGAGAACTTTGCCCACGGCCCAATTATTATTGGGGGAGACATTAATAGCTGCCTCAATAGACGGCTGGATCGCAGCAACAGTAAACGAAGGGAGCGCAACAATGATACTGGCATATCAGACCTATTTACATCCCATAACTTACTGGACCCTTGGAGATTGCTTCATCCTTCAGAAAGAGATTACACTTTTTACTCCCACAGGTTTCATTCACATTCAAGACTGGATCACATTTTCATCAATAAAAAGGCATGGAAGCGAGTAATTGAGGCTGAAATAGGAGTAAAAACTGCATCGGACCAAGCTCCAATATCACTTACACTGTACAAAAAGTCAACCTTGAGGCAGACAATCTCATGGAAATTCAACCCCACTTTACTCGCTAATGAAAACTTCAGCTCCAACGTGAAGGAAACCATTGATCATTACTTCCAAGAAAACAATACTCTGGAGGTTGGGTTGCATGTGATTTGGGACACTATGAAGGCAGTCGTAAGGGGGCATTGCATCAAGGAACCCAGCTTCCTCAAAAGAGAACGTCAAAAACATGTCAAAAGCATCCTGGATGATATAGGTAAACTGGACAAAGAATTTAAAAGGTCTGGAGATAGGAAAATAGGCCAAACATTGAATACTAAACAAAGAGAACTTCAATCCCTGGAAATAGAAAAAGCACATGTGGCAATGGCTTATACAAAAAGACAGTATTATGAATTTGGTGACAAGGGTTCTAAACTACTAGCTCATGCCCTTAAAAAGCAAAGATCTCGAAATCTCATCCCAGGAATTAAAAATGAAAATGGATCTTTGCTTCTAGACTACAGGAAAATTAATGTGGAATGTGCAACATACTACTCGAAACTATACACGTCAGACAAACCAGATGACCACAAAATAGAGGAGTATCTGGCACAAACAGAATTGAAAAATCTCTCTCCAGATCAGATGTCATATTTGAATCAACCAGTGACGACTGAAGAAGTCATCGATACTACCAAGAATTTGAAAAATGGCAAAGCTCTAGGCAATGATGGATTCACCAGCGACTTCTATAAGGCATTTAAAGCGGATCTTGCTCCCTGGCTGACTCAACTATTTAACAGCATTCTGTCGGGGGGAACAATACCTGACACTTGGCATAACTCAAAAATATAGTACTACTAAAGTCTGACAGAGATCCTCAGTCACTGAACTCCTATCGCCCCATAGCACTTATAAATCAAGACGCCAAATTGTTAACTTCAATAATGGCTAAGCGACTGAATGTATTTATCAGACAAGTTATATCCCCAGAACAATCTGGGTTTATGCCAAGACATAATATTGCAGATTCAATACGCAGGGTCCTGAATATTATACATGTTACTAACAAACTTTCTGCAGCTTTGGTATCTCTTGATGCATTTAAAGCCTTTGATAGGGTGGAATGGGGGTTCCTAAACAAGTTGTTGCATAAGATGAACTTCGGAAAAGCATTTTCACATCTGATTGACCAACTATATTCAAAATCATCGGCAATAATATGTACAAATGGTCTAGAATCTCCCCGTATAGAATTGGGAAGGGGAACTAAACAAGGATGCCCTCTATCCCCGTTATTATTTGCCCTCACTATAGAAGCCTTAGCGCAAGGCGTAAGGCATAACTCGGGGATAGAGGGCATCCATGATGGCGGCAAGGATCATACAATTAACTTATTTGCTGATGATGTGTTATTGATGCTTAAGAATCCGGACAGGACAATCCCCTTTATAAAAGAGGCTCTAGAAGAGTATCGCAATGTTGAGGGCTTAGAGATTAATTACTCAAAATCAGTAATGTTATGCTTTTATATGTCACTGGCCGAACAAAATCGGTTAAGCACAACCTCAGGCTTTCGATTAAGCCATGGCGGTTTCCGCTATCTGGGAGTATTGATCTCTAAAGATCTTAATCAACTTAGGCGACGCAACTTCACCAAAGTCACAAAGACAATAGTCAAAGAACTGATGGGTTGGCAGCATCTGAAACTGTCCTGGATGGGCAGGATAGCCGCCATCAAAATGGTCATTTTACCTAAATTATTGTTTCTTTTCCTGGTACTCCCGATTTCAGTACCTAAACAGTGGTTTGGCAAATGGCAGAAAATACTAGAAAAATTTATTGTGAAGGACAAATACAATAGAACGAGTGCAATGACCAGATACAGATACAGAAACATGGGAGGCTTGGGGGTACCTAATCTAAAACTATATTATGAAGCTTTCCAACTCAAACAGCTTTTGCATATCATTAGGAATTCCGAAGATACAGTGTGGGTAGCCATGGAGGTGGAGAGAACGGTACCCTCAATTCGAGCATGGCCATTTCTATCCCCATCATGGCCACAACTTAAACAGATTCCTAACCCTTTCCTACAGGCAACCTTTTTGGTATGGAAACATTGGGGAAAAACGTTAGCACCCAGCCTTTCTCCTCTCACTCCCTTTCTAGACCTTCCTGAATTCAGGGATAAAGACAAATATGCTCAATACAAAGGATGGGAAGGCTTATATAGGATTCAGGATCTAATTGTAAAAGGCCAACCCATATCAGAGGTCTCATTGCACAGAAAACTGGGACAGACATCCTATAACTGGATGCAGGTAGCCCAGGTTCATTCATTAGCACACAAACTAGGGAAAAGAGCCGACACTAAACATACACTTACAGCATTTGAGAAAATGTGTACAAGCTCAGCTGTAGAGACAAAAGGTGTAGCAGCTTCAATATATAAAGTTCTTATAGCAGCCACAATGGGTAACACTTTAGGTCTTAAGATGAAATGGGAGGAAGAGCTAGGTGTAGGCATGGATGAGCAGCAGTGGAATCAGCTATGGTCTAAGCCTCCTATAAGAACTGCCTCAGCTAGAATCCAAGAAACAGCTCTCAAAATACTTCTCCAATGGCATTGGACGCCTTTAAAATTATACCACATCAATAAATCTCTATCCCCTCTATGTTGGAGAGGGTGTGAAGTGGTGGGCTACTTTTGCACATGGGGTGGAACTGTAAACCAGTAATGAAGTTCTGGAATGTGTTTTTTGGGAAAAACTCGGATATTACAGGGCAATTGCTAGCTCCGGACGCGGCCTTGGCCTTGGTGTCCTATACAGGGCATTTGAACATACCCATAGTGCACAAAGACCTGGTTATCCTGTTGCTAGCGGCAGCCCACATGGAAATCTCACTTCCATGGAAATTAGCAGACGACCTTTCAGCTGAACGATGGATGGGCAGAGTATGGGAAATAGCACTTTCTGAAAAACTAATGCGACATGATAGCAAAGTTCATGGGATAGCAAAAACAGACAAATTTGACAATGTGTGGTACCCATTCATAGTTTATATTAACAAAACTCTACCAGTTTTCTCTCCCCCGTTATCCCAGGTCTCGCTATGGAGAGGGTCTATCTTTTACACTAACACAGAGAAACTTATAGAAGAACACAGAGAATAAAGTCAATGGGTGAAAAGTAATTATAAAATGCCATTTTGTTTTTATTAAGGTTTGGATACAAGACTGGATTGTCAACATCATTTGTATATACAATGTACTCCATGTTTGTTGATTAACTGTTCATCTTTCTGTATATCTTGAAAAATAAAATAAAAGATAATTTAAAAAACCACAGTGCACTGGAGACCACCTCCATCAGCTCAGCTAGGGAGTCTGTTGGGCAGCAGGGTGGGCGGTAAACCAACAGAATCCCCAGTCTGTCCCGCTGACCAAACATAAGGTGCAAACACTCCAGACCAGTAGTCACACGGACAGGGTGCTTGCAGAGGGAGATGGAGTTCCTATAGACCACAGCAACCCCCCCTCCCCGACCCACAGGTCTACCCTGATGCTGAACCAAGTACCCTGGCAGGCATAGCTGGAAGAGACCGACCCCTGGTCTCGGTTATACATGCCAGATCAGCTGCCTCATCCACAATTAAATCATGAATGAGGAAGATCTTATTATACACTGATCTGGCATTTCGGAGCACAATCCGGAGGTCTGAGAGCTGGCTGATAGGGCAACCAACAAACCTGCAGGTGTGGGGAGGACCGGAACAAGGCACAGTCGTTAACTGCCTGGGCCGCATTCCCCTTACCTGGCAAGCCCTCCTCACAATGCCATATCTCCCTCTATCCGCCACTACACTAATTGGGGCCCCCTCAAATCTCCCCACTTGGCTCCAAGTCCTCTCCCCCAGGCACATGATTCAGGATCTGCAAGTCCCACAAAAAACCAGGCAATCTGCAAAGCAGGAGCCACCTCAGCCAGCCAGCTTATGTATCCCCTCCAGGGAAGGGACAGGTGGACGATACCAGCAACAGCTGGCTGAGTACCTGGGGACTTGGTCCTGCAAGGTGTGACAACCTGCAGCGCAGAAGACCAACAGGGATAGGGTAGTGGTGGTAGCCAAAAAGCAGCAGCAGGCAGGCAGGCAGGCAGGCAGGCAGGCAGATAGCAGCAGCAAACAGCTCTGGGCGGTGGTGCTGGTTCCCTTCCTCCTGCAGGCACTGGGTTTGCTCCTCTCCACCCTGGGCATCTTTAACAGGTGCACAGATACCTGAACTAGGAAGGCTTACCTTTGTATAGAAGTTCTTCTCTTCTAAGGTGCAGAAGTCCAGGCTGTGAGTCCCATAGAGAGGCCGCTGGGCTTGGCTTGGCTCCAGCAAGTTTAGTGTCTCAAAGATTTCACCTAAGAGATCAAGGCCACCTGGATCCAGGAAACCTGGGTGCAAATTTTCACCTTCACCAGGCTCGAAAGAACAATCCAGTGAGACTGTGCTGGAAGAGGTGGAAACACCCCTCAGGAAAAAAAAAACAAATTTCACATGTGAATTGTGATTGGAAATAGAGTGCTATTAATGGAAACATTGACATGTCAAAGAGCATGGCTTTGCATCTTTAAAGCAGCAAGTAAAGTGACATGGGAAACATGTTTTTATTTAAAAAATAACAAGATGTGCTGATAATCATGGGGGATTGGAATGCAAAAGTAGGGAACAGAGAAGAATTAGGAATTGTGGGAAAATGGGGTCTAGGAGACAGAAATGAAGCAGGAGAAAGACTTATTGAATTCTGTGAAGCCAATAATTTGTTTCTTGCAAACACATTTTTTGAGCAACCGAAAAGACGACTGTACACATGGACATCACCAAATGGTCAATATAGGAATCAAATTGATTATATAATTGGTAGCAGAAGATGGAGAAGATCCATACTTTCTGTAAAAACAAGACCAGGAGCAGACTGTGGTACAGATCATGAACTGGTCATATCGAAAATCAGAGTAAAGCTAAAGAAGACCAACAAAGCAATCATAATGCCAAAATACAATTTAAATAACATCCCAGAAGCATATAAAGATCAAATAAGGAACAGGTTTGAGGCTTTAAACTTAGTTAACAGAGAACCGGAAGAACTATGGAATGAAGTCAGAGACGTTATCAGGGAAGAATGCAAAAAGACCTCTAGTTAAAAAGAGAGAAAGACCTCAATGGATGACTGAAGAAACTCTTAAAATGGTTAAAGAGAGAAGGAAAGCAAAAGCAAAAGGAGCCAGAAACATGGTTAGAACCCTAAATGCAACAATACAGCGACTAGTATGTAGGGACAAAGAGAACTATTACAATAGTTACTGTATAGAAATAGAAGAGGACAACAGAAAGGGTAGAACAAGAGCCCAGTTCCAAAAGATTAGAGAAATGAAAGGGAAATTTAAACCAAGAGTAGGGATGTTGAATAATCAACAGGGGAACACACTGACTGACCGAGATGAAATAAAAGGAAGATGGAAGCAATACACTGAAGAACTCTATAAAAGAGATGCCCGGATGACAGATTCATTCACGGAGGAACCATATGATGAAGAACCAGAAATTTTAGAATGCGAGGTGAAAACTGCTCTTAAAATTCTTGGAAGAAACAAATCACCAGGAATAGATGGCATACCAATAGATTTGCTACAAGCTATTGATACTGAATTTGTCCAAATTTTGAGAAGAATTTGTCAACACATATGGAAAACTAAACAATGGCCCACAGACTGGAAGCGTTCCATATACATCCCAATTCCAAAGAAAGGAGATCCCAGGGAATGCAGTAATTATAGAACTATTGCCTTAATATCCCATGCAAGTAAAGTAATGTTCAAGATTCTACAACAAAGGCTCTTACCATATATGGAGCAAGAAATGCCAGACATCCAAGCTGGATTTAGAAAGGGAAGAGGCACCAGAGATCACATCGCAAACATACGTTGGATAATGGAAAGGACCAAGGAATTTCAGAGGAAAATCACCCTGTGCTTTATAGATTACAGCAAAGCCTTTGACTGTGTAGATCATGAAAAACTATAGAATGCTTTAAAACAAATGGGGATGCCACAGCATCTGATTGTCCTGATGTGCAACCTATACTCTGCACAAGAGGCTACTGTAAGGATAGAATATGGAGAAACTGACTGGTTCCCCATCGGAAAGGGTGTGAGACAGGGGTGTATTTTATCACCCTATTTATTTCATCTATACACAGAACATATCATATGGAAAGCAGGATTGGACCAAGATGAAGGTGTGAAAATTGGAGGGAGAAATATAAATAATTTAAGAGACGCAGATGATACCATACTACTAGCAGAAACCAGTAATGATTTGAAACAAATGCTGATGAAAGTTAAAGAGGAAAGCACAAAAGCAGGACTACAGCTGAAGGTCAAGAAGACTAAAGTAATGACAACAGAAGATTTATGTAACTTTACAGTTGACAATCAGGTCATTGAATTGTCAAGGATTATCAATACCTCAGCGCAGTCATTAACCAAAATGGAGATAATAGTCAAGAAATCAAAAGAAGGCTAGGACTGGGGAGGGCAGCTGTGAGAGAACTAGAAAAGGTCCTCAAATGCAAAGATGTATCACTGAACACTAAAGTCAGGATCATTCAGACCATGGTATTTCCGATCTCTATGTATGGATATGAAAGTTGGACAGTGAAAAAAGCAGATAAGAGAAAAATCAGCTCATTTGAAATGTGGTGTTGGAGGAGAGCTTTGTGGATACCATGGACTGCGAAAAAGACAAATAATTGGGTGTTAGAACAAATTAAACCATAACTATCACTAGAAGCTAAAATGATGAAACTGAGGTTATCGTACTTTGGACACATCATGAGAAGACATGATTCACTAGAAAAGACAATCATGCTGGAAAAAACAGAATGGAGTAGAAAAAGAGGAAGACTAAGCAAGAGATGGATTGATTCTATAAAGGAAGCCACAGACCTGAACTTACAAGATCTGACCAGGGTGGTTCGTGACAGATGCTCCTGGAGGTAGCTGATTCATAGGGTTGCCATAAGTCGCAGTCGACTTGAAGACACATAACAACAACAACATGAGAACTCTGAGAGAAAAATGTCCAAAAGGGGTTTTTTCTCTCTTTTTAGACTTTGAACTCTTGATTCTCTCTGACTGTTTTATGTACTGTCATGAAAAGTGACAGTGTAGTTAAGCAAGCGTTTCTGAGTTCAGGACTATAAGATTTGTAAGGTTTTGTTTTGAAATGAGCTTATGGGAAGCACCAGAATGGCATGGGGGGTATTTTCAATTTAACATTGCGGAATGTGAAAAATCCACGCTGGCTATAGTATACAGCCACTTTTGTGGCTGTATAATAATGACTGAACATTGATGTAATGTAGAAGCCCTGTAAGAAGTCAGTGAACAAAGTATAGCTATTCCAGAGTAAGCACCAAGTATGGAAGCATCCCAGGGTTTTCCCCTTCTCCCACTTTTCCAGTACAGGAGGAAGTTTCATGTACCTAGCAAAAGATGACTGCTTATTGAGCATTCATTCTAACTTGTTTGTATGTTATATGACATCATGTCAATGTAATGCCAAGTGGACTGGATTTCCTTGAGATAAGTGGAATCCAGAAACAGCCTATTTGGGGCACAAGTTTGCTTCATAATATACTGGTATAAACTGCATGTGAAAAGTGCACTAAGTATAATCCTTTAGGTATAGCAGCAGCTTGTTAAGAGTGTGCAGGAATAAGTGATGACAGAAGGTGTTACAGGGAGGGGGGCTGCTGGGCAGTCTCATAGAGATGGTACACCTGGGCGGGGGAAAGTCACCATACAGCATCTGTACATTAGGGCCTGGCCCATTTGATAGGCTAAGGCAAGCTATTCCTGGGAAGTGATATTTAGCCAATAGTCCAGCCTGAGTGTTATCAGCAAATGAAAGAGAGCTTGATCTGTGCTCCCCGGGCCAGGGTGGTGGGCAGCCCTTCGGTGGAATGCTTGGCGGCCTTTTCCTTGCCCGCTCTGCTACTCCCGGCTGGCAGGGGGGAAGCTGCAGGGCACCTTCTCGCTCTCCACACCCAGCACCCCACTGGATGAGTCACCCTCTGGCAGCTTCCACTTCGACTATGAGAGCTCTCGAGGAGATGGCTCCAGCAGAGGAAGGGCCAACATTTGCCCAACAGTCATGCCTCCACCTACATCATGGGGAAATCTGAAGCAGCCATCAAATTTCATGGGAATTTCCGCCCATCTACTAGAGCTTCATGTTCTGGAGTGGCACGACTCCCTCTTCCAGGTTATGGCAGAGAGGCACAGCGTGTACCAGTGCCTGGTGGAGAGCTGTCCAGAGACGTTTAAGAGCAGCAAAGACGGCAAGGAGCACTTGGTCAAAGTTCACTGCTACCCTTCTGATTTTCCCTCTGTGATTTGTTAATGTATTTTATTGGAAGTTGCAACTGCTGCTTTTTGTAAATTGTATTGTTTTTATTGATGTATTTTTATATTTGTGTTTTTTTGTAAGCTGCTTTGAGGGCCTTTTGGCCAAAAGGCGGGGTAGAAATAAACAATAAAAAATAATAACAATGAAATATAAACAAGTGACTCAGTAGTAGCATGGTAGAAAGACTATACAATGATTAAGGGGCGGGTCTTATGCAGAACCCCCAACACTGAAGGAGGGTGTGTGATTAATGATCCAGGAGTGAGGCCTTGTTGCTGATAACATCAGATAAGGGGGGGCTTGTTTGGCTATGCTTAAGTCTAAAAACCTGAACTAGCCTGATTGGTGTTAATTTAATTGCCCATTTTGCTAGTAAAGAATTCCATACTACAGTCAGGTAATAGTTAATCCACACTTACCAGTGCATTTTCCCATCACTTTCTTTATTGCAAAAAGTCCAGTTTGGGGTTGGGGAAGGGAAATGGGTTTGGTGCACTAGAATGTCAAATCCACTTTAATTGAACAACCTGAATTTGCTGGGTTGTGATTGACCTTCCTATTTCAACAAGCCTTTTAAGTAGAGACCTTATCTTGGTCTGCATCTGTGTTGGAATTGCTTTTTAAGATGTTTTTATAGTTTTTTTAAAAAAAGATGTTTTTAAATATGTTTAGTTTTAATATTTATTTATTTGTTACATTTATATACTGCCCTATAGTCGAAGCTCTCTGGGCAGTTTACAACAATTAAAAACATTAAAAACAAATAATATGTTTTTAAAGTCTGTTTGTAAGATGTTTAGAGTATTTTTAGTGCTTTTATTTGCCACTCTGGGCTCCTGCTGGGAGGAAGGGTGGGATATAAATTTAATTATTAATAATAATAATAATCCCAACCACAAAATAGCAATAGTCTAAAAGCAGCTATAGTGTACTCTGGACAATAAAAGCTTTTGCCAGAATATCCTTGGTTTTTAAAAAATTAAATCTAAATAAAATGCATTCTCATAATAATGATTTCGAGGGGATATTATGTTTGGATTTACTTTTTCTTCAGATTTAAAAATAATAAACCTGGTAGACCTTTTAGTTTTCGAGGTGCCAGCTGACTCAGCTGTCTTCAGCTGTTGTAGTAAAACAGCAGTTTATCTAGGATTTTTTTTTTAATCATTTAACAAGACAAAATTAAAATCCTCATCCTTGGGTATTATTGGAAGACCAACTAGATAAAACCATTGTTGTTGTTTTTTAATCTTTTTGGAATATTATATTTTTTAATATCTCTGGAAGCCTGGAGTACAACAATATTCCGAAGTACAATCCTGGTTTTCCAGTCCAGACCCTGAGAAAACCCCTGAACCTTTAACAATTATACCCAGCCCTATATCTAGTGACTCAGAAGGAAACATTCCTCTGAGCCCACTGAGACTTACTCTCAAATTTAAGAATGCACAGGACTGTAACCCAAGGGGCTTAACTGAACATGGCTTTTCCAGTCACGGAATCTCTCATTCATTTCAGTGAGGCTTGTGCAGGGGAATTTCCCAATAGTATCTGACCTACCTCAGGCACCAAATGCTCTTGGGCCAGCCCTGACATATCCACAGGATGCAGCAAGGTGAGAACAGTGAATGGAATCCAGTTGTGTGTAGCCCACCTGCTTAGCACGTCTTACCTTTGAGCCTCCAGTTCTGCCTTGCTGCGCTGTCTTTGTGGTCGCCTGGGACGAGACTGTGAAGAGAAAGACAGGACCTGAGACAACCTCTGTGTTGTGACTTGTGACACACACCTGTAAGGGGCCTGCTGCCTTTGAACTATAGTACAACAACATTTTCTGGGGGAAGATGATCCAGTGACCCTTTCTCTCTTCCTCCAGGATTCAGTGCTACATATTCCCCACTCTAGTGGAAGGTGGGTAACCAGTGAGTACATATACCAGGGGCATGGATTCACTTGGAGACTCTCAAGACATCACAGCTTCTTTCTGCATTAGCCATCATCCTTTGCAATCCTTAACTTTGGATGTGTCTTTATTGCCAACAAAATAATGGTATAACTCATGCCCTCTCACCAGGGAACTACAGATCTGCAAAGAGAGTTGAGCATCTCCAACAGAGAATGTTCAAGCACTCTCAACCAACTATAATTTCCAAGATTCTTCCGAGGAAGCCATGACAGTTAAATGGTACACAGCTGATACATGTTTTGTAAATTCAACCATATTTTCTATCCTATCTTTCTGCCTCATGCTTTGAAGTCTTTGTTTACTGTAACATTTTCAGCACAAATGTGATTTGACAAACAATGCACAATTACAAGTAGATTTGTGATTGCAAGGAGCGTCTATAGATATCATACTGAGTTAATAGTATGAGGTATCTTCTCCCCACAGCCAAGGGAATGAATAAAATTGCAATCCTAAACCTCAGTATTAGAAAGTAAGTCCGACTGAACTTTGCTGCCCTTACTTCTAAATAAACATGCTGAGGAGCTAGCCATATTTATTTACTCCTTAATGTTTGCCTAAAGATGCCCCCACTCAAGCATACATCCACATACAAGCCAGACACAGGCAAAACTTGCAGAACATTTCTATAAACAATAGAAGTGCACTTCTCTGTTCTTTTTCAAGAATGGGGAACCCAGCTCTTCTAGATTTTGCTGGACTACAGCTCCTGATCATTGGCAATGTTGCCTGGGGCTGATGGGAGTTGGAGTTCAACAACATCTGGAAGGCCATAGGTTCACCATCCCTGCCTCATGCAATGGTTGATGCAACTGAACTACTGCATGTGGAGATCTGTGACCCAGAATTTGCACACTGAGTACATTCAATAAGTGTCAGACTTGTCCATTCCCTCTAATGCAGACAGGGTCTCAGCAGAAGTCCCCTGCCCCTATTTATTTATTCCCCCTGCCCCCTGATCTGGTTTTCTTCTTTTTCTTGCACGCCACTTTAAATCATTTTAAATCAGTCATGGAGAACCTCTGACCCTTCAGCTGTTGTTGGGGCTCCCGATTCCCATCAGCCCCAGTCATGGATTAGGGATTATGGAAGTAGTAGTCCAACATTGTCTGGAGGGCCACAGCTTCCCCAACCATTTTAAATCTTTTATTCCCCTCCCCCTTACCTTCCCAAAGTGCTGGGTGATGGGCAACCGGCTTTGCAAGCTCTCAGACTGCTTATACCTAGTGGGCATGATGGGACTAGAAATGTGATCACAGTTCAACTGTCGATGCTGGTCTGTAGTGGAATCCTAGGGGAAGTTAAAATTATACTAAGCATAAGCTGTGCTCATATCCCTGCCCCACATCTGCTGGCATGTCAAAGAAGATGATAGCCACTCAAAATGAAAACTGGAATACAACCAAGCAATCAAATAGGAAAAAAAAATAACATGAAATGAAAGAAAGCGCTCTAAAGACAGTTATGTATATATTTATATATTAAGCACAGTGAGTTAACATAAAAGATTTGCATAATGGTTAGTGTTAAATATCCACAAAGTTGTAAAATCATAGAATCATAGAATAGTAGAGTCGGAAGGGGCCTATAAGGCCATCAAGTTCAACCCCCTGCTCAATGCAGGAATCCAAATCAAAGCATTCCTGACAGATGGCTGTCCAGCTGCCTCTTGAATGCCTCCAGTGTTGGAGATCCCACTACCTCGCTAGGTAATTGGTTCCATTGTCATATGGCTCTAACAGTTAGGAAGCTTTTCCTGATGTCCAGTCGAAATCTGGCTTCCTACAACTTGAGCCCATTATTCCGTGTCCTGCACTCTGGGACAATCGAGAAGAGGTCCCAGCCCTCCTCTATGTGACAACCTTTCATGTACTTGAAGAGTGCTATCCTATCTCCCCTCACTTCCCTTCTCCAGGCTAAACATGCCCAGTTGTTTCAGTCTCTCCTCATAGGGCTTTCTTTCCAATCCTCTGATCATCGTTGTTGCCCTCCTCTGAGGAGGAGCTACTACTAATACATGAAGCTACTACCACGTTGTCTGTTCATTACATTTTCATCCTGCTGTTCCTCTCAAGGCAGCATACACCCCATTTTATCCTCACAAAAAGCCCTGTGAACTAGGTGAGGCTGAAAGTGAGACTGACTAGCCCAGAGTCACCCAGTGACCTGTTAGGAGGCAAGGACTGCCTTCAAATTGATCCTGACTTATGGCAAACTTATGAATAGAGTTTTCATGGTAAGCGGTATTCAGAGGTGGTTTACCATTGCCTTCTTCTGAGGCTAAAAGGCAGTGACTGGCCCAAGGTCACCCGGTGAGCTTCATGGCTATATGGGGATTCGAACCCTGGTCTCCCAGGTCATAGTCCAACACTCTAACCACTACACCATAATGGCTCTACACTTTATTTTTAATGCCTAAACCAGAGAGCAATGCTAACAGGCTGCAACCATGTTGACTTTTCCCCTATAGCTTCACAAACATTTAAAGCAGGGGGAAGCCAACCTGGTCACCTCCAGATGGTTTTGGACTACACCTCCCGTCATCCCTGACCACTGGCCATGCTGGCTGGGGTTGATGGGAGACAGAGTCCAACATGTTGTCTACCCCCCCCCAAATAAAGCATTCAGTCATTTAAAATATTTTAAGGAAGCATCTGAAGCAGGGAGGGGAAATAGCCTCTTACCTTTTCCATCAGGCGGCTCCGCATATTCTTTAGCCCCATTTTGGCATGACCTTTGGCCTAGAGGATATGGAGAGGAGGTTAGGAATGTGCAGCATTCAGAACAGAATTTCAAGGATGGAAAGAGATTCATTCTTTTTATTTTATTAATTGATTCAAATGTATAGCTTTTGAAGGCTTTCGTTGCACTTCTCTGAGGCTGCTAACACCTGAGAAATAGTGGCTCTCTCTCTTCTTTATGGCAGGCTTTCGGATCAAAAGAAGAGAGAAAACAGCTACTCAATGGAACATCACTCCTGGAAAATTTCCGTTAAAAGTAAAAAGTATCTTACATATTGGTATGCACTCCTGACAGCAGGATTGGCTTTGTTTTTCATGGTACTTAGCAGGGCTCCTCCACCTTTCTAGAGGAGAAAAAGCACTGACACACATCAATTAGAAGCAACACATCCAAGGAACATTTCATCTTTAGCCACTGAAAGATTGGCCATTAGAAGAAAGAACTGATGATTAAAGAGATCTGGGTGTCAAGGGAAAACAAAGGCAGAGACACTAGTGACAAGCACATTAACCTAGGAAACCTGGGCTCTGTTCCCTGTCCAGCTTAACAAGAGTACACCATACATTTAAAGCACATGGTTTCCTCCCAAGAATCGAGGAATTGTAGTTTGTTAAGGGTGCTGGGAACTGTAGCTCTGTGAAGGTTGAACTATAGTTCCCAGGATTCTTTGGGAAAGTCATGTGCTTTAAATGTACAGTGTGTTCACAGCCCAGGTTTCTTTAGAAGCTTTCTTTATAAGGATTAGAGACACATTCATAGAGACTGCCCAGGATAACAGTGTCTCTTCTGAATAATAAGCATTTATAAAACCCTTCAGAGAAGGGGTGACTTTAGAGGCTGATCCAGTCCCCCACAAGCAATTTTTCTCCCTGAAGACCCCACTGATTTTGATGGTGGGGGCAAAAAATGATTAAAACATTTAATGGTGGAGTGGGCAGCAGATGCCAGCACCCAGATGAGGGTGCAAAATCTATACCTTTATAGATTTATCCAGTAACTGATCTGATGACTGGGGAACAATCAATCATCCAATGAGCAGGGAGCAGGCAATAACCTCTCCTCCTTAGCTGATCTGCATTGATCAGCCAAAGAAGGGAAACTGCGTGTCTCAGTGTGCATCTGCCTGTACAAACTATGGTCCACAAAAGCTGATTAATAAAATTTGTTATAGTTTTTAAGGTGCCACAAGATTGCTATTTTTGCTGCAACAGACGAACATTGCTATCCCTCTGGATATTATCCTGTTGTAATCCTTACAGCAATAGTCTTGTCAAGTAGGTCATACTCATTACTCTTATCCTCATACTGCAGATTCTGTGAGAGTGGCTTGCTTAAGGTCACATAGCAAGTTCATGGCAGAGATGAAATTCACACTTAAATTCATAGCTCAGTCTCTTAGACATTAGATTATACCAGTTTACATCAGAGACCAAAAAACTGAGCTCAGAAAAAGAATCTGAGAGCCCCGTGTTTACCCCGGCCTGGCGGATTGCCAGAATTGAGGAATATCTACAAATTGCACTAATGGGCATGGTGGGCCGCAATCCATGACCAGACCAGACGCTCTTCTAAACAAACCCCATTGAAATAAATAAGAGCTATGCAAAAGCAGCACTACTTTGTTTTCAGCCCCAGCCCTACAATTCCCTGTGGATTGCTCCCCATTGGTCAGCTCTTGACATCTCCCATTCGGCTACCCTTAATGGTGGTTTAAGGTTGAACCAAATCTACTCATTGCACATTCAAGCAACCCAGCCAGCCAGAGGTAGACTCTGATCTGGGAAACATAGTTTCAAGTCCCAACTCTGGCACAAGTGGCCTTGAGCAAACAACTATTTTCATAATTATATTGTTAATAACAACAGTAAGCTATCTATAGCCTTTCTCAACATAAAAAAACAAAAGAAACCTTTCATTCTGAAGGTGATTCACATTTTTTAAAAGATGGGAACAAAAAAAAGTTTAATTGTTTTATATGTTTGAATGATATTATATTGGGCTGAATGCTACATTTTTAATCAAATGTTCCAGTTTTATCATTTTGTGCTTAAAAGGCAACAAAAACCACCTTAGAACAAACAAAACAAACAATAGTTGTGAGGACAAGAAGTAACGGCTGGGAGAAGACAGATGGAGGTTCATTCACTTACCTTTAAATTCTCCACCCACAGCTGATAGGAATGCATGCTACCTGGGGAAGGGGGAAGAAGAGAGCACAGGTGAGTTCCAATTAGGGCCTTGACTCCACCTTCACAGAGGCAGGGCCTTGGACTGTATATCCAGGGCAATTTTTTATATTTTTTAAATTGTTTTTATGTCCACCGCCCAGAGAGCTGTTTGCTAGTCGGGCGGTATATAAGCTTAATAAAATAAATAAAAATAAAATAAAATATATATATATTTGCTACCAGTCCTGTGATGTAGCAGGAGTCCAGCATCCTGTGAAGAACTGGGCACAGACGGCATCTTTAGACACATTTCCTATCCAAAAACCTGTCTATGTAGAAACAAGTGTGGAAAGATTGCATGTAGATTGTCATGCATGATTATTATCTATGTGATAACCTATTTAATTCATATATGATAGGCTACTGATTTCTGAATGATATCTACTTCCAACTGTAGTTAGATAAAGTTCTGTTTGTCATTTTAAAGGGGGACTGGCAGTTTTAATTGTTTTGCTTTTTATATATTAATATAGTGATTAAGAAATGAGTTTATTTTCTTTTTGTTTAACCTACCATGTTTAAAAATAAGGTTGAATAATATTTTTTTTGAAGGCTAGGGGACATTTTGTTCAGTTTACTATGCTATGAGTTTTTCTTCTATATTTTTTTGTAGTTGATTTTTATGTGCAATATTCATATTAAATGTTGACACTAAAGAGGATGTTCTGTTCAGTTATCTATGTTTTATAGATTGTAGACTGTGTGACGACAGACGTGGGTCCTCTGATTACACATCTTCCCTAAAACTTCCCAGACTTTAGATCTTGTTGGAGCTAGGCCTCTGCTGATAAGAAGGTGTTAGGTTGGGCCTCTGATTACATATCCTCCCTGAAGCTGGGCAGACAACTATCCCTCATGGCCTCATTGTACAAACCAAATGTGATCCCACAATTCCCCTCTTGACGTTCCCCTCTTTTGAAAGATGACATTAGAGGTTCAATACCTCTTATTTTATCGCTAGCTCCCAGTAGAGATGGCAACAGAAAAAAGGCTAACAAAACTCTACAAAAGAGTAAATTCTTAAGTTGAATCTCCCAGTGTGATATACCATTTCTGGCCTATGCCTTCTGAAACAGGTAAGACACAACAAAGCCTATCAAAAAGACAATTCTAATAACAAGTTCTTAAGCAGTGAACTACATGAGCATAAAAGTGAATAAGAGAATAATAAAGGACACTTCCAAAAATCCAGGTCCCTTTCCAGGCATAAGTCATAAAACCATAAACATCCTTGTCACAGGAACTTTAAAACCAAGTTAAAATCTCAATCCATAAATCAAGTCAGGGTCAAAACATAGGTCAGCAGACTGGAAAATCAATCCTCTGGAGCATAGGTTCTGGAGAGGCTGTCAGCAACCACATTTTTCATTCCTTTGATATAATTTACAGTGAAATCAAAATCTTGTAAAGCCAGGCTCCACCTTAACAATTTCTGGTTAGAGATTTTCATGTTAGATAACCAACACATGGGTGAATGATCAGTTTGCAGATGAAAATGGGGACCCCACAAATAGAGACGCAGTTTGTCTAATGCCCATACAATCACCAGGTATTCTTTCTCAATTGTAGTGAGGTTTCGTTCTCGCTGGATCAATTTTTTGCCAAGATAAGCAACGGTGCAACTCTCCATCTGTGTCATATTGTAACAAGGCAGCTCCAACGCCAAAATTAGAAGAATCAGTTTGTACCACAAAGGGTGCAGAGAAATCAGGAGCTTTAAGAGCATCAAAGTCCTGTTGACAACTATCAGACCACTGCACTTGTTTAGGCTTATATTTTTACATAAATTAGTCAAGGGGGTTGCAATACTGCTAAAGTGGGGGGGGTGAACCTTCTATAATACCCAGCCAGACCCAAAAATGATTTGACTTGTTTCTTTGTATGAGGCACAGGCCAATTTTGAATAGCCTCAATTTTTGCATCAAGAGGTTTCATATGGCCCCCTCCCACATGATGCCCCAAATAAACTACCTCCCCCAGCCCAGATTAACATTTTTGAGCCTTAACTATCAACCCAGCATTCTGTGATCTTTGGAATACAGATTGTAAGTGTTTAACATGAGATTCCCAATCAGAACTAAAAATAGCAATATGGTCCAGGTAAGCACATGCAAACTCTCCCAACCCATTTAACACAGAATAAATAAGTCTCATGAAGGACCCAGAGCCATTCCTAAGTCCAAAAGGGAGAACTTTGAACTGGTACAGTCCCAAATGGGTCATGAATGCAGATTGCAAGGCAGCATCTTCATCCAAGGGCACCTGCCAATATCCCTTGGTCAGATCTAAAGTGGTAATATAGCAGTTCCCAGTCGCTCAATTAAATGGTCCATCCTCAGCAGGGGATAAGGATCCACTTGAGTTATCGGATTTAATTTTCTGTAATCAACACAGAAACGAACCTCATTAGCCTCTTTCTTAGCCACAAGAACAATAGGGGAAGACCAAGGGCTAGTTGAGTGCTCAATAACTCCAAGCTCCAACATAGCTTGAATTTCCCTTTCCACTACCTCTGCATGAGGTCCAGTAACATGATAAGGCTGAGACTAAATAGGTGGGTGGTCCCCTGTAATGACAGAATGAATGGCTAACTGAGTCTGGCCAGGCTTACTAGAGAACAGAGCCTGGAATCTCATTGAAACTTGGTACAATTGAGTGCGTTGCTTCTGTGACAAACTGTTAGGCAAAAAACCCTCAGCAATTCTTCCCTCCTGCTGACTCTCAGCTACCAAGTCCCCCAAATCCTCTACATGCTCCTTTACAAGCCAAAACCATTTTTTTCTAGACCAGTATTGTTTCATTATGTTGATGGGGAGGGAAGATAGCGGCCAATAGGACAGACGTTGCCTCATCTCCTCCAGCACTCGCTTTCCTAAAAAGCTGTGTAAACAGCAGACTGGTCCCTGAATCTTTATTCCTGGCTTACTTCCATCCTCAGCAACACTGATATCAACTCCTTATCATCTGAGCGACCTTGAGAGTGAAGTGAGAGTGGATTTATTTGATGTCTCCCTGCTAGACGGCGGCATCATTTGAGCTGAGCAGCCAGAGTGCCTGTGGAGTTTGTTAATACACACCATCCAACGCTTAAGTAAGCAAACTTTTCTTCTTTAACCATCTAACTACTTGAACTGACGTTAAAGACGGAGGAAAAGCTGGGGAAACATCCACTCTGAGTTATTCCGTGCTGTGTTATTCAGGACTGCTACAGTAATTGTAGCTTTAATACTGACCCCTGGCTATCACCTTAAAGAGACAGCACCACAATATGGAACAGCTACAGAAAGCTTGGAATGCCCCTGGAGGGTGAGTCACCTTCTCTTGTAAAACCGGCAAAGCAGTCAAAGCAGTCAACTATTACCCACTTCCCCCCCCCCTTATGAAAAGGCAGTGAATTCAGCTCCACCAAAGGGAGGAGAAAGGACTAGCGCGAAGGTGCAACCGGGGCCTCAGGAGTTTGACCTTTCCACTTCCAGCCATGACAATGCTCCCCTGGACTGGTCACTGGACTTGAAGGGAGTTCTTCAACCGGATTTAGCTGATCCCCCGTTATAATCTCGCCTCCGAGATAGAGCAGGCTGAGAGTTTGACCAAGAAGCATACACCCAAAGTCTCAACTAATTACTTCACGACTGGAAGTAGTGAAGAGGATGCGAAGATGTCCAGCCAGCAGATTTCCAACTACCTTTTTCCTTCAAATTTAAAACCAAGTGATGACATACTAATTCACCCAGACGATCAACAATGCATTGATACTAAAACATTGGAAAATTGGCTCCATACACTTTCCAGGGACATAGCCTGTATAAAAATTTTTTTAACGGAATCAAACCAGCTGCTGACCATCCTCATGGAAGCCTACAAGACATCAGGCTTCCAAAAAATAAATGAGCCCAAATCCGGTTGTCAACTTACTGGTCCCGTACATCTTTCAACGCCAAGGAGGCAAAGAAGGAAGATAACATTAAAAACTAAAAGAAACTCCTCGAACAAAAGAATGATCACCTCCAAGGAGAGCAAAAATATTAAAAACTTTAAGTTTCATCGAGGTCGAAAATTGAATTTTACAAAAATTTTCAAGCTTCTAGACTCGATACTTAAATTAAGGAGCAATCATGAGCTTAAGGTTAGAAGACAGGAGGATCCTTCAAAGAATGCCAAAGCTAATTCTCAGAGCTCTGATATAATAGCGACTCACCTGTCAGTGTTTCTTTCTCCTAACAATCTACCACAACTTTGCTCCCCTGAACCACAGGATTCATGCTCTTTAGCACCCCGGGTCTCTCTGCAGAATCTGACGAAGGAGGTTAGATGGAATTTAAAACTCATTCCTCAAAAATTAGTCTTAACCAACTATCCCAGGGCATATACTCACCGTACCCAAATAGCATGTAAAGCTCACCTTGTGAAGCTTTTACAAACGAGTATGCCAAGGCTTTTTACTATAACCGATTTTAATCACATAGAGTATTTGTATTTTAATCCTATAAATGCTCGGATATTGTTGACTTTTAATAACTCAGATAAAGCTAACCTTCTTCTTACAAATAAGCATGTGCTGAGTAGTTTTGGAATTATGGCGCATAGATATTTTGAGAACACTGCTTGGCCCTATCCTTTGATTACGCTTCTACCTTCTGCTCCTTCAGAACATCGGTTGAACCGGTGTTCAATCCCTGTGACGAACCCAGCATTACCAGACTTGGTCCCAACGTCTAATACCTCTAGCGCTTCATTGAGGCCGATGGCTCTCCCACGGGTTACAACAAGGATTTTGCCCAGGTATACCTCCAAGCTCTTTAGTTCTAATACCCCTCTGGTGGCTAATAATGTGGTCACATCCAAACAGGAAGTGATAATAAACAGCCACGATAATATAGAGGAGCAAACATCATTTATCGAGGAGAAGGAGAACCTATTCAACGCCCCGTTGGCTAGCATTGTGACCTCAGCTAACCGGGAAGCTACAATGAACATTCCTGAGAGCGTAGAGGCACAAACACCGTTCATTGAAGAGGAGGAGAAACTGTTCAGTGCTTTTAGTACCCTGCCCAGCCAAGCTCAATTGTAGATTACTATTAGACTCCAGAGACTAACTACACATCTCCAAGACCGGATGATTCAATCTGAACCCTGTGGTTCCTATAAGTTAAACAAACGCTACGACCTGAAAGAGGCTGAGGACCTGCAAGCGGATAAGAGGGTACGGACACTGCATTCTCCTGCGAACAAAGATTCCTCCCCCTCACACTTTCTCGCTGAAATCAATTCATCAACTTGCATACCTTTTCAGGAATTTCATCGGAAGAAGCTGCCAAATATATGTTATACTCCCTCCTGGACCGACATGAGGTATCTGGACAGAGAAGAATTGGGATCCCCTGCTAAAGGGTGTGCTTTGCCGGGGCTTCCTCCTCCCAAAGTGATAAGATCAAATGTCAGCCAGTTGGATAATTCTATTGAAGTGATAATCCATCTTCCGGCTCTTCACAGTCCCCTACCTAGCCCTGCCATTGCTACTGAGAAGCTCTCCATCAAGCCATCTGCTAAGATGCATCCACTTTCATCTTGACAAACTAAGAATTCCTCTAAATCCAGATTTATAATTTTATCCTGGAATATAGCCAGGTGGAGGAATAAGGCCATGGATTATCCACTTTTGAACTTTATGAACAAACATGACATCATTCTTCTGCAGGAGACTTGGGCCAGAGAACAAGTGGAATTAAATGGTTTCTCTCCATACTCGCTTAAGGCAACGCCAAGCAACAAAGGGTGTAGACCCAAAGGCGGTCTTACTGTGCTGATTTCAACAAATTTACGTGTTTCAACGAAAAGACTAACTTCCTTACCTGGGCTTGCTATGTCGATGCTCCTTGAATTCTACCGAGTGCATTTCGTCCTTATTAACATCTACTTGCCACCCCTTCGTCAAAAAAGCGAGGTAAAAGCCAACAGCCAGAAATTAGAACAATTTATTACTAACTTTACAGCACTATTCCCAGAAGCGGTATTAGTGATAGCTGGCGATTTTAATGCCAGAATTGGCACGACTGATAGAGCGTTATACGCTCATTTTCATGAAATCCATCTATAGATGACGCGCTTAATTTACCGCAGAGACATTCTAAACACTTAGGATGCAATTATGCAGGCTACTGTCTTCTCCAGATGCTTCATAACCTGAACTTGACCTTGTTGAATGGCTCTGTGGATGGTGATAAGAGCGGGGAGTATTCCTTCGTTTCAGGATCGGGTGCCTCTGTAATTGATTTTTTTATAATATCATCTGACTTTTTAAGTTCAGTGGCCAGATGTATGGTTGGGAATTGTATGGACAGTGATCATTTCCCATTAGTTGCACACTTCTATCACAACAATATATGCCCCCAGGCTTAATGGTTTCCGGTTGTGGGTATAGATCTCCCAACGAAAATTACCCACACCAAATGGTCGGCCGAAATAGAGCTAGAAATAAAGGGAATTCTAAATTCAGACAGTAATATCAATTTATGCAATACTATTATGGCTGCGACTCCTGAGACAGATATATTAGCGTTGTATCAAGAATTGTCTATGGAGCTTCAAAAATGTTTAATCTCAAACTACGCGGCAAGTCCTCATGCCCCCTCGCTCAATTCCAAACCTTGGTTTGACCAAGAGTGTCTAGCCCTGAAGAAGCTTTTAGCTGCAAACTACAGAACATACAGCGCCATCGACCTTTCAGCATTGCCCATGGAATATCTTGTGCTGAAGAAATACAAATTACTGATTAAAACAAAAAAAGGCTGGCACAGATACAACAATGGAAGACCTTAATCCAGGCCTCAAAGAACAAAGACGCAGCCACTTTCTGGCGACTTGTAGCCAGGGGTTGGCCTAAACCTCCCCCTAGTCTTGAATATCACATTTCCGTGGAATCATGGGAATTGTACTTTTATAACATCCACTCTAGGGGGCAGGAGCGATTCCAATATACTGTGAACACTCCTGAAGATCTTCCTGACTGGCCCATGGTATCTCCAAAGGAAATATCTTCTCTCATTACAAGGCTGAAAATGGGCAAGGCACCAGGACCCGATAATATCCTTCCTGAAATATTTAAGTGCAATTCAGAGTGGTGGGCTTCAATCCTAGCAGCACTCTTTACAACCATCGACCGCACAGCCTGAGTTCCGGAAGACTGGGGTCTAGCCACTATTGTCCCAATCTATAAAAGAGGTCCCCGTTCTGACCCTGCCAATTATAGGCCAATTAGCCTCCTAAACATAGTCAGCAAACTATATGCCACTCATTTGCTCGATAAGATACAAAATTGGCTGGCCCAGGAGAATATCCTGGCCAAGGAGCAAGCAGGGTTAAGAGCGGAACGTTCTACCGTGGACCATGTATTAGTACTCCAGCATCTAGTAGAAAAATATTCAACTAAAAAGAGGGGATCTCTCTACACGGCTTTTATAGATTTTAAAACCGCATTTGATCTCATACCCAGAGACAAGCTCTGGGAAAAGCTTGAGTCAACTGACATCGACAGACGCCTCTTAGTTCTCATACGCTGTTTCTATGATAACACTAGACCAGAGCTTGGAAAAGTTACTTTTTTGAACTACAACTCCCATCAACCCAATCCAGTGGCCATGCTGGCTGGAGCTGATGGGAGTTGTAGTTCAAAAAAGTAACTTTTCCAAGCTCTGCACTAGACTGCGTATTAGGTGCAACAACGCAGGCCATCTAACTAAGCCAATTTCTACCTATGAGGGTGTCAAACAGGGCTGCGTCTTAGCCCCAACCCTATTCAATTTTTATATAAACTCTTTGGTTGGCTCCTTGGCACAGATTGCATCTCACTCTCCTATACTCGCCAACAAACCCCTAGTAATACTACTGTATGCTGACGCTGCAGTCCTGCTATCGCGGACAAGTATTGGTCTACGTCGACTACTATGGGCCTTAGCAGATTATTGCTCCAAAGAACGGTTAGTCATTAACCATGAGAAGATGAAAGTACTCGTGTTCACCAAGAAAAAGGTGAGGCACAACTGGCAACTTAATGGACTTCAAATAGAACAGGTTTCTTCATATCAATATTTGGGCGTGACCTTCCACTCCTCAGGAGCATGGTATCTTCATGCAAAGAATACCATCACTAATGCCCGGAGGACCTCGAAGGCTCTATTGTTATTCTTTCATACTAAGGGAGGTCAATATGTTCCCTCCGCTTTACAAGTCTTCGTGGCGAAGGTCATCTCCCAAATGCTCTATGGCTCTCAGGCATTTATATACTCCAGATCTGTGTCCTTTGAACCCGTCCAAACCCAATTTTTAAGATCCATTTTTGGGACACCGACGTGTGTCTCAAATAATATTCTAAGACTGGAAGCTGGTCTCCCTACAACTGAGGTCCGCATTTGGAAATTAAGAATAAGGTTATGGTTAAAACTGCAGTTCTGCCCCGTGGGCTTGGCCCCCTGGTACTTTCTGACTCTTATCGATCTAAATGGCATAAGTCTTTGATTGAGAAATTTGCAAACCTTGGCTTTTCTCCTCCCGCGATTTTCACGCCGGGCTATTCTAAAGCATGGCTGGCTATATCACAACGAATCATGGATGTAGAATTACAAAGTCATCAATCGTTGATGACATTTAAGGATGATTCTCTTTCCCACACCAGGGGCTTTGCGCTCCCACATTACTTCAGCTTGCTCCCTAATGTGAGATACAGAAAAGCATTTACAATGGCGAAGTTCGATGTGCTCCCATCTGCTCTTATTGAGGGCAGTTATCGGAGAGTTCCCCGTACGAAGCGATTATGCCCTTGTGGGATGGGACAAATTGAAACAGTAACCCATGTACTCTTAATCTGCCCTTTTTATCATGAACTCCGTCTCCTGCATATAACTCCAATCATCAACTTGATTCCTGGCCGGGACCTTTCTTTTTACACCACCTATCTTCTTTTGGATCAATATACTCAAATCACGTGTAGTGTTGCAAGATTCTGTGCTATGGCAATCATCCATCGCAGAACATTGTTAGCCCAACTGCCTATACAGCCATGATTATAGTTAGCAAATGTATGATTTTTAACCAGTTTTATATGATGTTTGATATTGTGTACTGGTCTATGACCGCAAGAATAAATTCAATTCAATTCAATCATGTTGATGTGATACACCCTCCCTAAATTCTCAAGTGCTGCTTCTAACAAGCTTTTTAGAGTCTCACGTAGGTTCTGTAAATAAGTCACCACTGGCACAGGGGCAGACTCCATTTTCCCTTCCCAGTCAGCTCTTAACAGGAACAAAGGTCCAACTATGCATTTGGAACCAGGAAGATTGGCCAGCAGGGAGCAGGCAGTTTGGGGGTTCTTCGGGGAGTTGCCTATTCTCTCCCACCCCTTGGTTCTCAAAGATTTTTTTACATGTGCTACTAAGGGGATTATATATGTCATACAGTGTCCATGCCCTTGTTTATATGTGGGCATGACCACTAGGCAAATAAGAACACATAAAAGTTGCATTAGAACAAACGAAATGCATGCCCCACTAGTCAAACATTTCCTGGAGTTCAAACACAATGAGAAATCCCTCCTATTTTGGTGTCTAAAGAGAGTCAAAACTTCAGGGGGGAAAATGTCCAAACAGCTGACAAGGAGGGAATTATTCTGGATATATAAGCTGGACACCTCAATACCAAATGGTCTAAATGAGGAATTGGACTGGATGTCTATCCCAGAGCTTGGAAAAGTTACTTTTTTGAACTACAACTTCCATCAGCCCCAGCCAGCATGGTCACTGGATTGGGCTGATGGGAGCTGTAGTTCAAAAAAGTAACTTTTCCAAGCTCTGGTCTATCCTATAGATTTACACATGTTCTGGTTTTTAGAAATTTCTATTGCAATCTCCAAGCCATTGTTTGTGAACCCCTTGGGTTCTTTTTTGCATTCATTTTTCATCAAGACTTCACATTTTCCCTTCTATCTTTGTTCATTGTTTTAAGTATGGGCAGAATTAGGCTCTTCTAGAAGGGTGTGGTACTTGTTCCAGCTGTGGTTCATTTTGTGTTACATCAGTTAAGCTGCATCCTTAACTCATGACATATATATAGGCCAGCCCTTCTTTCACACATGTAATGCATTTACATGTTATTTATGAGTTTATTTTACTTCTAATTTGACCAGTGGGTGAGTTCTTTTATACGTTTGCTAATTTGGAGAGCTATATATATATATATATATATATATATATTAAATACATTATTTATATTTTTATTAAAATTTTAATTTATACTTCACCATTATTATTGATGATTATTTAGGCTCACATTCTGATGCCTTATAAAAGGACTGCAAACATTCATATATGTCAATTGTACTAGCAGCACTAGTGAATTGGTAAGTTTGTTATGTACTATTTTCAGCATTATGTATTCAATGATTTGGCTACACCCTGTGTATTAAGGGTTCGGATTTTTACCTGCTAATTTGCACTTTTTAGAATTGCACAAATAGATTCTGTTTTAGGAAGGCTTTCCTAAAGCCAAAACGTGTCTGGCTCCTTTGCTGCTTTTATCTATTTGTGGTGTGCTTCTTAGGTACCTCTGTTGTAACCCAGTTTTCTTGGTGTGCATTTTATTGGCAGTTTTACTGTTTTTATTCATTTGTGGAATTGTTTTGCTTAGCGTTCGTGTTCTGTATGTTTTGTGGTTATGACTACTTATTATTGTTTTTGTATGTTTGTACCATGTTTTTATTATATTTTATTCATTAACTACCACTTATAGTATGCCCGTCTATTAAAAGTGCCTAAGTATTTCACTTTGGGCATGTTGGTATATTCTGTCCTTCATTAGACATTTTTTCTTACTTCAGTATTTATTTGTATATTGTTTCTAGCGTGTTCATACCTTGATTTTTGCTTTTTTTCTTGTCATTTCCATCAAGGATCATTTTTCTTTTTCTGATTTGTGCCAGGCTTCAGGGAGGATGTACAATTTGGCCCCTGATTGGTTAATTGCCTTTGGCCTGTGGCTGGGGGATTTTGCCATAGTTATAGGCAGAAAACTCTAATTCTTGTTCCTCTGCTGGGTTTTATCATGCCTACTTGATGTTGCCTGGTGAGGTTCCATTTTACCACTGACTATCCTGGCTGTTATCTGTTTGAGGAGAGGTGGCTAACCAACTGCAAGTCTTTTTTGTAAGTAGTAGCCCAGGCTAGCTAGTCTTTGTTGTTTTTCTATTGTGATTGAACTCTCTATGTTTTACCTTGTCTCTCTTGGGTGTGGATATTAAGGAACCATTTTGCTGCTGTAACTGTGTACCTCTTTTATTCTTCAATAAACTTACTTCTATTTACCAGTGTGTACCAGGAGAAGGTCGGTTCTGAATCTGGTACTTTGACCATTGACCACAACTACTGTATAACTGGTTCCAGGCTCCAGACCAAGGGCTGTCTCCTTGGCTCTTGCCCTTTAGAATTTCTGGCAAGTTTCCTAGGCTCTGAGTCTCCCCTTGGCTCAGAGTGGTTAACCAGTATAGGGGTGGTGGCAACTATCTGGCCTGCAGAGCTGTTGTGAGCGTGCACAGCCTTGGCAGAGAAAGATATCTTGCCAGGATCAATTGCCCTGGGTAGGGAATTGGCTCCTGGGATGGTGAAAGGTGGGAGGAGGACCCCCGTCTGTCATCAGACTGTAGTGTTTTTAATTGCTGTTTAAGACATTTTAACTTACGTTGTATACCACTTAGAGTTTCATTTAAATATAAGCGGTATATAAATTGTCTAAATAAAATAAATAAATAGTGTATCATTGGAAAGCTGTGGCTAATCACACCTTCCCAGCATGCAGTAAAACACACACACACCAGATGTAAAGAGTATATAAGCCTTTTCTAATATTGAAGTCCCTTCTGTACAGAAAATGAAAAGTGGTCCCCAGGGAAGCCTGACTTTATAAAACTCACCTTTATACTTCTGGTTCTCTAATATTACAGTTGGAAACAAAATATTTGCCTCTCTTGTTCCTTCTAGAACCAGTCACAACTGAGGGCTCATGATGCATGCTTCTTTTGAAATAAGAAATTGTAATATCCCACAAGTTTAAATTTTTAAAACTTCTCTACATTATTGTATTGGGAGCCTGTAATAATGCTTCCACTCTAGCCTTTCCCCCCTAGTATAGTGACTGACACTATTGGCTCGCTTTGTTGCTGATAATCCTTCACATTTATCCCAAAATCATGGCTGGTGTTCCTGCTGTTCCCTGCCCCCCTGCTCGGCCCCTCCCAATATGTCATCCTGTTATTTCCATCTCTGAATTTTAGCGACTTTTGCCATTTCCATCAGAAGTTAACTACTGTCCAAAGTAACATCACATTATCTGAAGTCTGAAGTAACTTCATATTATGATATCACTTGGTTTGTAGGTGTGGTTTATGATGCAATAGCATGGAGCTCCATTCCCGGTTCCAAAATGCTATCTCTCCACCATTATTTTATCTCCATCCTCCAGTGCACATGCATAGCAACAACATACAAATTGCTCTGGTTTTCTGTTCACAGTGTGATGTATGCGCAGTCAAGCACTCAATTGCTTTTTTGTTCCAGGGACCGCTAATCATGAGCTTGTGCATGTGCTTTGCAAATATTAAAATAAAAAGGCTGGTCAGACTGCCCAGTTTTATCTTTTCAAGAATGATTGTGAGGACAGAAGTTGTGGGAGGTTAAAAAGAACAAAATCAAATGGGTGCATAGGATCATTAAGGACAAAGTCAAATGCAAAAGACTGTGGCAAAATATCCCACTAGGACTGCTAGAGAGTGCTAGGGTTATATCCAGCTAAGTTATATTCAGAACAGACCCAGTGACATTAAGAAAACTAAATTAACTATGCCCATTATTTTCAGTGGGTCTCCTCAAAGGAGGACTAAAATTAGCTACAACCCCTTATGTGGAAGCACCAATATTTTGTTGCTACTGTTGTTGAAACATAACATTTTAAGTAGCCCACAACGTGAAGGTGTCAAGGAGGCCATGCGACTAGGGGCTGTGGTTTGGTACGAGAGTTGCAGCTCCAAGGCCTTAGCCATCAAGCTGGATTCTGCATTACCTGGGGACAGGCTTTTATTGATTTCCTGCTCAAAGAGGTCGGAGAAGTCCTTCCCTGCATTCAGCTTCTCCAGGCGGTCATCCAGGAACTGGCAGAGTTTAGGGTGGATGCAAGGTTGGGGAGAGACACATAGAAGGAGAGCCATTAGAAAGTGCTGGAAGGAGTCATTGTCCATGGAAGGAGGAAGCACACACAGGGGAACAGCCCAGGGATGAGCACACAAGCAAAGGGAAAACACTTCAGTGTCTTATGTCTGGACTGGAGATACCTCATCAGAAATAGGGGGAATTTGATAATGGTTCTCAAATTGTGGGCCAGGCCTTAAGGGACAGCTCCTTAAGAGGTTTTCAAATTCCAAAGAAGAATAAGACATAGAAACAGGTACAGCCTTTGCCTCACTCCCAAATCAGCCAAAGTCTAGGAGGGGAACATGCGCCTGGCAGAGGGAGGACCCACAGTGATCCACATAGGATTTGTGGGAGGATGACTGCAACCACATTGACCCATCATTCCAAGGGTTATTTGTAAAGAAAAAAATCCAGATGCAACTGCTTCTTCTTATGATGCCTCCCACTGTGCAGGGTTTCAGAACTGGGATGAAAAGGGCTCATTTTGTTGTTGCCAGCATTATTATCACAATCTACAGGTCCCTGCATGGAGCATCAGGTTGTCTGTACACAACTCCACTAAGGATCTCTGCATGTTTGCTTGTGGGACGGATCATCCCCAAGTTCAAAAATTTGAGGAACACGAACCTAAGAGCTTATTAGAATGGGACGAGACACAAAATGAGAGAACAGCAGCAGAAGGCTCAGCTAAGGGGTAGGAATGGAAGGAGATGTCAATTTCAAGTTCTCTCCCTTTCTCATTTTTGCAATCTTCAGTTCTCCACATTTCTGTAGCAATGTGTAGTTGTTTTTTTTAAATCCTCATGAAAAATGTTCAGCATTTCCATGTAAATGTTTCCTCATAAACATATTTTGTATGCAGTTTTGACTAATGTACGTTTTCCACAAACAATTTCTCCTAATACAATGGATTTATTTTCACTGTTGTATTCATTCTTATGCACACTTTCCCCTAATATATACATTTTTGGTAAACAGTTTTTGGTTGAAGAACTGCACCATGAAATTCAAAGTGCAGATTTCGAAGGATGGCTGTGTTTTGGTTCTCATGTTTTGGAAAGTGCAAATTTGATAGATTCAGTTTTATATGTTAACAATTTAATTTCTCTCCCATCCCTATTAAGGAATAACATCACTATATTATGGGAATTCATTATTTATCATTTATATAGCATCATCCATGAATATGATACTTTACAGAGTGACATAAGCAAAAGAGACAGTTCTCTCTTCTGGAGAAATGTATGATCTCATTTTTAAAGAGGGGGTGTTGGGTAAAGGAGATAACAAAGTGTTAAGACAGTGGGACTGTTTAAATGTTTTAAATAAGGGTAACCAGAGAGAAGTATTTAGGCTTCATTTCAGTGTGGCAAACAGATGAAAGAGCTAAGCCAGAGGTAGCTAATATGGTAACCCTCTAGATGCTGCTGGACTCAATCGGCCCTAGCTGTCGTGGTCATGGATGATGGGAGTTGCAGTCCAACAGCATCTGGAGGGCACCACCTTGGCTACTCATAGGTCAAGCCACTTGTTTATTTAAAAGCACCTTACTGCTGAATATTTAAAAAAACCTCCAAGCAGTGTACAACTTATAAATAATACAATTAAAACAAAAATACATAAAACCAGTAAAACAGTAATGTAAAAGCTTATAGAAACCAACAGAACAGGAATTCAGATAATTCCAATAAATCAAAACCAGTTCTGATCTTGTGGGTCAGGGAAAGCCCAGGCAAAAAGATAAGTCTTTACAAGAGGTCTGAACCAGCTGATGGTTGCTGCTTCATGTGTGGCGACAGAGGGAAGGACATTCCATAGTACAGGGGCAAAACCAGAAAATGCATAGGAATGAGAAAGCACTGTAATAGTACTGGCAGACCCAATGAGTATAATAAAGACTCACTAATAGGCAAAAAACCTTGCGGTTTAAGAACATACCTATAGCCCACAGCTATTCTATCAAACTTTAAAAAGCAGGGAAATTGGGCAGCTATAGTGAATGCACCAGGGGAGCAGGAGACCTGAACTCCTCTCTGAGATATTGTACTGCCCTACAAATTGGTCAAAATGCAAACACCATTTGGGTTGGTCTTTCACAGTCCAATCCACTTCCTGTAGCTTGGAAGAATTTGGTAACATGTGCCTCTGAGCATATGGTGAGTGGTGGCAACACTTGCCATCTCCAAAGATAGAGAATTATATTTTTGTATGTTTGTTGGTGTTCTTACTTTGCTTCTTTCCTGTGTTATTAATGTTTCTACAGAGAATCTACACTAGAAAATTTTATTTCCCTCGTTATTCATCCCAGAAATCTGTGTCAAATTTATTTTTATTAATTTCAAAGCCCTTTTATTGGTCAGTGTCATATGATGGTGAAGACAGCCTTTTGTGTTTCAAATTGGAGGTTATGTTTTATTTCTATTTTGGGTGCATTAACAGTGGAATTTGGACCTGCAGTTTGATGAAAAATCAGACTGATTCCAATATGTTGCTACTTCAGCAATGACTCTAGCTGTTGGGGAAAAAGAGGATGCATATTTTCAGCCTGCTATGTTTAAACCACTTCATTTACAACACAGGGCACAGTCAATGAAAAACATAGAGCACACCTAGCATTTTGCTAGAATATATTTCACCTCCCACTGTTTTATTTTGTGCAAATTGATACACTCCTGAGGTCCACTGGAGACTATTCTGCAGAAGTCAGTGCCATTATTCCACAATTATGTTTGGAGTTTTTTTAGTGTAAATTTTGCAAAGAGTTGCTGTACTTCACATATTCACAGAAACAAAAGAAAATGATTTCCTATAGGAAACTTCACTAAAATTGCAAAGGAAATCAGACATATTCAAAGTGACCATCTGAACTATATCAACTGTCTTAATAATGTTGCTTCCTCCCTGCTAAAACAAGATCAGAACAGCACATGTCTTGTTTCTATTATTTGGGCTGATTGCAGGCGTTGCCACCACTCACCATATGCTCAGAGGCACATGTTACCAAATTCTTCCAAGCTACACAGGAAGTGGATTGGACTGTGTAAGACCAACCCAAATAGTGTTTGCATATTGACCAATTTGTAGGGCGGTCCAGTATCTCAGAGAGGAGATCAGGTCTCCTGCTCCCCTGGTGCATTCACTATAGCTGCCCAATTTCCCTGCTTTTTAAAGTTTGATAGAATAGCTGTGGGCTATAGGTATGTTCTTAAACCGCAATGTTTTTTGCCTATTAGTGAATTTCCCTGCTTTTTAATCCGGGAGGTAAGAAATGGGATCCTGTCTAAGTTTGCTGAGAATGGATGGATCATTTGCATGCTTATTGAGTTCAATGGGATTTACTCCCCTGCAATCATGCTTAGGATAGGTGAAACTGACCACAGAGGATGGGGAGGGGAGGAGGAGGAGGAGGGAGGGGAGGAAATGCAGAGGGGAGGACTGGGAGGGGAGCAGGCAGGATGGGGAGGGGAGGAGAAGGACAGGTTTGATCATTTGAATGTTTATTAAATTCAGTGCGATTTACTCCCACGCAATCATGTTTAGGATAGGTAAAACTGAACGGGGGGAGACGGAGGACTGGAGTGGGCAGGGGAGGAGGAAGGGAGAGGAGAGGAGAGGGGGAAGCAGGTCTGATCATTTGCATGCTTATTTTCAATGGGATTTACTCCTATGCAATCTTGGTTAGGACAGGAAACACTGACCATGGGGGAGGAGGAGTGGGAGTGGGAAGGAGCGTATTGGAGGGGGGCAAAGGAAGGTGGAGGGGAGGGCAGGTTTGATCATTTTCATGCTTATAGAGTTTAATGGTATTTACTTCCGTGCAATCATGTTTAAGATAGGTAAAACTGACCGTGGGGAGGAGGGGGAAGGGGAAGGGGAAAGAGGGGATTGGAAGGGGATGGGGAGTGAGGGGCAAAGGAAGGGGGAGGGAAGGGGCAAGAGGAGGGGATAGGAGGAAGGAGAAGGGAGGGTGGGTTTGATCATTTGCATATTTTTTGAGTTCAGTGGGATTTATTTCTATGCAATCATGTTTGAAAATGAAAATGGACTGCCTTCAAGTCAATCCCCACCTATTGCGACCCTTTGAATAGGATTTTCATGGTAAACGGTATTCAGAGGTGATTTCACCATTGCCTTCCTCTGAGGCTAAGGGGCAGTGACTGGCCCAAGGTCACCCAGTCAGCTTCATGGGTGTGTGGGGATTCGAACCCTGGTCTCCCAGGTCGTAGTCCAACACTGACCCAGGGAAGGGGCAGGGAGTGGGAGGGGAGGAGATTGGGTGGGTGGGCACTGGGCAGAAGGAAAGCCCCTTTCCTTTCCAAAAGGAAAACATTGTAAACAGAATCATTCTTTTTCAGGCTTTCTCTTTTTATTCTACGACAGACACATGTAGCCTCCCACCCAAATTTAAACCAAAGCTTTCCCTGGCCACATCCACACCAGGCATTTATTTCACTTTGGACAGTCATGGCTTCTCTCAAAGAATCCTGGGAAGTGTAGTTAGTGAAGGGTGCTGAGAGTTGCTAGGAGACGCCCTGTTCCCCTCACAGACCTTCAATCAGAGTGGCTGACTGTTAAACCATTCTCTCAGGGGAACAGGAGTCTCTTAGCACCCTTCACAAACTACACTTCCCAGGATTCTTTGAGGGAAGCCATGACTGTCTCACATGAAATCAAAGTCTGGTGTGGGTGTGGCCCTCTGATTAGGCAAGCCCAGCAGCTGTGAGGCTTTTAGAACACTGACAGTTGGTTCTTACTGAGCATGCTCCGCATTATCATTGGGTCCCAGCCAAAATTTATTAAATTAATTAAAAATCAGCCAGGCATTTTTTAAACTTTTAAACTGCAGAAGATGAAGGTCATAGTATGGGGCAACGTCAGTATTAGGATTACAGGTACTCTGTGAACATGGCTGATTTTTAATGAATTTCAACAGATTATGAGAACTCTCAGAAAAAAAGTCCAAAAGGGCTCTAAGGTTTTTCTCTCTCTTTTCACACTTTGAACTGTCTATTCTCTCTGACTGTTTTGTGTATCGCCATGAAAATTGACAGGGTTGTTAAGCAAGCATTTCTGAGTTCAGGACTATAAGTTATGTAAGGTTTTGTTTTGAAACGAGCTTATGGGAAGCATCAGAATGGCATGGGGGTATTTTCAATTTAACATTGCGGAATGTGAAAAATCCACGCTGGCTATAGTATACAGCCACTCTCGTGGCTGTATAAAGAGTATGTAGAAATGTTGTATGCTGGTATTTCTGCGGAGCACAGAGAGAGGAAAGTATGTGGGTCACCATAGTTAAAGAGATGCCAAAAATGCATAAAGCAAGCAGCTTTGTGCTCTTTTGCATATTGTACTCTGGCTGTGGGGCGGGCGGGTGAGATAAGCTGATTTGTGAAGGCTGCTCCTTCAGGGGATGAGGGAACTAGACATGATTGTGTGTCCTTATGATGGTTGTATGCTTGGAGACCTGCTAGGGCATGCCCCAGATGCATACCTGCTTGAAGAGCTGTAGGTGCACAGCCCGCTGGAAGAAGGCCTGCATGGCACTGGACCCTTGCTGCAGGAAGGTGTCTTGGCAAAAGGAGATGAGCTCTCCCTGCAGAGAAAGAGAGAGGTAGTAAGTTGATAGTGAGTGTGACCAGAGCAAATCAAGAGAGATCCATAGTGAGTGGTCGTATGGTATGAGAGGTTATTTCCAGATGACCTGCTTACTGAGCATTCATCATGATTTGTTTGCACAAAGTTTGTGGGGAAGTTAGATGATGTTGGCTATTTAAGGAGTATTCATTCCAATTTGTTCGCAGGGAGGTTAGATGGCATCGTGTGAAGCAAGTGTTCTCTCACACTTTTCAGTGCATTTTCCCATCACTTTCCTTATCACGCAAGTCTGATTTTGGTGGGAAAATGGGTTCTAAAAGCTCTCTTGCTTATTTAAAATCATTTTAAAAAAACAAATGCCAGATAATAAGTTTTGGAAAAGTGGGATGCATTTTGCTCAGTAAAAAATAAAGATTTTTTAAAAAATAACTAAATGAACTCTGATGGAATTGTTGCTTTTAAGCTTTCTGCTAAGATTTTCTTTTCTTTTGAAAATATACGTGTTTACTTTTCATCTTACTAAACAAATTGAAAAGTTACAAAACTTTGTGTGTGTGTGTTTAAGCGAGAGAGAGACAGCACTCTCTACTACTTTACTCCAATGATGTTATTGGCTAGTGCCTTAGATACCTGACCAAACACACACACACACATCCTTCATTGAGGGAAGTGCTTTTTCCCCAAGTAAGAAATTGCATTTGCTACTAGTAAACCAGTTTAATCAGAGCCTACTGAACAAATACAGTAATAATAAAAGCAATGGTTGAACACTGATGGTGCCATGATGGTTCCTTGTCCCCTCCCCCCGCTGTATGTTTGTCCAGGGAAGTTTTAGAGCCTGTCATTTTCTACTTATGCCTTGCTTTGGTTAACATAATCTCTCCCCAATATAATTAATCTGACAAAAAGAGCACTTTCGCACTCATAGCCCAAAGCAGGTCCTCCTTCAGTTGCTTTCTAAAGTGAAAATAAACCCTGCCTTGAACAGAATGCCCAGTCATGTGGCAATGTCTGAATTTTGGTTTTTCTTTCACATGAACAATTATCAGATAATTAACATAAATGCTGGAAGGAGAGGGGGAGTGTTGTGTGTGGCTCAAAGGTATGAAAATAAGAACATAAGAACATAAGAAGAGCCTGCTGGATCAGGCCAGTGGCCCATCTAGTCCAGCATCCTGTTCTCACAGTGGCCAACCAGGTGCCTGGGGGAAGCCCGCAAGCAGGACCCGAGTGCAAGAACACTCTCCCCTCCTGAGGCTTCCGGCAACTGGTTTTCAGAAGCATGCTGCCTCTGACTGGCCAAAGAAAAACTTACTAAGTTCTTTTAAATTAGCCATTTTTAGCTGTGCCTTTAAGACCAGTTTTATTAGTAGATTTCTGCACTTCAAGCTCTTAAAAGGCAAAAAAGCAGGCTAGAACAGTTTCTCTCTCTCTACCCCACTTGCTAATTTTATGTCTCTTCTGAAATGCCCCCCTTCCTTCCCTTCTAAAATGCTTCTGTGATGAAAAGGGAGCTCCTGCACGTGTTGCTATTTCCCTTCCATCTGGTGGGCTGAATCAAGAGAAACAACCCAGTGGGAGCCAATCTACTCACTGGGCTACAAATGAGTGCATCTCGGTAGCAGCCAAACAGCAGTGCCTGTGCCCTGAGGAAAGCTTGGGCGACTCCATCCCCAGTAGTCACCATCTGTTTCTTCAACTGGAACTTCAGTAAAGAGACCTATGGAGGGAGAGGAGAAGGATACAAGCTCTTCCTTGATCCCATGGGCCCTTTACACACAATCACAAGATTGTATCAACCACAATTTATACTCAGAAGTCCCAGTCGAGCATCAATAGCATGACAGGCCCCTGTTATATGTCCCACCACCCAAAAGAGTTGGGTTGCCATATTGCCCGGTTAGCCGGGTTTTACCCGGATTCTATGCATGCCACCTGGCGCCCGGCTAGCCCCTTAGGTGGCCCGGATTCTCAGCTTTAATTTAAAAAAAAATTAAGTTTCTAGGTGGTCCGGTTCTCGAGATATGCATAAAAACGTCAGCCGCCCCCCGACTATTAAATCTTTCTTTAAACAGTACTGTATAGTACTACAGCACTTTCTAGCTTTAACCCCACCCATTCAGCATTGCAGCCAATCAGAGAAGCCAGGATTGTTTCAGTTTCTTTGACCTGAGGCAGTGTCTAGAAAACAAAATGGTGGTCCCCCCCCCTTACCTGAAAATCTCATACATTGGGTAAGTATATACATTTCAGTTTTTTTTCCTCTTGTGTGCAGGAGTCAGATCTCGGGCAGTGTTTTGAAAACCTTCCCAATGCTTGCTTTTTGTAAAAGCAATGCTAATCCCATATGCCCAGAGTAAATCCCATTGAATTCAATAGGACTTACTTTTGAGTAGATATGGTTATGAATGTGCTGAAAATCAATGGGACTTTGGAGTGAATGTAAAAAAGAATTGTGTTTGTGTTCTAACTCTTTCTGCCCCCTTCTCCAGTCCTATTTTAAAGCAAGTAGGCAGGGCTTACTTAGGTATTACAGTTTTTATTCTGTAGGAAAGGAATACTGATTTTTTTTAAACTAATACTGATTTTTCTGCAATGACCAACTGGTTTGACAATAAACTATTATATGGGCTGTATGTATTTATACATCTGCAGTGTGTGTGTGTGTGTGTGTGTATGGAGTCTTTGATATTTTATATGTTTTTTGCTTTGTACATCGCTCAGAGTGGCTGGGTAGCCAGCCAGTTGAGCGACAAAGAAATTGAATAAATAAATAAATAAATAAACACTCCTGTGAGGTAGGGTTGAAAACCAAGGCAGCTCACAACAAGAAATAAAGCCATTTAAAATCCAATAACCATAAAAACAAGTATAAACAGTTGCAAAACAGCGTAAAGTGGCATGATTTGGAATTTTGGGTTGTGTGAATGAAGTTGCTTATCACTTGAGGTTGCATTTCTGTCCCTGTTTGAGTAAGCCCCACAGAATACACTGGGACCTGCTTCTGAATAAATAAACCTAGGATTGCACTATAAATATCTTTACAATTTGTGTAAATAATAAATATATTTGATAGTCATGCTTATATAAATATTTCTTCATTTATCATATTTTTGGTTTTTGGTTAGGAATCCTGACTGGTTGTGAGATGCTTAGTTTTTGCCTTACTCGTAGGAATCTTGTTGTGGTTGGTATGGTATTACATTTAGGAAAGTGTTACTGCCTTCTGTGTTTTTTTTCCCTATTTGCATTTCACTTATCTTTAACCTCACTCCGTTACAGCCATAGAAGCAACAGCAGCATATGCAAGATAATTAACTCCCATTAGTGATAAGAGCAAGAAATTATAATTATTATTTCAATTAAAACAAGAGGCTTATCAATACTTTGAAGAGGACCAGATATTTATTTTCTTTCTGAGCCCAGGACTGGGTCTTTCATGATGCCCGGGGGGGGAGGGGGGAGCAGGAGAGTAGTCGATAAGACAGACATCTTGGTAATCTAATTAGCAAGGTATGTGTGGGGTTGTTGCACACTTCCAGGCCCAGTTTCATTTTGAGTATGGAGGTGGAACCTGTGTAGATGTGGTTGATCAAAGGGAGAAGAAATTTTGAGTTAAGCAAAGCTCTGCTTTTATAAAACCTAAGAAACATACAGATACTTTGAATGTCTGAGTGCCTGCACCAGTGGAATACTGGAGGAACTTGTAAAGCTTGCTGCAACAGTATTTAGAACTGAGCATGTGGTGTGAAAGACTCCTTTTTCTAACATTTTGGCTTCTTGTTTTTCTCCACCCACCACATCTTTGAAATATATCGTATATGGTTAACCGTACTGCTGCCCTGACTTACTTTATGTTTGTTGCTATTTTGTGTTTTTATTATGTTTTTATATTGATTGTGTATTTTTATTGTTTTTATTATATTTGTAAGCTGTGCTGAGCTCTGTTTTTAACAGCAAAAGGGCAGGATATAAATTCTCTTAATCAAACAATAAATACTCCATAGTGTTGGAAACTAGAGTCTAGGCATTTAAGGCTGAAAATGTTGCTTTTTAAAAAAAGATTTCTCACATCTTTCCCCAGCTTTTGGTGGTAATTCCTAGGCACAAAAACAAAACAACTGGACAATCCAAATATTAATATGCAGATATTTGCATAATATGCAAATAATATGCAGATATTTGCATAACATGCAAATACTTTAAATAATATGCAAATTAACCTGCCCGGATTTGTGGAACTGGAATATGGCAACCCTACAAAAGAGGTTCAGTTTGTAGGAACACAGGACAGGGCCTTTTCTGTGGCAGCACCCAAGTTACAGAATTCCCTCCCTCAGGACTGGACAGATTAGGGAGGCACCACCCTTGATAACTTTTAGGGAGGTAGCAAAAACACTGTTGTTCCACTTGACTTTTCATGGTTTTTAATTTAAGACTGTTTTTTAACTCTGTAACATAGGAAGCTGCCTTATACTGACCATTTGTCCATCTAGTTCTGTCTTGTCAACACTGACTGGCAGCTGTTCTCCAGGATTTCAGGCAGGGGATTCTCCCAACTCAACCTAGAAATGCCAGAGGTTGGACCTGGGGCCTTCTGCATGCAATGTACTCTACCACTCTGCTTTTCTTGGTTTTTAGTGTTTAATTTTAATTCTCTTACTGGTTTTGTGGTATTTCTTTGTCTTGCCAACTGCCTTGGGGCCCCTTGTTACAACCAAAAGATAGTATACAAATGTTTTGATAAACATAAAAATAAATATCCTATCCCCTTGGATATCCTGACCCCTTGGGCCTTGGCATAGGGGGGGGTTGTCCTGAAACCCCACAAAGGGAAATTGAGATATGATGGAAACATACGTGTTATAATCAAGAAAGCTTTGTTTCAGCATCAGGTCTTGGAAGGTGCAGCAAAAAATGGTTCACAAGGCGTAAGCTTTAGACTGAGAAATGTTTCAGTATGCAGCTTTGCAAATGATAAGTTTGCAGAGTTATTAGCCATCAAAAGTTTTTACTAGCTTACATACAGTGTAACAAACATGTACACACACATACCCTCTGCATTAGTAATTTTTAGCCTAAAGAGGAGGAAAGCATTTGTGACCATGCTTCTGAGCCCTGTCATCAATTCCCACGAGGGGCTGCAGGTCAGAGGTAGAGCACATGCTTTGTATGCAGAAGGCCCCAGGTTCAATCTCCAGCTTCTGGAAAGACTCCTGTATGAAATGCTGCATAGATGGCACTGAGCTGAGTGGATCAATGTTTTAACTCAATATAAAGTAGCTTTCTATGATCCTAATTTTGACCAGGCCAATGGCTGTTATGAGCCTGTCATAGCACAGAGAAGTTGACACTACAGTAGTATGTTCAAAAATAGAAGTTCTCTGAAATTATTTATAATCGTATTCATTGCATGGGAATTACATTGCAATCATTAAGAGTTTGACATTCACCTGTATGAAACGTACCTGAAAAAGTTCAAACCCTGTTTAAAGTGGCTGAACACTTTATTTGGAAGTTGATGTCTGAACAGGGGAGTTAAAAAAAAAATACTAAACTGAAACAGAACTGTTTTTTAAGTAGCTCAACTCCCTAGATCAGAAAATACCAGAAAACTGTTTGCAATTTTCACACAAAATAGCAAAATAGTTCATGAGTTAAGTAGGGCCATTTCCCACCATCTGGTTCTGTTGTATTTTCACACAAGAAGAGGGTACAGGAGAAAATATTTAGGGATGCAAGGATGAATCAGTTTGTTTAAAGCAAAATTTTATTAGTTGAAACCAAAGTTCACGTTTTGAAATAACTATTAGAATTTAGTTGTGATGAGCCAAGAGGGTGGGGTAAGGAGGAAGAGAGGCTGTTAGGCAGAGAAAAGAACCAATGAAGGTTCCAAGGGAAGACCCAGAGTGCTCACAAGGACATCAAATCTACCTGCAGGGTAGTAGTAGTTATTATTTTAAAAGACTTGTGAAATCAATACTAACTACATCACTTGGGAGGTTTTCCAGGTCCTGGAAAGGCGATTCCAAGGTGTTGCTGTCAATGTTGAGAATGACGACATCTTCCAGGGCTTTGCTCCTCACCCTCTAAAGATATCCAAGAGAAAATAGAGAAACAAAGAGAGACTGTTCCCAGTCAGTTGCTAATGTTAACTGTCACCCATCTACACCTGATCTCTCATCACCCTTGGCGAGGGTTCCTTGGTTCACGACACTGAACGGTTCTTATAAGCATCATAGAAACTGAAGAGATGGATGGGCCTAAGGTACTCAACCCACCTGCTGTAAAGGCATGAGAACCCACTTACCAGCCTCCTATAGGTCAATCCTCTATCAACCTAACCCCAGCATGCCACAAGCAGGGCCATCCTGACTGCACAAGCAAGTCCAAGTAACTGCTTGGGGTGACAGTGATTTTGAGGGTCATCAAAGAAGCAGAATGCGATCCCAAAGGTTCAGGCCCCGAATCCTTTGCAATGTCACTGGCAACACTGGGATATGGCTCTTGAGTTGTTCAGTGAAGCTGCTAAGCAACTGCAAAGTGTCTTGAGCTGGCCTGGACCATTAGCAGAGGGTGAGCAACTGAAGAAAGAAGCTTGCTGAGCAAAGAGCTCCTACTGATACACCAAGCAATATGTTGCAATACGAAGTTGCAGGGACACAAAACTCCCAAGGTTACCTGGGAGAAAATTCATTTCTGAACTCAGAGATGCTGATCAGACTTAGAGTATGAGCAAAACCCATCTCATACAGTGTCCCCAGGTCTCCCGAGGCTCAGAGCGAGAGATTCAGGAGAAGGAGCCTGAGACTTGGCATATCAGGAAGGAGTTTGATAGGGTAGGGGCAAAGTCAGTGGCTCCTGATGGAGGCAGGGGATGGTGCCTGGTGCGTCAGGGGAACAGACCCTGGCTATGCTTCATAGTGGCTCAGGGATGGAGCCTGATGCATGTGGGAACAAAGCAAACAGCAAGATCTCTTGAAGCCAAGCAGAAAATAGTCTAGTCTTCCTCCTCTGGCTGTGGTCCCTCACCTGAGATTTAAATCCTTCTCTTGGAGACCATGAGAAGGAGGCTAAAACCCCTGAGGTCCAGGTCAAATATTGAGAGATGGCACTACAATTTTTCCAAAAGAACTGGGAGTGGGGGTAAGGTGAGGGATCATTCAAGACAGCTGAGTGGGAGAGCAAGATGTGGCTTACAGATATAACCCACTGGGAAGTTCTCCTGTGCAAGCCTCACATACATGCCCTTGCCCAGACCATTCATTTCAATTAGGGTTTCGCAGGAAAATTTCCTAGTGTTAATTATTGGAAGAAAGATGGCGTCATTTGAATTTTGAATTTGAATTGCTGCCCTAGGTGTCAGTGCTCTGTTGGTGTTCACCCAACCTGCTTCCCCCCCACACCCACCTATTCATGGAACACTTGATTCCTATTCTTTATTATACTGAACTTCTGTGACACACACCCTTAGGGGTCATGGTTGGGAGTGGGGCAAGAGCAACTTCTGTTTTGTTCTTTCATTTATGTTCCAGAAGGGAGATAGTTAGGGTCCTCCAGATGGCTAGGATTGACTAGCTTTACCTGTGATGCTCTGACTGACTTCCTTCCGTCACAGCCTGATATGCTTAGGGAAGCTTATCTGCCCCTCCTCCTTCTGCCCTTTGCTTCTTCTCTTCTTCGACTGTCCAAGAGAGAGGAGACATCTTTGTCTTTGCTCTCTCTCCTGAGCCATGAGGGCAATACCCAAGTCTGGGCATTGCACCTCCAACTTAGTTAGAACTAGGTATGCCTTTCCTATCTACTATGTATTTCTATAAATAAAGTAGCTTTTCTTATTTTACTAAGTCTTAAGTCTCAGTGGTCCTAATGCAGGGTAAAAGCCTGCCACTTAGTTAAACGCACACACTGGCACACACGCATCTCAGACCGTTGACGATCTCTGCTCATTTATACAAATTTACATAACAGACTGTAGGGCTCAAGATGGATTTACAAACTCACTTCCATGAGGCTGGTGTGGACTCCTATGAGGTAGGGCATGGGGGCACTGTTGAGGAAAGAAAGAAAGAGTCAGAGTTGGTTCCAGATTTGTATAGGTTCATGGCCAAGAGACTACCGATTGGGTCCTCCCAGTTTCACTTTGCCCCCGACATACAAAAAAAAGACATGTCCTTGAGAACTCATGTGTCTGCTTTAGGAGGGAATTGGGCAAGAAGGACCTCTTAACAGTCGCTGGGCCCTGGCAAGTGTCCAACCCTTCCCAGAGCTGATGCCAGAGACATAGGGCAAGCAAAATGGAGAGCAGACAGGGGCAGGAAGAGAAAGACTTCTTTCCCCCTCTTGTCTCTTAATACTCCAACTTTCCCTCCTTTTTCCTACAATAGCCTTCCGTGAAAACAGACCTCAGTTTGAGCTACGACTTCCTAAAGCACAATGGAGGCTCAGCTTCTCAAGATATGAAGTAGTAGAATTAAGACAACTGGCTAGGAGTCTATGGAAGTGCCTGTCTTGCCCTCATCCCAGAGTCTTTGCATCTGTCATCTGTTTAGTTGTATGCCACTTTTCCAGCAGGCACCCTCAAGGGCTCCCCCACGTCAGAGGGCAGGAAGGCTTGAGCCTGGACACCTTTCAATGAAGCAGTGCCTGGAAGGCACCGTGCAAGGGGATACAAAAACACCAGCAAGAAAAACATCTGTTCTCTCACTGGTACAATATAGGCCTCCATCTCTTCCTTCCTCCAAGCTTCCTCCAATTTAACCTCAAGTTAAATGGAAAGACTAGTCTGGCTTGGCCCTTAAGGGCAAATGCAGCCTTCATCACTCTGGCTGCGCTTCCTCCTTACCTGCTGTTATCAGGCTCCAGGCACTCTGTGGGATGCTTCCACCACTTTCAGTTTTATACCCCTGTTCTGCATGGAGTTTCAAAGAAGGAAATGCAATTGCTTACCAACAGTAGTCAAGGAGGTGCGAGGGCAATGCTGGGATGTAGATGTGCTGCCAGTGCATAGGATACAACATGGAGAGGGAGGCCTGCACACAGGCTGTGAGCTGCAAGGAGATAGAGACACTTTTCCCCCATTAGGACAGCCTAACCCTGCTCAGAAGCCAGATTAAATGACGGAGTACAACTACACATGGAGGGTGGAGTAAGAAAAATAAGATTTTGCCTTAATATGATGCTTCTGAGCATTGAAGGGGCTTCACATACATTGGGCCCAGTTCTGATGCAACACTAAGCCAAACTGTAGCTTATTTTATTTATTTATTTATTTAACAAGGTAAAGATCACAGCTGTTGCACTCCTGCTGTTGCCATGCTACCTGGGGCTAAGCTACGGTTGGCTTTGTGTTATGTCCAAACCCTGATGGGCCCCTGATGGGCCCACTTGATCAGACCCATTGGCAGCCATGCTTCCAAATAAAAGAGGCTCTGTGTGACTATAGCAGTGCCTCTAACAACTGCCAGTGGGCACGGCCAGCAGGTGTGAACCTACTCCTTCCTTACGTATTCCCTGAACACGTGAGGAGGGCCACGGAATACAGGAAGTCGATGGGCAGGGTCACAATGCGGTACATCCCTGTGTCCATTTTGTGTCGCACCTTCTCACATACATTGCACAACGTTAGTGTGCTTCTGAAGTGTGCAAGGCAAATGCACTTCCCTCAGCAGTGCTACACTATAGCTCCTAAAGTCCTCCCACCTCGCTTGCCCAAGTGTAGCCAATGCATTGGAAATTACTATGGTGCTATGAAGGTTCCTGGGTGATTTGGGGCTAGTTGACATCTCTCTCAGTCCGGCCTACCTAACAGGTCTGTAGTGAGAATATAATGGGGTAGCCCTCTGTTTGCACTGCCCCTGAGCTCCTGGAAGGAAGGAGTGGGATACAATTGCCATGGTAAATAGATACAGAAATGAAAATTAAAAACAGGTGCCATGTCCAAATCCCCCAAGTTACAGGATGTTCCTTACAGCTGGATTTAGCAGCTGTAGAAGCGCTACCTCTTTCCTAAAGTTGCCAGGTCTTGGGACATGATGTGAAGTGTTGGGGTCATAGTCTTCTCCTTTTCAGGCTCTAGAGCATTGGTGTCCAACACAGTTGCCACTTGCCACATGTAGTGAAATGGCTATTGACCTGTAGCAAATTGGTACTTTACTTTTGTTTGTTTTAAAATAATTTTTAAAACAACATTTTTTTTTACATGTGTATCAGTTTTTAAAAGTGTAGACCTTCCTCCCCTAACAATCACAGATTCGTCCTTGGATCCTAATCACTTTTCTGATTTTGAAGAGTACAGAATTGTTGTTGACTTCATGCATGTTCCGTTGTACCTTAACATCTACAATTCTATCTCAAGAGCTTGTGAGGCTTCTTTCTTTGGAGAGGCACCTTTTCAAGATAGATGCGATGTTGCTTCAAAGCACTCAATATTTGAAAGGTGATTCAATTGTTATGATGTGAACTCATATTTTAAATCAAAGTAAGTTTGCGGTTCTAAATAGTTATTCCAAAACTGTTTTCAATTTTTGATTCAATGTGGCTCTGCGAATCAACTTTTTCTGTGGTTAAAGTGGTGAAATTAAAATATAGGTCACAGATATTGGGCAAGAATTGGAGATTGAATTGAGATGTAGTCTAATTGATTTTATGCCTGATTTCCCTGCACTACGTAAATGAAAAGATATATCAAATTGCTCATTAATTCTATCAATAAGTAATTCAAAACAGTATTGTGTATTTCTCTACCCTCAAAAACACAGGGTTTTTTTTTTGTCATGTGGCGAAAATGTTAAACACATTTGCCAACAATTTTGGCAAGTATAAAAAAACAGTTGGACACCTCTGCTCAAGATGGAATCAGAATCCAGGGGGCGGGGATGGGGGTGGGAAGAGAGGCTTGCCTATTTTCTGCTTGTCTTGATGAAAGCTTTTGCTGTTACTTCTACCCCCATGTCCATCTGGCTCCACCAGGCTGAGCCACTGAACACAGTTAGCTCTTCCCTGACCTGCCAAGTGCCACCCCCTGCTCTCACCTGGCAACACTATTCCCTAACCCTACTAGGCAGCACCCCCTAACTCCCAGGCCTCTGCCACTTACATTTCAGGGTCTGGATCTCAGGAGGCCTGGCCCCTCTGTGAGACACCCTTCTCCCTCCCCTCATCCCCTTTTCCTCACCGTGCTGAGCTTCCTGGTGGTGAGTAGGATCCGTCGCTCATGAAGGAGGCTCGCATACAAATGCAGCATGTTGTTCACATCCACAGCCACAACAAACTCTGTCAGGTTCCTCTGCAGGAAGGAGCCATTGTCCAGTTAAGCTCTCCAATGCAGAGATTGCACACTGAGCCCCACCCCTGGTCTCCTCTGTACTCTCCGTTTCACCCAAGGCAGTACAAAGCATCCACCTCACTTGCTTCACATTGCATTTCTGACACCTTTTGTTATGGAGAGGCTTCTGTGCTTAGGAGCAGCAATAGCACTTCCCATTACTGGAAACATAGGAAGCTGCTCTATACTGCACCGGACCATTGGGTCCATCTAGCTCAGTACTGTCTGCTCTGGCTGGCATGAGCAGCTCTCTGGGGGTCTCCTGCAGCGGTCTTTCCTCTGCAGAGGTCACCTGCTACCTGACCCTTTTTAAGTGAAGATGCCAGGAATTGGATCTGGGACCTTCTGCGTGCAAGGCGTGCACTCTGCCACTGAAATACAGTCCCTCTTCTCTTGTATTGCTATGTTCAGAGCAGGTTCAGCTCTTGCATTTGCTACCTGTCATGAAGCTGCTTGAGGTACAGCAGCAGCAGCCTGTCCACAAAAACCCAGCAACTCTTCATTTTGCTCTCCTTCTCCTCTCTTCAATGTACTACAGTCCTTTCTTCCCCTTCTCTGTGCAATACCTGGTTGTTTCAAACACTTCCCACCAGGACTGGCACTAGGCATGACTGGGCCCTTGGGCACCAATCTGCCCCAGGCATGCGGCGCCTTAGTCCAATCCTCCCCCCCCATACAGGGGGCACGGGGCTAACTCTGCCATGGATCGCGGAGAGGGAGCTCCCACTCCCCCAATACAGATAACATGGGCTTCAATAAGCCTGCATGCATGCCCCACCTACCTCTTGTGTCATGTGATGTCTTGGGTGATGGCAGGCATGCACACATGGTATTAACACGTACTGGAGAGGTGGGTGGGGCATATGTGCAGGCTTATTGAAGCCCATGTTATCTGTATTGGGGGAGTGGGAGCTCCCTCTCTGCAATCTACAGCAGAGTCAGGTTGTGGGACCCAATGTTGCTGCAGATCGCAGAACAGGAGCGCCACCCTCCCACCCCAAGAAGGGGCTTTTGGCCAGGGCCCAACCTGGCCACCTCCTGGTGCCTTCCCTGCTTCCCAAGCCCCTTGTACTCCCCCCCCTTTAGGAAGTGACCTTTGCAATGAATCACTCCCTCCCCCCCAAACTGCTTGGTAGTCTTTGTAGCATTGCCAGATCATGCCTTTTCCACCTCATTCCTTGCCACTCCCCTGCCACACAATCCACAGTGCTAGCAATACAACATCCTCACTCTGCAGCTGCTGGTCCTCCTCCTCAATGTCACCCGGTTTTCCATGAGGCAGATGAGTGGATGTTGAGTGCCAGTAAAGGAGCCAGGCCTGTCTGGTCTAGCTTATTCCACCCTGCTCAAACATACATGACCCAGGTGGAACCTGGAGCTTCTCACCTGCGACCTCTCCCCCAACAGAATTGAATGGATACTGTATAAGAGCAATAGGGACTTTCTCCCTCTGCATCAACCATGCCACACTCAAACCCAAGGCTTGATTTGAGTCAGGGCTCACTTTGGCTCTCAGAATCTATACTCAATGCCAGTCTCAGTCCTGGAGCACTGAAAATGCCAGTTTATAAAGAGAGCAGATAAAGGCGCTTATGCAGAGTGTCTTCTGCAACAGGATAATTGCAGCCAGGCCCACAGGTCAGGGATTATTTCAGGAAACATCATTTCCAGGATACTGGTATCTCTCTTTTCAGAAAGTAAACACTGCCCGCACAAACCTCAACCATCTACCCCAAAGCTCCATGACAGAACAATTGTGACTTACACTTTCAGGAATGGTGGGGAGTTTGCCTTGGTCAGGGGCAATGAAATAAGCCTGGCACAGAAAAGAAAAGAGGTTGATGATCTGGTCTAATCAGAAGAAGATTCTGTGAAGCAAAGCAAAAGATGGTAGTAGCCTGAGCCTCATATTTTTATGGCTGGTAGCTGATTGGCCAACCATCATGTTACACTAGGCCAAGCAACATATTATATGGGGAGATTCATGATTGATCTCCCAATGGGATGGCCAGATATGCATCACCAAGAAAGGACTAAAAAAAAAAAAAGGACACTGATGTGCATATGCAAATTTAGAAAATTACCATAATTTTAATAAACAAAGAGTCTTGTGGCACCTTAAAGACTAACAAGTTTATTATGGCAGAAGCTTTTGTGGATTTAAATATTTAAGTCTTTAATGTTCCACAAGATTCAATCATTTTTGTTGCAAGGGACTAACGCAGCTAATCCCTCTGGAAATAATTTAAATAGAAATACACTGCATCTCACTATAGTGGGGAACAGTGTGACCAGGTGACCTGTACAACTGCTCAATCTACTGTCCAGGTACTAACTGATGATGGGCAACTTCAAGCCCCCCCATCTTCCTCCTTAGGATTGTTTAAACTGGACCTTGAAAGAGAGGACTGTTCTCCGTAAAGTAGTACACATGGCTACCCTAGTTCTGACTCACCGGTGCAGTCCCAGGGTTCAGATCCTGGCTCTTGCCTTGTCTGTCCAGATCCTTCTCTGATGAAATTTTTAATTTGGTCATCTTTGGATCCTTGCAAGAGAACAAGAAATTGTTAAAAAGGAACCCAGAAATATATAATGGGCATTCCAAGCCAGAGACCCAGGGATCAAAACACTCAACGCAAAGAATAAAGGTAGACAGGTCAGGGACTGTTTCCATTTTTAGATTTTCCAATAATAATACGTACTTTGAAAACCTTCATCAATCATCACACTCCACTGTCTTTCACTTCCATGTAAACTGAAGACATGATAGAAACCCTTTAATGCCACAGCTTACTATATTGAGGAGCTTAAAAACAATCCCTGTTTATCTCATTTTCCAGCTCTTTCTAGGGCCACTGTCATCCACATCCATACATTTAAAGAACATGGCTTCCCCCCAAAACCCTGGGAACTGTAGTTTGCTAATGGTGCTGGGAATTGTGGTTCTATGAGGGTACACTACAATTCCCAGGATTCTTTGAGGGAAGCCATGCACTTTAAATGTATGGTGTGGATGTGACTGTGATGAGCCTTTGGCCTGATCCAGACCAAGAGGGTTCTTCTTATGTTCTCAGGGACCAAATCAGATGCCAAACAGATCTTTACATTTAACATGATTTTTTTTTAATGTAAATAGCATCAGCTGCAAATGCATGTGATAATTATCAGAATTCCTGCAGGCATGGAGGGGAAATATAACACTTTCCTCCCCTGAAATTGTATTGGGAGGAAACCTTCCTTTGGTACCAATGGGGGATTTTCTCCTAATGTAAATTCCAACTTCACAATTGAAGCAGGGATAGGAAAGATTCATCTCCCCTCCAATGCTTGCTATGATCCCAAACATTATCTGTCCCCCCCTCCACTAATGCTAACTTTTTACACTTTTTAAAAAACTTGCAAAGATGCCTAGTATGGCCCCTAGAGTACCCCATCACTGCATCTTTGCATAGCAAAGTGCTGCAGCCTCCCACAGAGATGTTTAAAGGCATTGCCAAGAAAACAAAAAATAGCGGCTGGCAACTCTACCCAAAGCTCAGGATGTCTTAAGACTTTTCTATGTCCGGAGCAGATCCTTCTACAGATGAGAGAGGCGAATACTTACAAATTCAAGACTCATGGGACCGCTGAGACTAGGCACAGGGTGGAGATACAACGCTGATAAGAACTCATCTAGCTCTGTGAACTGGTGGAAGAGATAAAGGCAGAGGTTGGTGTTTGAATAACAAAAAAATAGGAGCAGGGGTAAGGGGGAAACATAGAGGAGGCTTGTTGGGCTCTGAAATAAACCCAGAATTCGTACTCTCACCTGCTCCTTGGCTAGGTTGTCTCCAATGTAGTTCAGGATCTTATAGAAAACTTCAAACCAGGGCAAGTAACTGTAAAAAGAAGCAGTGGCAGAGGCATCAGGACACAATTTACCAAGCAAGAGCACATGCTTTATATATGCAGAAGCTTCCATGTTCATTCCCTGTCCTCTCCAGTTAAAAGGGTCTCAATTGGCAGGGATGGGATTGGAAAGACCCCCAAGACAGGATCAAACGGTGAGTCATGTACCCTTGGACCAAAAATCCAATGAAAATGATTTAATACGACCAATGTGAATAAAAATATATAATTATCATATAATAAACGGACACCAACTTAATAAATAATCAACTTACAGAAACTGTACTAAGTATAAAACTTTGGCCAAACATGTTCAGACTTCCCCTCTGCCTAATGTTGCCTTAGGCAAAACATTCTCTCTCTCAGCCTTAATCTCCTGTCTGCAACAATGGGGATGATAATGTTGGCATAACTTACAGGACTCTGGCAAGGTTAATACTGGGCATATATGGAGACCTTTCAAATGTTAAAGGGTGTCACCTACATTAACAACCCTTTAGGTTTGGAGAGACTTATTACTATCCCTATAGCTCAATGGGGAACAGAGAGAGAGAGAGAGAGAGAGAGAGAGGCTTGCCAATGGCCACTGACTGAGTGAGTTAATGGCACTTCTTGAATCATTCTCACCAGGACTGATGGGAGCTGGAGTCCAAGAGCATCGGTAGGGCCAATGGTTCCCTCCTCTGCACTATATAAATGTTAAATTTTATTGCTTGTGGTTTATTTTCTAAAATGCCCTTAATTCTTAAGTACTCTCTTTTCTTGTGGCTCTAGTCTTCTTACTCCACATTATTTTCTAGAGAGACCAACACTAGCACGGCTGCTCTGATTCACAGGATACATTTAGCCAGCAGGAGGTGAGGCAGCCTTGAAAGAAACAGAGCAATGAGAGAGACTTGTAGGCCTTTGGGTCAATCAAAGCCAAAACAATGTTTCTAGCAGTAACATGTTAATCGCTTCCTGTGAGAGGCGGCTAAGGAAGAGCGGACCATCATACCTGAGGATACACAGGCAGGTACGGAAGCCTATGGCCAGTCGGCAGAAACCAAAGCGCTGCTTCCCCTCCATGTCGGTGAGTGCAAAAGTGAAATGTTGGATCGTGGGGCTCTTCTGAACCCTTAATAAGGAAATGGGGGGACTGTGTAAGACGGGTACCATTTTGGAGGAAGAATACAATAAATCAGCTAAAACAACAAGACTACAAAAATAATATTACATATGCTTTGGTGGGAAACAACCCACTTTGATAGATGGACAAAGCTGTTGCTTAAATATGAGTACAGCAGGATATAATGCTCTATATAGCAAGACCAAAATGATAAGAGGTGGTCATAAAGCGTGTCTGTGCAAGAGCACAAAAGGTAAATAAGGGGGCGGAATATGATAGAAGCTTAAAAACTTATAAATGGTGTCGTGAAAGTGGATTGAGAGGTTTTCTCCCTCTCTGCTAAGAACAGAACCCAGGATCAACAAATGAAGCTGAATCAGGACAGACAAAAGGAAGTATGTCACACAGCACACAGTTAAACTATAGAATTTGCTGCTACAAGATGTGAGGATGGCCACTAATCTAGATGGCTTTAAAAATGAGTTAATAAGGCTATTAAAAGCCAGTAGTCATGATGGTTGTGTACCACCGCCAGAATTAGGGGCACCACGCCTCTGAAAACCAGTTGCTGAGGAACAACAGTGAGAGAGGGCTATTGTGTTCATGTCCTGCTTCTGAGCTTCCCAGAGGCATCTATTTAACACTGTGGGAAGCAAGTGGCTGGACTAAATAGGCCTTTTCGTCTGATCCAGTGGGGCTGTTCTTATGGATGCAGGATCCAATCTGAGAGGCTGTGAGACTCCCAACTAAGGCTCCAGGTGATAAATTAGCATAGCAGTTAGTTTTACATAAAAATTAAACATGGGACAACCATTTTCTGCAAATCCATTCTCAATACTTTAATGAATTCTAGCTCACTAGCTCCATGCTGGAGCTATCCTTTTTATTCCTTAAGGCAGTGTTTTTCAAAGTTCTGGCTGCTGCAGAACACTAATTTCTGAATTAAAAATGAGAAACACACTTCACTCTTGCATCCAAAAATATTTACTTTTAGAACCTGCAAGACTAAGGGTAGAAACACACTTACCGTTCTACCGATACCAGTGCGTCTCCACCTCTTTTTTCTGAAAATGGGGGCATACGATGCTAGTCAAACCCTGCCCCTTTTTACTGTAAAACCTGGTGGGATTAGCTTGAGTGTGTGTGTTTTTAATTCACTTCAAAGAGATTTCACAACTGATCAGCAGATCAACCCATTCCCCCTCCAGGTGCGGCCAATGGAAATGCTTTGCTGTAGGCAACTAGTGTGATCACAGCCTAAGACTTGCCTGCCCCCAGACAAGCTTCTTCCCACCTATCTACCCTTTCTGTGTATTCTAGATGTGCCTCCAGATGGAAGGTGACAAGTTAGAACAGGGACTCATTGGACACACAGGAAGCACCCTGTTTTGAGTGCTGACATGTCATCTTCCTGCAAGGAGTGACTGAATTATCCAATCATGTCTGACGCGGAGACACCACGGAATGCGTTTTACCATCTTCGTCTGGTAGCCCAACTACGCCCCTATCTGGACAGGGACGACCTCGCCTCCGTTGTTCACGCTCTGGTAACTTCAAGATTGGATTACTGTAATGCGCTCTACGTAGGGCTGCCCCTGAAGACAATTCGGAAGCTTCAGCTGGTGCAGAACGCAGCTGCCAGACTACTGACGAGGACCAGTCGGTCTTCGCATATAACACCTGTCTTGGCGCGCCTGCACTGGCTTCCTATTTGCTTCCGGGCGAGATTCAAGGTGCTGGTTCTTACCTATAAAGCCTTACACGGCGTGGGACCTCAATACCTTGTGGAATGCCTCTCTCGATACGAACCTACCCGTTCACTTCGTTCAGAATCTAAGGCCCTCCTCCGGGTACCAACCCATCGGGAAGCCCGGAGGGTGGTTACTAGATCTAGGGCCTTTTCTGTGGTGGCCCCTGAGTTGTGGAACAGCCTCCCCGAAGAGGTACGCCTGGCGCCTACACTTTTATCTTTTCGGCGCCAGGTAAAGACCTTTTTATGCTCCCAGGCATTTTAATTTTCTTAACCATTTTAATCTTTTAATCCGTATTTTTAATTTTTGTCATATTGTGTTTTTGTAGTGTTTTTTGTTGTTTGTTTGTATATGTTTTTATGATTTTTATTATGATATATTGTATTTTGTTTGTTCACCGCCCTGAGAGCTATTCTGCTAAGGGCGGTATATAAATTGAAATAATAAAATAAAATAAATAAATAAATTATCTATCTCTAACAGAGGCTAGTTGGAAGTAGACAAGGCCAGAACACAAGATCATGTAGAAGATAGTAGGCATCCTCTTCAGTGGATGAGTACTTTGAGCTCACAAAAAGCCTTTATTATTTTATTAATTTATTTCTTGTTCACAGACAGAGGTTTCATATCACTCCCCAAACATGGAACTTTTTCCATGCAGATAGTTCATGTCTGAAATAACAGATGGTATGTAATCACATACAGAGATCAAATGATGTACTTCCATGTGGGTACTGATGACCCTATAATAAAGGTTGGAATGGCTGGTCACAGTGAAGGAGGAGACAAGGTCTCCATAGTAAAGAGAATCCTCCAACTAGGGTAAAATTCTGCAAGTCCATATCTAGAACAGGGGGAAAGTTATAGAAGGGAAGCTTATTCCCAGTCTTCAGGGTGCTGCTTCCCGCTAGATGGGGGAACCTGTAAACAAAGAGGAGCCTTCAGTGGGTGGCTTGGTGAGGATTGCTAACCAACCAGGAAAAAAATAGCTTTTGTGACTTTAACGGCAATTTGATTTGCAAAAATCCGCAATAAAGCTTTTTGTCGTGTGGCAATCTGCTCATCAAATTGCCACCAAAGGCACAGCTACAGTGGCTGGTGTTAACAGCTGGGAAGCCTAAGTTGCAAAGGTGTGTTTGAAGTGTAAGCATTCCCCATTCTTGCAGGACATTACAAACCTTTCTGTATCAAAGGGGAAGCAAAACTTGGGCAGTATCTGGATTGATTCCTGCAGGAAAAGAGAAGTATCCTTGGTTATTACAGGACACAAACCAGCCTGAACACACAAAAGGGCACCTAGAGAAGATCTCTGAATGGCAAGGAAAAGCCTTGTACATGTATAGAACATGCATTTACAGCACAATCCTATACATGCCTATGTAGGAAGTAAGTCCCAAGTAGTTCAGTGGGGCTTACTCCCAGGTAAATAGTACTGCAGTCTTGGCCTCCTTTGCTAACTGAATGGGAACAATGACTTATAAAGGGCTGCATGGGGTGCTTCCCCCTCCCCAGCTTATAACCAAGAATGAGGGGGAACTGTGATCCTCCAAATGTGGCTGGACTGCAGCTCCTGTCATCCCTGGCCATTGGCCATAATGGCTGGGGCTGATGGGAATTACAGGTCAACAACATCTGGGGCGACACAAGTCCGCCGGCCTTGGCTTCTAAGGAGTGGGTGCCTATGTCGCTGTGCTGGGAGATGTTGGAGTGCCTGGGGCTGTTTTCCAGATACTTCATACCCTCCTCCAAAACCTCTCCTTGCCATCACCAGACAGCATAGTTTATATTTGTGGGGGGTGGATATACAGGTGGCGGATGCAGCCTTGTATTGAATAACTTGCCTGACATTCAACCATAGGGATATGGAATTCCATGCAGGTGAGTGAATGAAAATCCATGTGAGCGAGTGAGTGGTTGTCAGTAGAACCAGCCTGCCTGGTGGAACTGAACTGTTTTTACAAGCCTGCAAATAGGCTACTAGCCCCTCATCAGACTAATAAAAAAAAAAGTTGCAGGTGACCAATATTTTTGGCTTCATTTACAAAGCTGTGTTTAATGGTCGCTACTCCATATCTTTGAATTCCCTTCAGTTTCATTAAATCGTTTAATCATTCCTCAGAATTTTATCTCCATGTCAGGAAAAGCTTCATCTGTTTAATTTCTGTGTGTCAGGTTGTTTTTCAGAATAAAGATGGTGAAGAAGAAGACTTTAGCACATGCTAGCAGTTATTTAGGAATGCAAAGGACTGAGCATAGTGGAATTGGGCAGCTGGCCTACCTGGTCGTCGAATTCCAAAGGGAACTGTCTAAGCACTGGAGGATCTGCACAGAGAAAGAGAGCAGAAGATAGCATATGGAACACAGATATACTAAATTTCAAATGGCTTTACATGGGAACCAAGCTTGTTTGGACAGACCACAGGAATCATGATTGTCATCAAGCCCATGCCAGATCTAATTGCTTAAATGCTAGGAACCATCGCAAACTATGTACCACGTCAGCCCATTGTTGGTTCATCCAGCTCAGAAGTGTCTACACTAAGGGTAGCTAACGTGGTCTCATCCAATTGTTGTTGGACTTCAACTCCCATTATTTCTGATCATTGGTTTTCACTGAGTTGCAGGCAGGAGTCTTTTCTGGCACTACTTGGATTCTACATGCAAAGCAGGTGCTCTTCATTGAGCTACAACCCTTCCTTGTCAACCATTGATTAGCTGAGGCCCACTTCTATGGAATTCAAATGCTCTTGGTGTTGTTATTTAACAGAGCACAGGCCCTATTTTCTGTCACTTGTCCCTGTTAAAATATTCCCCCTATTTTGTTTGATTTTTTAAAACCTTTTGGGGGGAGGTTGGGAATGGCTTTTTAAAAACCTGCAATTGTGCACACACCTCAACAAAGTTTTTTAGATCACAGTCCCCCCTCTCCTGGGTGGACTGGATACATCTTGACAATAATATGTGTAAATGCACATCCACAGAAATTTAATGCCAGGACCCTCTTTCTCTGTGAGGGACTGCAGCTTAGAACAATGCAGAAAATTCCAAGTTAAATTCCTGCTGTCTCACGTTAAAAAGATCTGGCAAAGGAGAGCCCCCAGGCCGAGCCCCTAAACTCTCTACCATCCACCAGATCCCAACCACCATGTACAAGTTAGAGGTGTATTAAAACACCAGGATCAGTCATTAGCAAGTTCAGTTAAAAGACCAGTGCTAAAGATCTTGGAGAGCTGTTGGAAGCCTCTCAGAGGAGACACAACTGGGCTAACTTTACCAGATGGATATGGTGCAAAACATCTCTGCCTAAGACCTTGGAGAACCACATCTGGATATGAGATAGGTGGGCAAGAAATCTGACCTATGCTTCATCACCAGCATAACTGCAGTTTGATACTAAATGTTGCAGAATGATCTTGAGTTGCACTTATCTACTATATATATTTTTAAAGTTGTTTATTTGTCTGTTCACTATGCATTTGAACACTTCTTAAGATATTGTAACCAAATTCTGCACAATGGTCCCTGAGATCAAGGAGCAGGTTTTCTTCTATGTTTGGATACAACTGGACATCATTTTGAAACAAGATGGCAGACTGAACCTTTCAAAACTGCTCTGTTTTTTTTTTTTTGGTTTCTTAGAATGCCCAAGCAATGCTGGAAACAAAGCTACTAGTAAATATCATAAGTACAATCAGATCCATTGTAAAATTAAATATTCTATTCAACTTTTAAAAAGGAAATTGTTATGGTCAATTTACTAATGGCCCCCTATTCCAGAAGCCAGTGCAGAAATGATTTATCACATGATAAACGAATACAGTGGATACAATAGGCAAAGAAGAGCCTTCTGTGCAATGAGGGGTGCAACTCAGGTAGTAGGATCCTTGCGGTAAGAACAGAATGTTACAAAAACATCTATTTTTATTTGTGAAAGTTTGGGAACTGTACAGATCCCCTTACGCACAGAGCAAAGATACTCTATATGGCCAACCCTCTGTACATCAAACCATGAGGCCTAGTACCTTGATTCACTCTTTCAAACTACAGAGTTTAATTTTGTCCGGGAATTAAGAGTGCTTAACCCTGACACATGTTTTTTCAATGCTAATGCTCAGAATGTAGAAAATAGCAAGAGCAACAGCCTACAGAAAGTGCCTCCATTTGGAAAATGTATATATTTCCCTTGCCACTGAAGAGCCACAGCCCCAATGCAGTTGGGATTTGAAGCATGGCTTCCAGGCATGCATGAGACGCTGCATCCCAGTTGCAAAGACTAACCAGTGCAGACACAGGAAGGAGAGAGGCAAGACAGGAGATGATGAAAGAGTCTTGTGCTGTCTCTGCATAGAAATTGGATCTCTCTCTCTCTCTCACACACACACACACACACACACACTTTCCTGAGTAGCATAGCTTAAGTAGAGATTTCCATTTCCCCTCTTTTTCTAATTGTTAACAACCATCATCCAACTGTCATCTCAAGCCATCTAGAGACCACCACAGTAGGGAGCAGAAGGGGGCACAAAACTTAGGTACCATCTCTATTGAATAGAGACAACTTGGAGCACATGGAACTGAAAGGGATGAAGAGGGATAAGTGATAATTGATTTCCTTATGCAATCTTTGGGCTACTCTAGAAGAGAAAGGTAGGAGCCTGGTACACAAATGAGCACCTGGCACACAAAGATCCACACTTACCTAGAAACCACTGCCCAACATTTACTGAGGGTTGGGGTTGGGCATTCCACCTAGCTTTCTTAAAACCTTTGCTTATCTAAAGACATTTAAAGGAGCAGATCCAGGTTCACTGTGAGATAGTTAGAAGGGGCTCAAGGTGTTCGTGGGGTTTCTTGGGTGTTTTTTGTTCTCTTGTTGCCTTGTACTGCCTTCAAGTTGAACCCGACTTATGGCGACCCTATGACTAGGGTTTTCATGAGGCTGAGAGGCAGTGACTGGCCCAAGGTCACCCACTGAGCTTCATGGCTATGTGGGGATTCGAACCCTGCTCTCAGAGGTCGCAGTCCAACACCTTAACCACTACACCACACTGGGTGTCACCTTGTTGCCTTAAACAAATGTAAATTGTTGGGTTGCCACCTTTTTGTTTATTCTCCCCCCCCCCCAGTACTGAGGATGGAGCTGCTGCCTGTTATGACACCTGGGAAGCACAAGGATGAAGGCAGAAAATGCTGCCTGAATAATCCTGATTCCATACTGACACTATGTAATTTTTGTTCCTGTACCAAGCTGAATTCAGGACTTGTCCACTGTTCACGGAGCATTTTTAACAGGCGGGCAGAGCCGCCCACCTGTCAATCATCTGATGTCATTTGATGTCAGGTTATTCAAATTCAAAGTAATAATTGGGAGTGCACTCTAAGTGCAGTTCAGATTCTGCAAAGAGTCTCTGAATGCAAGTTGGAGCTGCAAAATATAGGACCTGCTTTTGACAGAGACTGAGTCCGCTCAGGAGGTTCCTAGTGAAACCACTAGGGTTGCCATATTCCAGTTCCACAAATCCGGACAGGCTAATTTGCATATTATGCAAATATTTGCATATTGTGTGCATATTATGCAAATTATTTGCATGTTAATATTTGGATTGTACAGTTGTTTTGTTTTTGTGCCTAGCAATTACCACCAAAAACTGGGGAAAGATGTGAGAAATCTTTTTTTAAAAAAAACTTACATTTTCAGCCTTAAATGCCTAGACTCTAGTTTCCAACGCTATGGAATATTGATTGATTGATTAAGAGGATTTATATCCTGCCCTTCTGCTGTTAAAAACAGAGCTCAGCACAGCTTACAAATATAATAAAAACAATAAAAATACACAATCAATATAAAACCATAATAAAAACACAAAATAGCAACAAACATAAAGTAAGTCAGGGCAGCAGTACGGTTAACCATTACATACAATATATTTCAAAGATGTGGTGGGTGGAGAAAAACAAGAAGCCAAAATGTTAGAAAAAGGAGTCTTTCACACCACATGCTCAGTTCTAAATACTGTTGCAGCAAGTTTTACAAGTTCCTCCAGTATTCCACTGACACACGCACTCAGACATTCAAAGTATCTGTAAGTTTCTTAGGTTTTATAAAAGCAGAGCTTTGCTTAACTCAAAATTTCTTCTCCCTTTGATCAACCACATCTACACAGGTTCCATCTCCCTACTCAAAATGAAACTGGGCCTGGAAGTGTGCAACAACCCCACACATACCTTGCTAATTAGATCACCAGTGCCAGGATGTCTGTCTTATCGACTACTCTCCTGCTCCCCCCCCCCGCACCGGGCATCATGACCATATTGACCCAGTGAAAAAAGCAGATAAGAGAAAAATCAACTCATTTGAAATGTGGTGCTGGAGGAGAGCTTTGTGTATACCATGGACTGCAAAAAAGACCAATGATTGGGTGTTAGAACAAATTAAACCACAACTATGAAACTGAGGTTATCATACTTTGGACACATCATGAGAAGACATGATTCACTACAAAAGACAATAATGCTGGGAAAAACAGAAGGGAGTAGAAAAAGAGGAAGGCCAAACAAGAGATGGGATTGATTCCATAAAGGAAGCCACAGACCTGAACTTACAAGATCTGAACAGGGTGGTTCGTGACAGATGCTCCTGGAGGTAGCTGATTCATAGGGTCGCTGTAAGTCGTAGTCGACTTGGAGGCACATAACAACAACAACCTCTTCAAAGTACTGATAAGCCTCTTGTTTTAATTAATAATTATAAATTCTTGCTCTTATCACTAATGGGAGTTAATTATCTTGCATATGCCCATAGTAAATTTTCAGATACTTTCAGACCCTCAGCAATTTTCAAGTGGTCTATGTAATGTAGAAGAACAGTTTGGGAACCCCTGGAATAAGACTATATGTCCCTATGCTGCTCTCACCCCTCATTTAGGTGCCTGGGATGCATGCGTGTGGACATACCTCCTTACAATTATGGAAAGTGATTCTTAATAAGTCTCCAGACACAAAGTTACATAGGTATTTATCAGTAGTTTAGTAGAAAATTCAGAAGTGCAGAGTCCCTTCATGCTAGTTGCAGCCATATACACCCTTTTTTGCTCCTGGATTAAGAATGAGATCTTTGTTAATGCATTCTCTCACAACAACAAACATCTCTAGGAGCCAATCAGCATGTAAGTGGAGAGCTTTAGCAACTGAGAAGAGTCTTCTCAGTGGCTGACTCACCTCCTTTCACTCTGATTGGCTCCAATCAGCAGGAAAGACAAGGAAGCCTATTAGAAGACTCTTCTCAGTGACTAACACACTCCCTTTTCATGCTGATTGTAGGATGCTTGGAGACATAGGGACCCTGCTCCCCAAAAAGCAGAGGAACTGAGACCCCCTACACTCCTGGTGCTTTTGAACATGACCGTAAAATATTTTGTGACGTGCAAGTTCGATATGACATTATTTATTAAGTGTGCTTAGGATCACACTGATGGCATTCCCAAATATGTACTTTCACACAGACTTTGGTTTTCCATAACACAATGTTCGTCCAAGCCTCCACACTTGCAGGGGGCACTACTTGCACACCCCTTCCATAAGCACATCAAAGTTGGATACACACCTGAACCAAGACCCAGACAACAGGGTATTCAAAACGAAAAGGTAATTACAGTGGCTGAGTAGATCTTGTACAGTGGTTATACTGACTGGACAACCACTGTCCTTCATATTTTACAAAATACTTTTTCCTATATAGAAAATACTTTTTCCTATACAAATATTAAATTTCTGTATATGAAAAAGTAATATATGAAGTGGTCTCAATAGTGAGAAAAGTAAACAAGTGAATGGTGACCCAAATGTTTTTCATTCTCACGTTATGAAGCTAGCTGCCAGATGATGTATTACATTCCCTACACGTGCAGCGTAGACAAAAAACAGCACCCAAGCCACCATTCAATACATGCACGTGTTCTTTCGAACATCTAAAAGTAATGTGTGACACAGTCCTCAAATGCCTTATAAGATGCCTCAAACATGGTCTCTTGTTCTACCAGCATGCCTGGTAAATTGCTTTTAGAGAGGTTCACAGTTATGATTTCCTATTTATTTAATCTAAAAATATTTAAAATACATAAAAACAGCCAGGGGAAGATACTGGGGAAATATAAAACAAATACAAATAAAAGGGGGGGGAGGTGAAGAGACCTTAAATGTGTAATAAAAACATCATCATCAACAACAGCAATAACAAAAAGCAAACCAGGAATATCACTGGTTGATTTTAAACGTATTTGGCTGACACTTAATGTTAAACAATACAATAGTCCCTGCCAGGATCGTGAGCCAGCCCAGTGTCCACCTAGGGCAGGCGGGACTCACCCTCCTCCTCTGTGTTCTTCAGCCGCCTCTGCCCTCTGCCCTCATGCAATAGTCATGCCCCACCAGACTGCCGGCTCCAGCAGGCAACAGAGGCTGTTCTTGCCACCATTTGCCTTCCCCAGGCCTGGAGAAAAAATGAGGCTGCTTTGCCACCAAAGAAGGGAAGGAGCTGTGTGTGCGCATGCACACCTCTCAGCAACTACCCTGCCGGCACATCTGCCTATCTGTCCCTATGCAAAGGCATTGCAATGAGGTTTCTATCTAGACACTGCCTCAGGTCAACCAAACTGAAACACAATCCTGGCTTCACTGATTGGCTGCAATCCTGAACGGGCGGGGTTAAAGCTAGGAAGTGTATACAGTACAGTACAGATTTGATTAAAAAAAAGATTTAACAGTTGGGGCGGCGGCTGGCGTTTTTATGTATATCTCGAGAACCGGACCACCTAGAAACTTAATTTTTTAAAAAAATTAAAGCTGAGAATCCGGGCCACCTAAGGGGCTAAACTGGCACCGAGACAGAATCCGGGTAAAACCCTGCTAACCAGGCAATATGGCAACCCTAAACCAATCCCAATGGGGCTTGCATTTGGTGTCAAATTTAAAAGGTGCCACATGTAAGCCCTACTTGCAGAGGAACAGTAAGGAGCACATTCTTAAGGATCTTAGTTGTCCCTTTGTTGATAAGCTTTACCTGCCACACACCTTTGGGTTCCCAGATGTTGCCGGACTACAGTTCCCATAATTCTCGGGAAAGGGTGCCCTAGTCTAGTATCTTGTTCCCAGCTTCAGCCAGCCAAAAGCTTCTGGGGAGTCTACGCTTGTCCTCTCCCATTGTTTGTCCCACAGCAATTGGTTTTGAGGGGTATATTTCCTCTGAACATGAAGATCCTACTTAGCTATCCTGGCTTATCCCCATTTATAGATCTCCCTCTCTATGAATTTGTCTAATCCCCTTTTAAAGCCATCTTAACCAATGGCCATCATCATATCTTGCAGCAACAAAGTCCATATGCTAATTATTTATTATTATGCTGTGAAAGAAAACACTCTTGTTTCTCCTTCCTGTAGCTAATACCAACCAACTGATTTGGAGTTCAAGTGTTATCAGAGAGGAAAGAAAAATGATCTCTGACCCATTTTCTCCACATCATGTGCAAATTTTATTCCACCATGAGAGCCTTGCAAACAACCCCAAAGCAGAGAACCGCAAACCAAAGGTTTGGCTTCTGTGGCTCTCTTTTACATATTTTGGCCATCACACATAATGGAGGGGGGGTCCAATGATGTCACTCAGCTGACATTAAGACTTCCATCAGCAGAAAGGGCAGGGAAGCAATTTATAGGGATTCACCTTCTCTGCTGCTGCCCCCTTCCCTGTGTTCCAACTACATTTGCTCTGGAGGGTCCCCCAGCCCTCTGGATTAGACGTGTTAGGGCTGCAGAGGGAAGGGAAAGTGCCAAAATTTGCTCCCTTCCCTGTTCTCCTCACAGAAGAAGCCTCAGCTGAGTGACAGCCCATAGACTGGGAGGTGGATGAAGCAGCAGGGAGGCTGCTTTTACATAAAGAGGCTTCATCTTTGACCTGGGATTGTTCCCAGCCCACTTCCTCCCAGCAGGGGCCATTTGGATCCTCCTAGAAATCTGACATACTGATGGCACAAATATGTTTCCCTCACTACCACCTCCCTCCACCCTAAAAGCATCTATTCTCACTATAGTCGAGACTCACCATCATCTGCAAGTGTTGGACAGGCAGCTTCAATGAACAGATCAAATATTTTCTGAGGATTTTCCCTGAGGAGAGAAGAGGAACCAATAAACAGAGATCTGCCCTAGTAATTGACAAAAGAGTCTCAGAAGCCATGTGCATTTTGGTATGTGAGTACAGCTGACTGTAAAGGGTAGAATAAGATGGAGGTATGCTGTTGACAAGCGTGGGAATCAAGATTTCCTGGCATAGCATGAGGTTCAGGTCACGTTTAAGTAAACCTGTAATGTGTGCCAGTTCCAAGCATTTTAAAAACAGTTTTAAATCAGATGGGGTTTACTGAGATTTCCGTTTTCTAGCTCACGCTATCTTTGTCACTGTTAATAGGATCCATACTAACTATTTCAAGCCTCTATCTACCTCATCCTCAGTCACATTAAACAAAATCAGCACTGGAATTAATGTCACGTTATATCCCTATAACTTGCACCTTTTGTCTCCAGAAATTATTTAGCACATGTTCCGGAGATTCACATTCGCGGCTGAATATTTCCAGCATTTAAAGTGGGTCTCTGAACGAATTCTCAAATTCTGTTGAGCCTGAGTGGTATTAAGTACCATCATAATAATAATAAATTGAGGACAAGAAATCATGGTGTTTGGGGGCACTGTTGTGTTTAAACCTAGAGTTCCATGGGGGCAGTCTAAGGCCTCACAGGACAGCCCCAATGGCCACCTAGAGAGCAGCAGATGAGGGGAACAGTGGCAAGAGGGCCCACCTGGACTGGCCTTGGTATGATGGGCTCAACTGGGGCTGATGCTGGTTGTCGCAGCATCCTTTCTTCCTATTATTGAAAAGCATTTATAGTACTAAAGTGCAACAAAATGCTGGGAATCAAATGACACACACACACACACACATTCTGTAACAAAATGTTTCAGTATTTCCTAATCAGGTAAGTGCATGATTACAGATGCTCATTTATTATTTTTGCCTTACAAATATATTGGGTGGGGAAGAACAGAAATGTTAATTGTGTCCTTACAACTGATGTAATACACAAGGCTGTCAAAAGTTCCCCTTCCTGGTAAGACCATTTAGTCCAAGGTCTAAAATTAGCTGCAGTGCTGCATGGGGGAGGAGTTTCTTGCAAAAAGAAATAGGCCCTCTCTCCGGGCACAGCCTGCCTATGGTAGATTTTTTTGGAGTTGGGGGTATTTATACAAGAATGTGCAGCCTATTTGACATATTTGAGCTGCGTTTCATGCCAGGAAAAGGTATTGCACTCTGTGCCTTGGAGATACAGAGTGAATAAGATTTCCGCTATCCTACCCTCGTCTCTCTAGTTAAAAAGTGGTATCAGGTCCCAGAGTTGGGAAAGAGAACCTGCAGCTGCCACCAGTCAGAACAGAAGATAATGTATGGTCAACGAGATCACAAGCAAAACACTGGAAGGACACAGAAGGAGCAGTGCTTTGGCGGAGGTGAGATTTGTCCGACATGTTCACATTCTGAAAACGAAAGGACAGTATATTTAATACTCACAGCCAGATGTATTTTCTCTGAAGTAAGTCTTATTGATTTTGATGCCATTAACTTTAAAGTAAGTGTGCTTAGGACTGCAGCTTTATTTTAATTTCCAATGTATGATCCAGCTATAATTTATACTTGAAAAGTGCCTTTCTTGGGGAACCTGCAATGTGAGGAAGAATGATGTACTTCCTATCGAGCACAGGAAGTATGCTCAGTGAGTACTGTGTTGGATGCTCTTGTATAAGGCAACTTCCTATCCTCCTAACCAGAGGGGGGTGGCAGGGGATTTGAAAGAAAATCTTCAGTGGAAGGTCCCTAGCTCAGAAGTGAAGTATTGTGTATGCCTTGTAAAGTTCCTTATGCTTTGCATACAGCTCCAGTCCTTAGCATCTCCAGCTAAAAGATCTGAGACAGAAGGGCTAGAAGGTTCTGAGACCCTGGAGAGAATTGTTGCCTTGTGCGGCTGACAACTCATGGTTGGATTGACCAGTGGTCTGACTCAAAGGCAGCTCCATATGCAACTGGGCAATCCACCCACTAGACCCTTGCTGGTTCTTGTAATCACTGTTGTTTCTTCTAGAATCCCATCACACACAATGGCATAAATCAGAGTGGACACCCTGTGACCCTCCAGATGTTGTTGGATTTCAAGTCCCATCAACTCTAGCCAGCATGGTCAGGGAAGATGGGAACTGTAGCCCAGTAACATCTGGAGTGCCACAGGTTGTCCACCCCTGAGCTAAACTGTTTACAAGCTGATCCAAGCAGTACATGTTTGGAAGACCTGGTCTGTAGCATGCTCTCCAGCATTGCAAGGTAACCTGCTGGGATACAACTCTCAGGTCCCTTGGAGGAAAATGTTTCTAGTTTTCCATCCAAGCAGGGATTGGATAGATCCTGACTGACTTTCTACTGTGAAGAATTAAAGCTGAAGAAAAATGAAGGTGAGCTGGCTATGCACACACAATGCCCCACCCTCCTGCTCATAAAACCCAGCCCCTGGTCTTACTTGATCCGGGACCCCATTCTCCTTGGCTCATCCCATCACATCGTCATCCGAATGAAGCCCCAAAAAGGACAGTCTTTCCTTGCAACCAGGCAAAGGGACTGAAGCTCTAAAAACTGACAAATCTCTTTAGAACTGAGTTTGGTGCATTTAAAAAAACAGCATTTCCTTTGTGGCTTTTTGTTAGAGGAAGTATGAGGCCTGTGACTGCCTTAGCTCACTGCAGGGTGCCAGCTTTGATGGGGGTGGATGGCTGTTAATTTGGTCCCTTTCTCTCTTGCTGTATCTCTTTTCAGCTCATCTAAACCTTCAATAGGCAGATTTTGGGGGCCAAGCAGAGTTCCAGATCACTTTAGTGCTTTGACAAAAGAGGAATGAGGAAAGGGGTTATTTTCACCTCTTGGGGTGCTTGGAGACACTGTGCAGACTTGAGAGAACTGTTGCAAGTAGCCTCTTTTGTTGTTGTTATGCGCCTTCAAGTCGATTACGACTTATGGCGACCCTATGAATCAGTGACCTCCAACAGCATCTGTCATGAACCACCCTATTCAGATCTTGTAAGTTCAGGTCTGTGGCTTCCTTTATGGAACCAATCCATCTCTTGTTTGGCCTTCCTCTTTTTCTACTCCCTTCTGTTTTTCCCAGCATTATTGTCTTTTCTAGGGAATCATGTCTTCTCATGATGTGTCCAAAGTATGATAACCTCAGTTTCATCATTTTAGCTTCTACTGACAGTTCTGGTTTAATTTGTTCTAACACCCAATTATTTGTCTTTTTCTCTTATCTGCCTTTTTCACTGTCCAACTTTCATATCCATACATAGAGATCAGGAATACCATGGTCTGAATGATCCTGACTTTGGTGTTCAGTGATACATCATTGGATTTGAGGACCTTTTCTAGTTCTTTCACAGCTGCCCTCCCCAGTCCTAGCCTTCTTCTGATTTCTTGACTATTCTCTCTATCTTGGTTAATGACTGTGCCGAGGTATTGATAATCCTTGACAATCCTTGTCCTCGTTGTCAACTTTAAAGTTACATAAATCTTCTGTTGTCATTACTTTAGTCTTCTTGACGTTCAGCTGTAGTCCTGCTTTTGTGCTTTCCTCTTCAACTTTTATCAGCATTCGTTTCAAATCATTACTGGTTTCTGCTAGTAGTATGGTATTGTCTACGTATCTTAATTATTGATGCTTCTCCCTCCAATTTTCACACCTCCTTCATCTTGGTCCAATCCTGCTTTCTGTATGATATCTTCTATGTATAGATTAAATAAATAGGGTGATAAAATACACACGGGTCTCACACCCTTTCCGATGGGGAACCAATTGGTTTCTCCATATTCTGTCCTCACAGTAGCCTCTTGTCCAGAGTATAGGTTTGCACATCATGACAATCAGCTGCTGTGGCACCTCCATTTCTTTTAAAGCATTCCATAGTTTTTCATGATCTACACCAGCCTTTCCCAACCATCTTTCCTGACCATTGGCAATGCTGGCTGAGGCTGATGGGAGTTGTGGTCCAACAACATCTGGAGGCACACTGGTTGGGAAAGGCTGATCTACACAGTCAAAGGCTTTGCTGTAGTCTATAAAGCACAGGGGGATTTTCCTCTGAAATTCCTTGGTCCATTCCATTATCCAACGTATGTTTGTGATATGATCTCTGGTGCCTCTTCCCTTTCTAAATCCAGCTTGGACATCTGGCATTTCTCTCTCCATATATGGTAAGAGTCTTTGTTGTAGAATCTTGAGCATTACTTTACTTGCATGGGATATTAAGGCAATAGTGTGATAATTACTGCATTCTCTGGGATCCCCTTTCTTTGGAAGTGGGATATATATTGAACGCTTCCAGTCTGTGGGCCATTGTTTAGTTTTCCATATTTGTTGACAAATTTTTCTCAAAATTTGGACAGATTCAGTCTCAGTAGCTTGTAGCAACTCTGTTGGTATGCCATCTATTCCTGGTGATTTGTTTCTTCCAAGAATTTTAAGAGCAGCTTTCACCTCACATTCTAAAATTTCTGGTTCTTCATCTTATGGTTCCTCCGTGAATTAATCTGTCATCCTGTCATCTCTTTTATAGAGTTCTTCAGTGTATTGCTTCCATCTTCCTTTTATTTCATCTCGGTCAGTCAGTGTGTTCCCCTGTTGATTATTCAACATCCCTACTCGTGGTTGGATTAGCACAATTATGTCTTCCCAATGCTTTCATTTTGGTGACTGGTTGGCCTTTGATAACTGGTGGCTACCAATTATTAAACACCTTACTGGCGTAGGTGGCGGCTGACAGGTGGGAGAATGAGAGAGAGGGGAACAGTGTGGCTATTTAAATATAAGAGGAGGAAGTCCAAATTTTGCAGCTGGCTGACAAGAAACAGCAGGGAGGTGGAGGCTGTATGCCATGGCACTTGAGGAGCTGATGAAACTGAAAGGATGGGCATTGTCTATCTGCTTTCTCCTGCCCAACTTGTCAAATAAACAAATGTCACAAAACCAACAAATCTTCAGTACACTCTCCTTTTAAGTAAAATGACTCAGTAACAGCTGCTCCTGGAACTTACTACTACAGCAAGAATTGGAGAGTGTGAAATAGTATTGTTAGGACTACTACTAGGTAACTATCTCTGCTGATTTGCTTGCTAATAGTCAGTAATGATAAGTTGATGTTTCCTCAGTGAGGGTTAATAATTGAATTAGATGTTCTCCAGAATAGGTATCCCCAGGCGTGAGTAGAAACACACTCACTTTTTTTAAAATTCAGCTTCAAAGAGATTTTGCAACTGATTAGCAAATCAACCTGTTCCTCCTTGAGGTGTGGCCAGTGGAAACTCTTTCATCTGGTTGCTAGGTGCCTTTGCAGCCTAAGGCTTTCAGGAGAAAGGAAGAAAGGCATTTGAATTTGGAGACAGAGTACTACTAACTGACCTGGAAGAAGTGGGGGTCCACCCTTTTGTTCCCTGTGAATCTGATGCAGAATCAGCAATTTTGGTATTTTTGCTTGTTTTTTGCTTATATATTTGCAAATAAGGCAGATATTTCCAGTGCTAGAAATGAACTAATTCATATTATTAATGAAGTCACTGAATTAATTCAAAAATCTCTGAATTATGTCTGAATTACACAATTTCTGGGTGATCGGAACGTGAATTAAGCTGTGGTGAAACTTGGGTGATTTTTAATTCAATTCAATTTTAATTCATTACTTGAATATTGTATATATATATAGGGTTTTCCTCACACTTAACTCTGTTTGTTTGTGGCCATTGCATTTACCATTTTTACCTATCTGAAAAGTGATGCCACTGTTTAAGCTTAAATATCATAATTGTCAGGAAAAATAAATTAAACAGTTGTTCACATTATGCTATGTGAGCTGGGGGGGAAATGCAGAGGACCACATGAATGAATGGTGAATTAAATTGCAATGAAATTCTGGAGGAGGCAAACTTGAACAAATTCCTTTTTGGAGGGGTGGGAACGAACTGGAACCAACCTCATTTCAAAATGTTGTTTTCAAGCACTGGATATAGAGATGCTAAATTCTACAGATTCTCTCCTCCAGAGGAAATTAGACTCTATAGCAGTGTTTCCCAACCTTTATGAATACAGGACCCCCTTTGTTACCTCAAAAATTTCTGCAACCCCTACATGCTAATTGTTGTAATTTTAGTCTCTAGTTTATTAGTTAATTTAAGTTAGTTAATTAAAAAAACAATGTAGGGTTAAATAATGTCAATAAATTCATCACAAAAACAAATATGATGATGATATTTATTACCTGCCCTTCACCAGAAGGTCCCAGGACAGGTTATAAGCAATTTTTAACAAATTGTGAAGGAAATGAAAGGAAAGAAATAAAAGTAAACCACTCAAGAGTCGTGAACAGAGCCTGGTTGATACCAGGGCATTTGGACTCTGGTTTTAAGTGTTCCACCTGTATACAATGATGCCTCCTCTTCAGCATTTGGCTCACGAAGCTCCGGGAAAATGGAAATGGCCTGCCTTCAAGTTGATCCCGACTTATGGCTACCCTATGAATAGGGTTTTCATGGTAAGCGGTATTCAGAGGGGGTTTACCATTGTCTTCCTCTGAGACTGAGAGGCAGTGACTGGCATTTTAAAGACACTAAGTCAGCTTTTGACAATTCTAAAACACATTAAACCGCTGTCCAACTTTTGAGCAGTAGCAGACCTAGGTTTCATGGTGGCACTAATGACAGATCCCTCATCCCCTTGTCAACTTTGTCCCACAATGCAATATTATTTTTCCCCTTAAGGCGGAATGAATAACAGCTATTGAGAATGTTTATGCCAATGTTTGTTTATATGTATAATTTCTCTTGTTCTACTAATTATTAATACTCTGTTAATGGGAGCAATAGCTACTGATCCCAGCTGTCTCACTGAGCAACTCTTCTGTCTTCCAAAGAATCCCACAGACAATGCTCACCTGCACTTACTACCAATTTCCTCCTTGCACTGCCATGGGACCCAATAGTCCTGGTTACATTGATCAATGCTCAGCTGTATCCTCTTAATGAGCAATCCTACCAGGCAGAAATTCACCAAGAGTGCTGAAGGATAATATTTATTTATTTATTTATTTATTTATTTATTTATTTATTTATTTATATACCGCCCCATAGCCGAAGCTCTCTGGGCAGTTTACAATAACTAAAAAAATATTGGTTGTGTAATTACTAAATGGGAGCTGCAATGCATTACTCATATTGGACAGGTAGTAAAAACAAGGAAGGAAGGAGAGCCCGTTCTACCACCTGAACCTGTTTGTCCCACACCCTGGTAGTTTCCTCAGCTTTCTTTTGCTGTAGGCTATTCCAACCACCTGTGTGAAACAGAATGACCAACTATTATCTCAAGTGACAAAACTAGGTCACAGACCTATTGGTTCCTAGCAGTAGCGTCACAAAGGGGAGCTTAGCACAGTTCCATGGATTTCTGTTGAAGGGGTATAAGGCAACTGATAGGGCAAAGAGGCATTTGTGGGGATACTTAGTGCTGGACAACTTCAGAGATTCCTGCCTCAAAAGAGTTCCAGGCTTTTGTGTATGTGCATGTAATGTAAACATTTAAAAATGACTGTTAATACCAATGCAAATAAAATTCATAATTATTATATTTATATTACAGGGGATAGGACTATGACTGAGAGAGTGTGGCTAGCCTTGCAAAGTAGCCCAATGTCTATAATACCTATTTTGCCAAAGTGAGGGGGGAGGTAGTTTGTGACAACCCTGAAATGTATTGCAAATTGTATTGTTTTCATTGTTCTATTGATGTATTACTGATGTTTATTGGTGTATCTTTGTATTGGTGCTCTTTCATAAGCTGCCTTGAGGGCCTTTTGGCCGAAAGGCGGGGTAGAAACATCAAAATCAAAATCAGATCATGTGTGCACTTCCAAGCCACAATATGGAAACCAGTCAGAAGCAGAACTGATGGGGAGGGAGGAATTAATTGATCCTCTCCATTTTTTTTCTTGCTGTGTTTAGTTGGAGGCTGAGTTACAGAACTGGAGTTTGATTTGATAGCACTGGGAGTGGAGAATCCACCTACAAGGACTTCCCCTGCTGGTTATACTTAATATGCTGATACCACAGAATACCACTTTCTTGGCTGGCTACATTAACTGCAGCAATATTATTTTGCTACTATGATGCACCCTAGTACTCAAGAACTACAGGGGTGCAGTATTTTAAAGACACTTGTGCCATGTGCCAAAGTAATATTCACAAGCACCTTGCCTTCAAACGCAACAAATCCATTGTTTTAAGCCGAAAAGACTACCAGCATCCTGGTACTGATAAAGGTAACAGCCCTCCTTTTGTTTTGCTTAAAGCAAGATCAAAGCCATTTAAAATCTAAATGGAAAATAATAGCAGAATAGAGTTAAGCACAACACACATAATTTCAGAGGCTTATAAAACACTTCCATATTTTCTGAATTGACAGGACTGCAGAAAATGGACAGTTGTCCCCATAGTGAATAAATTTCTTCCTAGTTTTTGGTGAATGGTGGTGTGAGGATTTCAGGCTGTATCCCTCCAAGTAAAGGGTGGGGGAGGAAGAAGAGAACCACCAGTGCTTTAGGTAGGCTTGTGGTCCCACTTCCTTGTTACACCACTCAACCTGGCCACAACAGGGCTAGCCTGCTTTAAAAGAGTGGATTCAACAAGTCAAGCTCATAAACCAACATTAGCCTGTTATCATAGTTCAATAGTTTATTATGGAGACATAACTGCTTTGACAGCAAACACTCAAAAGGGGGACTACATTTTACCCTAAAGGACAGAGCCCCATCCCCCCTCAACCCCTCTAAGTTCCATTAATCTTCTCTTTAAGCCCAGCATGGATGAAGAAACAAAAGAACAATGCAAGTTACAAGTTAGTGCATATTCATCTCTGAAAACAAAAAAACATACATGACCACAGAACACTAAGGACAGACATCGCAGCAGGAAAGGTGCCTTGGAGAGTGGGCAGAGGGGTAAGAACAGGTGTGGGGTAAGATGAAAAAATATATTGGTAGTGGTTTAGCTAGACATATTACCGCTCACTGTCATTCCAGAACACAGCTTTGAAGCCTGTTACCCCCATCAATTCTGTATCCATCATTCCACCTTGCAACATTTGGGATAGGTAGGTGGGAAGGACTTAAACACATAACTTAATTCCTTTAGGTTGGCCTAGAACAGGGATGGAGAACCTGTGGCCTTCCCAATGTTGTTGGACTCCAACTCCCATCAGTCCCAGCCAGCATGGCCAATGGTTAGGGAAGAAAGGAGGTGGAGTCCAACAGCATCTGGAGGGCAACAGGTTCCCCAACCCTGGTCTAGAAAGTTCAAGTCTATGCCAGTGCAGGCAATATGGTCCATTGGTTTAGAAGACTGGTGGGAATAAGGAGGAGTCATGGGGGAGGGAGAGAGAGAGGAGATCTTCATGCTACTTCTTCCTCTGCCTCCTCTTCAAATTCTCCTTCTTCAGCAGTAGCATCCTGGTATTGCTGGTACTCTGAGACCAGGTCATTCATATTGCTCTCTGCCTCCGTGAATTCCATCTCATCCATGCCCTCTCCCGTGTACCAGTGGAGGAAGGCCTTGCGGCGGAACATGGCTGTGAACTGCTCAGAGATGCGCTTGAAGAGCTCTTGGATGGCTGTGCTGTTCCCAATGAAAGTGGCTGCCATTTTGAGGCCACGGGGTGGGATGTCACACACAGCTGTCTTCACGTTGTTGGGGATCCACTCTACAAAGTAGCTGCTGTTCTTATTCTGCACGTTCAGCATCTGCTCATCCACCTCCTTCATGGACATCCTACCACGGAAGACTGCCGCTACAGTCAGGTAACGCCCATGGCGGGGGTCACAGGCTGCCATCATGTTCTTAGCATCAAACATCTGTTGTGTCAGCTCTGGCACAGTCAAGGCCCGGTACTGCTGGCTGCCACGACTGGTCAGAGGGGCAAAGCCGGGCATGAAGAAGTGGAGACGAGGAAAGGGTACCATGTTAACCGCCAGCTTGCGAAGGTCAGCATTGAGCTGGCCAGGAAAACGGAGGCAGGTGGTCACACCACTCATGGTAGCAGAGACCAAATGGTTGAGGTCTCCGTAGGTGGGAGTTGTAAGCTTGAGGGTTCGGAAGCAGATGTCATACAGGGCCTCATTGTCAATGCAGTACGTCTCATCCGTGTTCTCCACCAACTGGTGCACTGAGAGAGTGGCATTGTAAGGCTCCACCACTGTGTCCGAAACCTTGGGGGACGGCACCACGCTGAAGGTGTTCATGATACGGTCAGGGTATTCCTCTCGGATCTTGCTGATCAACAGGGTCCCCATCCCTGATCCAGTGCCCCCACCTAGAGAGTGGGTGAGCTGAAACCCCTGGAGACAGTCACAGCTCTCCGCTTCCTTCCTTACCACATCTAGGACAGAGTCCACCAGCTCAGCTCCTTCTGTGTAGTGTCCTTTGGCCCAGTTGTTTCCAGCACCACTTTGACCTGAGCAGCAAGGAAAAAAGTCAGGGGTTGAAGGATAAGACACTCAGTTCAGGATTGGCTTTTTTCAACAATGCAGTTTCTTTGAAGAAGGCAAACCATTTGGCCCTCATTTACATAGGCCTCTGAAAGGTAACCCAAACAGGTGATCCTTTCATGGGAACAAACACATTTCAGAAGAGACCCTCACACACTTCAGCTTAGCCCCAAACTTAAACAAACTCAACTTCTGTCAGCTTCAGGTAACATACCTGAAACCTCAATGAAAGGCTGTATTCAGGGAACTTAGTGCAATCCTAACTAGAAGTCCTACTGAATTCAATGGGACTTACTCCCACTTAAGTGGGGTTAGGACTGCAGCCTACAGTATCCAAGCCATTCCTCTCAGGCTCCTAGCAACTACTTATAACCATTCTGTAAGTATGTAACAGTTTGTGTATGCAAATCCAATATTTATGAGTAATCTTCACCATCATTTAAGTAGTAGGCTCCTAGCCTTACGATAGTTTGGAGAACTGCAGGTGGCATCTGTAAAAGGTTCCTGTGCTTAGGGGTGGGGTGCTTTTGTACTCTGCATGACTAATTGCTCTTTATGGTTTCCTATCATTTACCTATGCAAAGAATACTGATCTCTTGCGAAGAGTAAAAAGTTCTAAAAAAAACCCCCTATGCTACTTTAGAACTACATTTACAAAACTAGGGCATAAGCCACATACACAGTGTGCACACAGCACTGATCTGCTTAACTAATTCTCCATGAGCTGTTTTACACTGCAAAGAACCTTATCCTTTGAGTCATCTTAAAGCCGAAATGTAGCAGTTTTAACCCCCTTTTCCCCACTGATATACAGCATCATCATTATTAAATTGTATTACCCGCCTTCACCAGGAGGTCCCAGGGCAGGTCACAACAATATAAAACAAATTATTAGAAAACAGTTAAAACCAAATCGCATTCACAACTAGAGAGGGTCTCAAAATGTATATATCTCAGCCATCAAAAGCCAGGGTGAAGTGGTGTGTCTGACTAGGATTCAGTTGTGATTATATCTGACCATGATTCAGATATTGCCAGTTATAAAAAAATCTGTACATCACAGGAGCTTGAAGCTGCTATGGTAATAGAGTCTTGGACTGCGACCTGGGAGACCAGGGTTCAAATCCCCACACAGCCATGAAGCTCACTGGGTGACCTTGGGCCAGTCACTGCCTCTTAGCCTCAGAGGAAGGCAATGGAAAACCACCTCTGAATACTGCTTACCATGAAAACCCTATTCGTAGGGTTGCCATAAGTCGGGTTCGACTTGAAGGCAGTCCATTTCCATTTTCTGCATTATAGAATGCAACTGCTGTTCTCCAATTACAAAACTTACTCAACCCTTCCCAAATTGCAAATGGGCTCTAAGGTCTTCATTCTGTAAGATCTCTCCTTCCATTCCTCCCACTATAAACCAAGCCACACTCCCAAGTTGTGCATACAAAAATCAAGAGGTGGTGGCTTTCTATTCACCCCAGTCAGAATATATATGCTGGCCCATGTCTGTGGAGAAAAAAAAGTAGCACAGAGACAGCAAAAGCTGTTGCTAGCTCATTCCAGTCCCTTCCTCTGGGCACCTCTTTTTCTTTCTCAGACACATACACATGCATGGGAGGTGGTTTAATTAAGAGTTAATTTTGCATAATTCGTACTGCATCAAATCTTGCAGTTTTTAACTTGAGACACAGCCAGTAAGGTTATTCCTGCTAGTAGATAGCATCCTGGTTATGGAACAGCATCCCCAGAGGTTTTCCTGGTGCCATCTTTGTGGTCTTTTTGGTGCCAGGTGTTCACTCTGATCTTATAAATAACTTCTGTGTTCTTGTCCCCAGGTTCTTCCCCAAGTTTTAATTGCGTTTTTTAGTTTTAAATTATATTGTAATTGTTTTGTTAGCAGCCCATCAAATGTATGTTATAAGACAGCTATGTACAAATAAATAAAAAAATTAAAAATGCCCCTCCTATCCCAAAACAAAGCGCACTTTGAGAAAAAAACTAGGCACTCTCTATGGGTACAGCATACACCAGTCTTCTTAGCAGCTAGAACCAGCCTGGTAGCAAATGAAAATTTGATTTACGCCTTAATACTACAGGTAGGACCTGTCCTAAGCTGGCATTAAGATTGCTTCAGAGGTCCTGTATATAGGCTCACCTGTGAGGTTAATTTAGTTGGAAGGCATAAGAAACAGGACTTTTTCTGTGATGGCTCCCAGGTTATGGAACCCACTCAGGTGCCCATGGCTCCAACATTATAAGCTTTAAAAAAATATATTTCTGCCTTCTCTTAAATAAGGTCTCTCAATATTGCTGCTATAAAAAGATTGAGCTGTTCTTAAAATGTTTTAGTATTATTATTGGAATCAATGTTGCCATTTTATTGTTTTAAATTAACTGGCCCTTTAAAAGAAATAAAATTATGCAGTTGCCTTAGTCTGGATTTTCTTGTTCTACAATATATATTTCGTGATTATGTAGCCTGTCTTGTAAAGGCTATGCCTTAAAAAGGTGGTCTATAAATAATTGGCCTTCCCCAGCCTGGTGCCCTCCAGATGATGTTGGACCACAACTTCCATTGGCTATACTGGCTGGGGCTGGCAGGGGTTGGGAGCCCATGACATAAAAGATCCTAACCATATAAACTTGAAGGGCACCACTTACAATATCTGGTGCGCTGCACTGGCTTTCAACCCACTCTGATCCTGTAGGAAAGTAAACAGCCGAGTTTGCATATCATGTTAAACCATAATTAATGTTTAATTATGGTTTTAATGTGAATTAGGAGCATTCTACTCAAACATATCTGTTTTACTTCTCTCCCGCTCCTGGAGCAACCAACCACAAGCTTTGGCTTGTGTCATCCAAACCTGCACTTGTGGTTTGTTTCCTTCAAACAAACCATTAGCAGTAAGCCAGAAACAAACCTTGACTAACGCTTGTGGCTTGTTTGTTGCTCCCAGTCATGGTGTGGCCAGGAGTGGGGACTTTTGAACAGTGTGCACCAGCATGCTACTCATGTGCATGAAACCATAGTTAATATCAACTATGGTTATTGTGACATGCAAAATAGGTTGCTGATTTTATTTTATTTATGCATTATGCTGAATGGCATATATGCCCTGCCCCCCCAATTATCCTCACAACCATCCTGAGTGGGAAGTCATACCAAGGATCTTAGATTGTGCCTTTGGGCCACTCTTGAGTTTCATTGCTGAGCAGCGATTTGAACCTGGAATTCCCATGCCTGACACTATTATCTGTTGCATCACCCAGGTACCAACCCTTCCCCCTATTGCCTATAGGAACATAGGAAGTTGCCTCATATCGAGTCACACCATTGGACCTTCTATGTTAGTACTGTCTATACTGATTGGCAGCAACTCTCCAGAGAGAAGTGTCTCCCAGCCCTACTTGGAAATGCTGAGAACTGAACCAAGGAATGCCAAGTAGACACTCTACCACTGACCTATAGCCCAGTTGCTCACTTTGACAATAGCTGGCTTATCCTATCACAGTTCAAGTAGCTCAGGTTTGAGATATTGCGATCTCTTACACACCGTATCTGTTTTTTAATCTGACTGGATAACATCTGCAACTGCAGCTTAGCAATACTCCTACCCAATAGTTCCTTACCAAAGACAAAGTTATCAGGCCTGAATATCTGCCCAAAAGGTCCAGACCTGACAGAGTCCATGGTGCCGGGTTCCAGATCAACCAAGACAGCTCTGGGCACATACTTGCCACCTGAGCGGAGAGAAAGAAAAATGTTTAGAACCAATTTAAGAACTCACCTGGTGACAGCAGCTCTCCCTCCATTCCAACAGATACTCTAGCATTTAATCTGAGAAGCTCATTGTTGAACAAAATCAGCTCTAGAGCAGGTTCAGTACTACTCTGTTGATGGATCAAATACACCCAATTCTCCCTCTAAAGCAGAGACAGGGAACCCAGTGATCCCCCGGATGTTACTCCCATCATCCCCACATGATTGGCCATGCTGGCTGGGGTTGATGGGAGTTAAAATCCAACATCACCTGGAGGGCCACTAGTTGCCCATCTCTGCTGTAAAGGGCTCAGAGCAATGGCTCCCAAGCCAGCTTACAGGGCCAAGGCAGCAGAACTGCCTTTAGGTCTTGACCATCCTCCGGGCTCTCCAGCAAAGAGATGATTGACTTTGATGGGATCCTTCTGCAGTGAGGAACTTTGCCATCATCTCTCAACAACATCTAAGCCATTTCCACAGAAGTCTTGTGGCAATTCCAGAAAACAGCTGATGGCTGCTGCTATAGGCTGTTGTTTCTTTAGTTCCCAGAAGTTTCTTTTCACAATTCCATACAAGGGACTGATCACATGGAGCAAGCAAGCAACCTGTTCTGCAAGCCAGCCACCATTTATGGATGACACCAGATGGCAGCCAGAGGTCAGAGAAGGGATAGCAAAGTGTCTATGTATTGTGGGGGAGGGAAGAGAAAACGGCATATTAAGCGAGGCTAAGGGCCCGGAAGAGGAGAAGGATATGGCTTAATATAGACAATGGAGCTAAAAGAGAGTTACACCAACTGAATTCTAGTACTACAGCATGGTCAGAAGCTAAATACAACCATACACAGTGCCAGCTGATGTTTGGTAGAGCACTGTAGGTATAGCACGCCTTGTTATTTGCACTTTGTACTCCTGCTCTAAAATTAGCACATTTGAGCAAGGAATTGGGAAGATCAGGGTTGTAACTTTCACTTTTTCCCTCTATGGGAGGTTGGGTCATGTGGGCCCTTCAGCTGTTATTGGACTACAACTCCCACCATCCCTGGCCTTTGGCTTTGCTGGCTGGGGCCGATAGGAACAGCAACATCTGGAGAGTCACAATTTCCCCCATCCCTGATGTATGAAAGACTGTTCTAGGCCCAAAGGCAGAACTGTGGTGGGCAAGGGGGATCGGAAGAGAAAGGGAGAACAGCTGATCATACAGAGAAGCTTGAGCAGTGTGGAGTTATGGGCAAAGAGATGAGGGAGGATTTTTGGACTTTGAAACATACAGCGCTGCTAAGAGAACAAACCTGAGGCCTCGTTGTAGTAGACGTTGATCCTCTCCAGCTGTAAGTCACTGTCTCCATGGTAGGTACCAGTGGGATCTATGCCATGTTCATCACTGATGACTTCCCAGAACTGTGGCAGGTGAAGAAAAGGAAAGGGGGGGGAGGACAAAACATCAGGAGGAGCCTTCTCACCGAATCCTTCTGAAATCCAGATGTAGCCAGGCCTCTTGTGAATCACAGAAGCAAATGGAGGTAGCAGATTTCAGACAGCCTTTAAGTCACTACCATTACTTTGCATAGCTTCAATTCATTTCCATTGGGATCAAGTAGAAGCACTGCCCAGTGGATTGGGCCCCTGTGTTAATGTGGGGGGCACCATTTGGGGTTTACCCCCATGCACTAGAACAGGGATGGGAAACATTTTGAGGGCTACAGATTCTCTATCTCTGCACTAGTTAAGCAGCTTCAGCCATGCAAAACTTTCCCTTCATGGGCAGGTTATTATTGCAAGGGCATGCATTTCTTCACAGTTGCAGTTGGCAGCCAATAGTATCCATCACTATACACTTTCTGAATGGAAGAGCCAGGAACTCCGATATCTCTTAGGTGGGTAAGCCAGGTATCAGCATCACCCCTAGTTTAGATCACTTCACCATTCAAATAGCATGGATTGGATTTGCTACCCAGTATCTCAAGCAACAGCAGACCAAGGGTATTGGATGCTCATCATTCAGCAAACTCTATCATCCTGACCCCAGAAGGAACTTGTTTGCAAGATGGCATTCAGTTTCACAGAGAAGCAAACTAGCAGCGCAATTTCATATGTGGCTGGGTGTTCTGTGGTTCTTAAATATTCTTACTTCCCTATATTCTTACTTCTTTCTATATAAGCTCACCTGCCAGATACCCCTTTGGAAAGAATGCAAGATTTGGGGAGATATTCTATAAGGCACACACTCGGGAGTCATTTCACATACTCCAGGTTCAAATCCCAACTCGGTCATGAAATTCACTGGGTGACCTTGAGGCAGTCACCATCCCTCAGCCTACCCTGCCTTATAGGGATTTTGTGAGGGGGGAAATGGTGGGGTGAAGGGTGGGCAGTGGTGGTGGAAAGGAACCATGTACATAATGGCACAGTTCACTCAGGGTAGTGGCCAGGCCTAGTGGACCGAACTCCTGCCATATTCATGTGACTCAAGTGCACATCCTAACACTATCTAAGGTTATACACTGCATGGGAAGATAGACTGTTTGCCTTACCATTGCCCTATCACTGTTGCCCTGGGCTCCCTTTGGGAGGAAGGATATACAGTTAATAAATAAGTAAATAAAATATTAAGATAAGATGGCTTGCCAATATTCATCTTTTCATTTAGGTATCCCAGATAAAATTCTAAAGCAGTGTAGCAGGTTCCCTAGCATATACTTTTGAGAACCACCAGCTTTAATTTAATTCCTCCATTAATTGAGAGGAAGAATTGTTGCTTTCCACAAAGAGGCACAACTTGAAGGGGACAACAGCAAGGAACAGCAAAGCTGGCACATTTCACAGAGCATCAGTGCCACTGAACTCAGCTCATGGAAGAAACGTCAATAAATGACTTCCATCCAACAGCTATTTTGCTGGACACTGCCTCTTCCAGACCAGAGAGCTTTCCATGTCACTCCCATGTCACCTGGTTATGCAGGGAGGTGTGTGACATACTCCTCATGAGACTGTAGCAAAGTTAGAATGTGTGCATGTAGGAAGCCCCTTCACATACACAAGTCTAATATGTCAAGAAGACAGCATCTGGATTTGTTTTTCTCAGTCACAAATTAGCCTTCCACGTGCAAGGAGACTCCTGATATGGAGGCACAATCACCCAAATGCATTCTGGAAGCATTACATATGTATTCTGATTACAGAGAAGGACCATAGCTCAGCATGCTGAAGATTCCGGAGTCAGTTCCTGGCATTTCCCAGGCTAGGTTGGGAAAAATCGCTGTCCAAAACACTGGGGTGCTACTGCCAGTTAGTGTCAACAATACTGAGCAAGGCTGACACTGTCTGATGCAGCTTCCTGTTGTCCTAAATACCGCAGTTTCCCCTGAATGTTTGGATTAAAGTATAAGAGTTGTCTGAATATGGCAAACAGGCCACTGATAACATCCCACTGTCTGTGCCTTTGACACAAGGCAGACACATTGTATTGTAAAGTATCATGTACAATGAGCTATATTAACAGAGTAACATAATACCCAGTCTCATGTTATATTTTAGACACATGATTTAACTGCAGAAACCACACCCATCCTTTAAAACTGCAACTAAGGATGCAACCACACTCTGGAAATGCAACAAGTTGTCATTCATTTGAACTGAGGGATTAGGTACTGTTTCAAGAAGCCTATTTATTGCACCATACAAAGCCACCCAGGTTTGCAGGTACCAATTAGAAAAAAAATAAAAGTGTTTGTGCGAGCTGGCTCTATATACTTCCTAAGCAGCATGAGTTTAGTCTGTGAGGTTTTAAACCTAGGAGAGGGAAGAAGGGCCATCTGTTGGCTCTCTTGCTCCCATCAGCCTCAGCCCTTGCCAAAGGGCCATAGGTTCCCATCCCTAGGCTTAGGAGAAAGCAACTGATGCACTCAACTCTTTTAAGAACTGACGCCACAGCTATAAAGCAGCCCCTCATGCAGATGGACATAAGATCTTCCATGGTGCAGTTATACACTTGAGACCTTGCACCTGTTCACTTCTTGGCTAGACATACAGGCAAAGAAACAAGGAGCAAGAAGAACAATTGGGAGTAATCTCACCATGCTTGGGCAAGTCAGTAAAGTGGAGGCTGCACAGTTAGAAGATCTTTGTAAGTAGGGCTGCCCTTTGAGCAAGGATGGGGAACCTGTCACCCTCCAGATATTTTGGACCACAACTCCCAGCAGCCACAGCCAGCATGGCCAACGGTCAGAGATAATAGGAACTTTAATCCAACAGCATCTGGAAGGCTATAGGTTTTCCATTCCTGTATTTGAGGGCCAGCTCTTTGTTGCATGACCAGGCAATTTAAAAAGCAGTGATTCCCAGTTATGTGCTCCAAGAGGGGCTAAAGTATGCCTTGAAAATAAAATACAGTAATATCTCAGCTAACAAATCCTCCAGGAATGAAGCTCCTTCTAAGGAAGACTTTTTAAAGGTGAAACAGATCAGCTTTGTTTTACTATGGATAAACTTTCAAGGCTGTGCCTTTTGCTTTAAGGTGAAACTGACCAGCCTGGGTCTTTGCTTTGCATTAGAGATCTCTTCCTTCCTCTCAGGGCTGGGGAGGGAAGGATCCAATACATTCAGAGGAGGGGTAGGGGTAGGTGCCTGGAAGGCACCCTTTAAAATCCCTGTTGAAGCTGCCCCCACCATCTATGAGCGGGTGTAGGAACCTATCCCTATTATTTCCATGTTATTCCTACCTCTGTAAAAGAAGTAATGTCCAGGAACACATTTAATTTGTTAACTGAGATATTACTGTATATACATATAAAGCCTCCATACTGTATATGTCTTGTAATAGGCAGGGATATTTAAATTTATGGGACAGTGGCAGCTAGACCACACTAGTTTTACTTGCTCATCCTCCACCCACCCCTCTTATGAGTAAAGATCAGGCAAGAGAAGTACTGCAGTTACCTTCTGCTCTTGCTTGGCATGATGCCACACTAGCATTCCTTGATGCAGCCTGCACTACAGCTAACAGGTGTGGGAAAAGTCCCAGAAGCAAGACCATTGCCAAGAAACTACAGCCCTCCATCTCCAAGACTCAACTTGACTGGGCAAAGAAGGGATGGGATGATGAGTTGGCAATATTAACTTGGGCTATCCTGAAGTTGCAAGGAGATACCTGCCCAGCATTCTGAAAACTAGGCAAGAAAACACTTGTACTTTTTGGAACTAGTGAAATCCTATATTTTAGATGCAGAGACATCTGATACCAAGAGTACAACACAAACCTGGATACTATGGATTTAATCAAGGAGGAGGGCAGTGATTCCAAGATGTGCCAGATTTAGGAAGACTCCAAGCTGCCCTTTGGCAGTTGCAGAGCTTGGAAAAGTTACTTTTTTGAACTACAACTCCCATCAGCCCAATCCAGTGGCCATGCTGGCTGGGGCTGATGGGAGTTGTAGTTCAAAAAAGTAACTTTTCCAAGCTCTGCAGTTGCCCGTGCCATTTGAGAGTTAAACTGTACACCTGGTAAGAGACTACAGACTAAGAAGCAAACAAGAGGGACAGGTACAAGGCCAGGCATGAATGTACATCCTAGGCTGCCCATTTGTGACACGTTCCTAAGCAACTGGTTCTTTGATTGGCTCTAGCTTCCAGAGTCTGATTTAATCAGAGGCAAAGTTAGCTCAGAGACAACAGGGATGAGAGATGGATGCCCTCAGGCTCCTCTTAAAGTTTGCTACTCATGATCATCAAAACAGTTTGGCACCAGAGGGTGAACATCCAAGTGCTGCCACTAATTAATGATGAGGAACAAACTCTATTGAAATGAATGGGAGCTATGAAGAGCATTACTGATCCATTTCAATGTGGCTCAGGCAGGAGAAGTTCTCCACTGATGCAGTGCTTTTTGATCATCTCACTTAGTCAACTGTCATTAAGTGTACGCTAAAGACATTGAGTGATGTAAAAACACATGTCCCAGCCCTAGGAAATAAAATGTAAGCTTGAAATCTCAGTTCTGCTTTGGAATCAAGTAGAAGCTTTGGAGTCTCCGTTTATCATTTTCCTACACACGCACACATGAGCACACACACTATTCCCACTGCAGGCTCCACAGATATTTGGCTTGGCTTCTTTGTGGTTGCTATCAGCACCTCCCTTCCTTGAGTTCTGTGGCACACAGAGAGACCTTGGAAAAGGGAGGGATGTTTACCTCAGTGGCAGGATTTGGCAGAAGGAGCAAGCAAAGCCTTACCACTTCCATCTTCTGCAATCACCCAGTGGGAAGAAGAACTTCCTCCAAGTTCTCTGTGAGCTGGACTTTTCTTGAAAGTGCATGGAGTGCAACTGTTGGCAAGCAGATTTGTCAAAGCTCGGTTAGCAAGGAGGCAGATGTGAACTGGTCAACTCTGTGGTGCCACATCTTCAGCTGCAGTGACCCTTGGTAACTTCAAAGAGGCCTGCACCTGGGCACTGCTGCTGTTCTCCAGGAGAGAAATAGCCCATCAGAAGCATAAGAGCCTGCTTGCATCAGAGCATGGATACACAGGATATTCACCCATGCTCAGGTCAGTGGTGGTGGTGGGGAGGCAGCCGAACCAATATGGATCTGGAGTATCTAAGGCAGGGATGGGGAACCTGTGGTCCTCCAGATGCTGTTGACTCCCAACTCCCATTAGCTCCAGTCAGCATGGCCAATGGTCAGGGATGATGGGAGTCCAACAACGTACAAAGGGCTGCAAGTTCCCCACTCCTGATTTAAGGGAACCATGTGTCCGGGGATAAGCAGAGTATAAGGTGAGACTTCAAAAAAATGCTAGCTGCCAAACTGATTCAGTGTGAACTTTCAGAATCTTCTCTTTTCAGGTTCACAACAAATGTTTAGACAGATGGTAGCTACAGAGAATTGCAAACTGGCCTCCCTGCCTCCCACCCAGCACAGAGAGTACTACTGTGGTATAGTGTCTAAGATCTGAGCTGTGAACTTCCAAGAAATCCCTAGTTTACATCTCACCTTTGCCAAGACTTGTCCCTGGGTGGCTTTAGGCAAGGCTGCTCTGACTCAGCACACCTCCCGCCCCCTCCTCCTTAATTCCCATATGAAATATTGGGGATGAGAAGGCTGACCTACCCTACATAGCTTTTGCAACATGCTCTTAACACAGTAATGCCCTTGATTAACATAAGAACATAAGAAGAGCCTGCTGGATCAGGCCAGTGGCCCATCTAGTCCAGCATCCTGTTCTCACAGTGGCCAACCAGGTGCCTGGGGGAAGCCCCCAAGCAGGACCCGAGTGCAAGAACACTCTCCCCTCCTGAGGCTTCCGGCAACTGGTTTTCAGAAGCATGCTGCCTCTGACTAGGGTGCCACAGCACAGCCATCATGGCTAGTAGCCATTGATAGCCCTGTCCTCCATGAATTTGTCTAATCTTCTTTTAAAGCCATCCAAGCTGGTGGCCATTACTGCATCTTGTGGGAGCAAATTCCATAGTTTAACTATGCGCTGAGTAAAGAAGTACTTCCTTTTGTCTGTCCTGAATCTTCCAACATTCAGCTTCTTTGAATGTCCACGAGTTCTAGTATTATGAGAGAGGGAGAAGAACTTTTCTCTATCCACTTTCTCAGTGCCATGCATAATTTTATACACTTCTATCATGTCTCCTCTGACCCGCCTTTTCTCTAAACTAAAAAGCCCCAAATGCTGCAACCTTTCCTCGTAAGGGAGTCGCTCCATCCCCTTGATCATTCTGGTTGCCCTCTTCTGAACCTTTTCCAACTCTATAATATCCTTTTTGAGATGAGGCGACCAGAACTGTACACAGTATTCCAAATGCGGCCGCACCATAGATTTATACAACGGCATTATGATATCGGCTGTTTTATTTTCAATACCTTTCCTAATTATTGCTAGCATGGAATTTGCCTTTTTCACAGCTGCCGCACACTGGGTCGACATTTTCATCGTGCTGTCCACTACAACCCCGAGGTCTCTCTCCTGGTCGGTCACCGCCAGTTCAGACCCCATGAGCGTATATGTGAAATTCAGATTTGTTGCTCCAATATGCATAATTTTACACTTGTTTATATTGAATTGCATTTGCCATTTTTCCGCCCATTCACTCAGTTTGGAGAGGTCTTTTTGGAGCTCTTCGCAATCCCTTTTTGTTTTAACAACCCTGAACAATTTAGTGTCGTCAGCAAACTTGGCCACTTCACTGCTCACTCCTAATTCTAGGTCATTAATGAACAAGTTGAAAAGTACAGGTCCCAATACCGATCCTTGAGGGACTCCACTTTCTACAGCCCTCCATTGGGAGAACTGTCCGTTTATTCCTACTCTCTGCTTTCTGCTTCTTAACCAATTCCTTATCCACAAGAGGACCTCTCCTCTTATTCCATGACTGCTAAGCTTCCTCAGAAGCCTTTGGTGAGGTACCTTGTCAAACGCTTTTTGAAAATCTAAGTACACTATGTCCATTGGATCACCTCTATCTATATGCTTGTTGACACTCTCAAAGAATTCTAATAGGTTACTGAGACAGGACTTTCCCTTGCAGAAGCCATGCTGGCTCTGCTTCAGCAAGGCTTGTTCTTCTATGTGCTTAGTTAATCTAGCTTTAATCATACTTTCTACCAGTTTTCCAGGGACAGAAGTTAAGCTAACTGGCCTGTAATTTCCGGGATCCCCTCTGGATCCCTTTTTGAAGATTGGCGTTACATTTGCCACTTTCCAGTCCTCAGGCACGGAGGAGGACCCAAGGGACAAGTTACATATTTTAGTTAGCAGATCAGCAATTTCACCTTTGAGTTCTTTGAGAACTCACGGGTGGATGCCATCCGGGCCCGGTGATTTGTCAGTTTTTATATTGTCCATTAAGCTTAGAACTTCCTCTCTCGTTACCACTATTTGTCTCAGTTCCTCAGAATCCCTTCCTGCAAATGTTAGTTCAGGTTCAGGGATCTGCCCTATATCTTCCACTGTGAAGACAGATGCAAAGAATTCATTTAGCTTCTCTGCAATCTCCTTATCGTTCTTTAGTACACCTTTGACTCCCTTATCATCCAAGGGTCCAATTGTCTCCCTAGATGGTCTCCTGCTTTGAATGTATTTATAGAATTTTTTGTTGTTGGTTTTTATGTTCTTAGCAATGTGCTCCTCAAATTCTTTTTTAGCATCCCTTATTGTCTTCTTGCATTTCTTTTGCCAGAGTTTGTGTTCTTTTTTATTTTCTTCATTCGGACAAGACTTCCATTTTCTGAAGGAAGACTTTTTGCCTCTTCCTTGACTTTGCTCGTTAACCATGCTGGCATCTTCTTGGCCCTGGCGGTACCTTTTCTGATCTGCGGTATGCACTTCAGTTGAGCTTCTAACAACAAAGTATTATGAAGATCCCTCTTCCTTCTCAAAGGCTGGGACAGACCCCTGGTTCACACTTGTTCCCAAAAATCTGTTCCCTTTGGAAGTGGATCCTGCTCTGGGAATAAACTGTCACCCAACAGACATTAAGATTAGCTCCTCTGCATAGCAGCATATAGGCAGGGAGCCCCTTCCCAAATCAGGTCAGACCCACCACTGCAGGCAGAGCACCTTGCACAGCCAGTCCCTAGCCATTCCTCATTGCATTCTGCAGCACAGCTCTAAAATTGAGTCAGTCTGCTTCCTTCACTCTGCTGCAGGAACAGCAGCAGTGTGACTGGCAGATTCTATTTATACCCAATATCTATGAAAGCGAGGGACAGCTTGCACGCAAGGATGCAGAAGTCGCTGCACTCTTTAACCTCTGCACACACACACACCCCTCTCAAAGAAAGCAGCCAGACCAGTAGAGAGCAAGCGCCACAGTCATAAATCCAGCACAGAGAGCAGACTTAATAGTTCAAGAGCCTGGTGTGCTGGAGGGGAGAGCAAAGATGGCTGACAGACTTCCTCCTCATTCATCACGCTGCAGGAAAAGGCTTAAGCTGCAGGGATATTTTCACTGACCTGCTCAAAGACAAACCCTCCTGCAGCCTGCCCATGATTCCAAAAGCTGTTGGAACTCTGCTGCCATAAATGAGAACAACCCCTTTCCCCAAATTAGCAATGGAGCCCCTGGTTTGCATTCTGTTCTCAATACCTGCCCCCAAGTTGTCCAAAGAGCTAGTTATGGCTGTCAGAAGTGGCTGTACATTAAAATGAAGAGAGGCCTTCCATTTTGAGCATACAGTCACTTCCTATTTAGCATCCTTCAGGCCAACCCCAGTTGGACTTTTTAAAAGTTACAACCCAGAGGGAGATGGGCACACCAGATGTTTCACAAGGAGACTCTTGCTGCCCGTGTGCTTTTAAACCCAAACCTGAGAGCGCAGCTGCCGCCTTTGTTCTGCAGGAGGTAGGCATGTGGGGAGAGAGCGAGCCAGATTTCATTACCATAAAGGGTGAGGCTACTATTTAAGCCAGCATGGTTCTGCACAGAATCAAGCCTGAATGTCCTATGAACACAAACCATTCCACAGCATGTGTGTGCAGGGGGGGGGGGGATATCAATGCAACAGAAAGCCTGTAGAGCTGTCAGAACCTCACTTTCTGCTGCTACAACTGCATTGAGCCTCAAGGTCAGGATGAATCCGCCATCCAAGGAAGTCCACCAGCTCTGCATGGGCACATGTTTGCATTCATTCCATGTTGTGCAGATAAGTCTTTTAAGCCCTGGGTTGATTAATGCCTTCACATCCCCACCAGATTCAGCAACAAAACAAACAACAACAAAATACATTTTAGATAGGGCAGGGAGATAAACTGCAATTTTGTGCTGGAAAGCCACAGCATAATCTCCAAGGGGCACTGCAGCAAAACAGCTGCCAGTCAAATACAGCAGCCACTTTTAGTGGGCAAAGTCAATAGGGTGCACAGTAATCATTACACTGAAAGGCAAGGGTGCTTTAAAAAGTGGTGGCCCAAGAAGCAAACGCTCTCTCTCTCCTGGAAGGTTACAAGTTAGCAACTGTGGGTAAGTCATAGACCAATTCCTCCCACAGAGAACTTGTTGAGCTCTCAAAAAAGTGAGCTTTACAGTGGTGACTCAAGGTCTGACTCTCACCACAGTGATAAAGTGGTGTCTGGGGCCTGGGCTGGGCTGGGCTGCTTCAGATTGCAGGTAGGGATGTGCCTGATGGAAAGCTTCTCCACACACAAAAACAGGCAGTGGGCAGATTTTTAGATTTCTGTGTGGAGAACTGCTTTGTATGAAGAAGCATTCACTTATGTAATCGTCCACCTGCAGTTTTCAGAGGTACAGCCCTGACACAGTTTGAGCACCTCTGTGATAGTTAGGCCTCCGCGTATCTTAACTGGTCTACAAGGGAAACTGGTTTAGCAGCAAATCCTCCTCCTTTCTATTCATTCCCCCCCCCCAAGCAAACAAAGAGCCTTGTGTAGGGGGAAATATCAGTGGCTCTCAAAGGAGAACACATCTGCTTGTGCTATCCATAAATCCACAACACTCTCTTTTGAAGTCAAGCTTTATGTTACAGTTTACACTAACAAGGTTGGAGCACTTTTGTAGGTTAGCATGGAAAGGTGTGCTACTCTTCTGACCTACTTCCCCTTTCAAGGAAAAAAAAAATTCTTAGGATTTGGTAGACTGTGCCAGAAGCCTGCAGCCAATGAATATAATTTAATAGAAGGGAAACATTATCAACTCGGAGTTTTCTAAGGCAGTTTGTAATTAGACACAAATGTTCTAGAAATGCTTAACGGGTAATGATGGACTAGATGGCCCACTGTGGTCCTTTCAAGTTCAAGTCAAGATGCAGCTATGGAATCCCAAGACAAGCAAGAGTTAATTCCAATCTGCTTCTAGCCATGATGGCATCTGCTGAAGAGTCATGGGAACTGACCTGAGGTTACTTAGGGTGGTAATTTTTGGGGCACTAATGAAGTCCAAGAAGCATCCCTGAAGGATACCAGGATGCAACACAATGTATGCTGTATGGGGAACCTGGTGCAGTCCAGATGTTGCTGGACTACAACTCCCATCATCCTGACAGGTCTTGCTGGCAGTGGCTGATGGGAGTTAAGAGAGCAGCAACATCTGGAGGACCACAGGTACCCCGTCCCTGGTGAAGCTGTTGGGGAAGGGCCTCGGTGTGATCCTGCTTTGTACAACACAGTTTTACTACATTTCCCTGTTGCTGCACAATGTTTGACATTTACACTGTGGCATGTGACAAGTACATATCAGTTTTGCAGCATTCACATGCAGTAGAAGCTCACCGCATGCACATGCAGCAAGACAGAGTCACACTGCAGCAGATTCAGATTCCTACTGCATCCATGTAAAGTGTGTGTGAATCTTGTGCTATTCCACTAATCAGACATAGCCAAAAGGTCGCCTTGAGCCCCATTAGGAGGAATGGTGAGATACAAGCTTAACAAATAAATAACGAATAATAACAGATAAAAGAAAAACGACACATTTCTTCTGGTGTAGCAGGACAACACAGCCTGCCATAGCACAAAATTACTGGATCAGGCCTCGCTTTGACAGCAAGATAATTCCCATACCGATCAAATTTGCACCAAACTCTCTTGGATGAGGAAGAGCAGGTAGGCAATAGCAGAAGGCCCTGCCTGGCCCCCAGCCATCCAAGTACCGCATAATCGCCCGAGAATCCGTCCGCGGCGGCAGGCGAGGAAGGGGGCCATGAGCCCGGAGGAGATCGCCCCTTCCTCGGCTAGGATTTCTTCATTGGGGCAATGGCGGAACCCGTGTTGGCGGCCGCATTGCAGAGATCCACCCAGCCTCACCACACACTCCCCCGATGGAAAAAGTGGCGCAAACAAGGGGCTGGTGGGTTCGGCTCGGGAAGAAGGGAGCAGATCCAGCCTCTCCTTCGCCGCCGCAAAACGCCTCGTCAGCGTTCCCCGGTCCCCACCGTACGCTCCAAGCACATTCCTGCAAGGAGCCATCACAGACAACAGATCACGCTAGAATTTGCAAGGGGTCGGTGGAAGAAATCGGGGCAGCTGAATCCCCTTCCCCGGCCGACTTAGCCCCCAAGACACACACCCTCGCCTCGAGAGCCAAAAGGGCCAGTTAACCCCATAGGAGACGCTCTGGCACAAACTTGCCCTATCACCAGGAACCCTCTGCCCTAACCTTGGCCCCGATCTGGTTGCCGCACTGGCCAGCCTGCAGGTGCACGATCTCCCTCATGGTCTTCTTGCTGCGGATTTAAGCTGCACGTAGGCTCCGATCTCGTCTTGCAGCGCCGCCACTCTTTGACTCCAGCCCGCTGCTCTAAGGCGCCTTAAATGGGGCCCGGCACGGAATGACTGGCGTGAGCCACTGCGCATGGGCTGCAGCTGCCTGCCAATGCAGCCACCCTCTTCTGCTTTACCAAGAGGCCAACCGCTGCAAACGCGCCCGGGGCTTTTCTAGGTGAACCGCGGTAGCTTCTGTAGTCGAGATCCGAAAGCCTGGTCTCTTCTGTGCGCCCTAAATATGTGTGGTGTTGGGGTAGTTATGGATTACATGGTGGGTAAGAAAAGACACTCTGCACGAACTCAAAGGCACTGTTGTTTCACATATTCGATCCTTGCCCATCGTGGCTCACTATGAGCTGCAAGAATAGACTGGGCGAGGGGATTAAGGCGGTGGTAAATGCATCCTTGGAAGAGGGCGTGATGCCATCAGCTCTCGAGGAGGCAGTAATAAAACCAATCTTAAAGAAGCCCTCCTTGGATCCCCAAGATCTGAACAACTTTCGCCCAATCTCAAACTTACCATTCTTGGGCAAGGCGGTTTTGCGGGTGGCGGCGAAGCAGTTGCAGGCGTGTACCTCTTTCTTGGGTCCTATGGGGCTCGTTGAAACGAATACTGCAAACACAATTACAATGTTTGTTTTATATATATATATATTTAAACAATAACTGAAAGGAACATAACACCATGTATGCCAACAGAATATATCATATATCTTCTTAACATAATAATCTCCAAAGTCCAATGCATTCAGCAAGACATAAATGAAGAAGTTGCTTGCAGAAAGTCCAGTAGAGAAAATTCGGAAATTTCCAAATTGCAAACTTCAAAGCCCTAATTCAAGGTGACAAGGGCCTAGTCCTTACTCCCTGGCATTAACAGCTCCTTTTCTCTTCAGCTTCCTCACGGTTTGTACTCAACTCCTTAATACAATCCTTCCATAAGGTTTCTCCACCCGCTGGACCAAACCAATATAACCCATAGGGGTTACATTCTCCCCCACTAAAACTCTGTCGACCCGACAGTTACTCAATTATAGCGCAACTAGAGCTAACTTTATATTATATATTTACATGATTATATTAATGCAATTAATATATTGCAACGTGTAACCACGGGTTGGAAACTCATGATACTTGGTATTGCTGAGAAACTCAAAACATAATCATTAAACTTTGCCGGCTTGGTCTTAATTCTTTGAGACCTCCGGTATATCTTATTGTTTTCTTCTAAATTTGCTGAAGAAGCTACAGTACTGAGAGAATCAATTTCGGCAATTCCCTGCGGCTCAAACACCCTGCTTGGTGTTCCTTCATTATGAGAGCTTGAAAATATGTCTACATCCGCGGATAGAGAGATCGGATTGAACTCCATCGCTAAAGGGTTAAGTTCTGATGAGCACTCCAGTGAAATTTCACCATCATCTTCTAATTGAATCCTTGCATCCTTAAACTTCTGCCTGGTCCTATTACTAATAGGATCATCTGGATCCCTCACAACAGAATTTTCTTCAATTGAAGAGATAAACCCACAGGGTCTTAACATATCTCGGTGCAGAGTTCGAATAGGGCCTTCACCACCTTCTGCTTGAACTCTATATACCGGAAGATTTTCATCAATCTGATCCAAAACTGTATGTACAACATGTTCCCACCTGTCAGCCAATTTCTGGGTTCCTCGAGGACTCAAATTACGTACTAGGACTCTATCTCCTGGTTCATTGTTGGACCTCACAACTTTGCCATCCCATCTCCTCTTATTGGCTTGCTGATGCTTTTCACTTTCCTTGGTAGCCAAGTCATATGCATAATGTAGCCTGCGTTTCAATTCTTTCACATAGTCCTGATGACTTACTTCACTATGTCCCCTAGATTTTATCCCGAAACATAAATCAATAGGCAACAATGGTTGTCTTCCAAACATTAAAAAATAAGGAGATTCTCCTGTAGTATCATTCATTGTGCAGTTGTAAGCGTGCACCAATGGTTTTACATACTTTCTCCAGTTAGTTTTCTTACTTGCTTCCAATGTTCCCAACATGTCTAAGAGAGTACGATTAAATCTCTCTACAGGATTCCCTCTAGGGTGGTATGGTGTGGTATGTGACTTAGTCCCAGCCAATTTACTCAACTCTACAACTAATTCTGACTCAAAACTTGCCCCCTGATCACTATGAATTCTTCTAGGGAATCCATAGTGACTAATAAAACTTTCCCACAAGGTGTTTGCTATGGTTCTTGCTGTCTGGTTTCTAGTGGGATAAGCTTGAGCATATTTCGTAAAATGATCAGTGACGACTAAAATGGTTTTAATGCCTGTTGCATCAGGTTCCAGAGTCAGAAAATCTATACAAACCAATTCCAAGGGAGCATACACTTTAATATTGACTAATTCAGCTGCTCTCTCCACCTTAGCCTTCCTTCATACACAACGTTCGCAATTACGGCACTTCTGCTCTACTGCTTGTGTCATTCTAGGCCAAAAGAATCTATCCCGTGCTAATTCCAAAGTCCTTTCCACTCCAAAGTGGCCCATCTCATCATGGATTCCTTCTAAAGCTCTCTTCCTATGGGTATAAGGGATCACCAATTGCTCCACTTCCTCTCCCCTCCGTTGTACTTTCCGATAAAGAATGCCATCTGATAAGAAAAGTCTATGCCACTCTCTTAGATAAAGTCTAGTCTCGTATTCTTCATATTTCTCCTCATCTATGGTAGGTTTATGATTTTGTTCCAAATATTTTATTATTTTGTTCATATATTTATCTTTCTTCTGCAGCCGTTTCCAATCTGGGGGATTAGTACCCTGTTCATAAAATAGATCATCTCTGCATCCTTGATTTTCATATTCTTCTGGAATACTATCCTCTGAGGAAGGTAATGTTTCAATAAGATTGCTGTTTCTTCTCGACTCTTTGGATGCAGACTGGTCACAAGAGAGTGCCTGAACTGGAATGACTGCTTTGCACATGGCCGCATCCCATGATTTCCAGATTTTAAGATCCTGCTGGCTTCTAGACAACATCTTGGCGATCCGCTCTGTTTGTCTGATTCCTTCCTCATCTTCCATAGGAACATGTTCTTGTCTTCGGGAGAGAAAGTCAGCATCTATATTATTCCGTCCAGATCTGTAGACAATTTCAAAATTATATAAGGATAGGGTTGACACCCATCTCTGGCCTGCAGCATCTAGTTTGGCTGAAATTAACACATATGTCAAGGGGTTATTGTCTGTCATTACTTGAAACTTAGCCCCATAAAGAAAATCATGAATTTTTTCACAAATAGCCCATTTCAAAGCCAGGAACTCTAACTTGTGCACTGGGTAATTGCATTCACTACGACTCAATCCTCTACTGGCATAAGCAATGACACGAAGATTGCCATTCTGGATCTGGTATAATGCTGCTCCTAATCCAGTAGTACTGGCATCTGTATGCAATATATATGGAAGTCTCCAATCAGCAAACCCCAAAACTGGTGCGGTAGTCAATTTTTGTTTCAAGGTTTCGAAAGCCTTCTGGCAACTAGTATCCCATCTATGTTTGAGAGATTGATTCCCGGAACTTCTATTACCTTTAGGGTTCCCCGCTAAGAGAGAATTTAATGGCTTAGCTAAAATTGAGTATCTCTTTACAAATCTTCTATAATAGCCAGCAAATCCTAAGAATCTCCGAAGCTCCCTAAGAGTATTGGGCACTGGCCAAGTGGTAATGGCATCAGTTTTCTCTTTATCCGGCTCTATCCCTGCTGCAGATATTACATGGCCCAGATACTTCACTGACGTTTGAAATAACTTACATTTGGCAGGGGCTAATTTCAGTCCATAATTATGAAGTCTCTTCAATACCTTTAGAAGCCTTTCCTCATGTTCTTCTTGGGTGGCTGAGAAAATGATCAAATCATCCAAAAACGCAACTACTTCAGTTAAATTTAAGCCATGCATAACATTCTTCATCATTCGTTGAAAAGTTGCTGGAGCATTTGTCAGGCCTTGGGGCATCATTTTAAATTGCCAATTACCAAATGGAGTGGTAAAAGCTGTCTTTTGATGATCTGCTGGTTCTACAGGAACTTGATAATATCCACTCTTCAGGTCCAAGACAGAGAACCACTCAGATCCTGCAAGCAATGCAAATGTCTCCTCTATTCTAGGTAGGGTGTAAGCATCTTTCTTTGTTAAGTTATTCAATTTTCTATAATCTACCACCATCCTAAGTGCTCCAGATTTTTTTCTTACCAATACCACTGGGGATGCATACGGGCTGCTGGTTTCTTCAATGATCCCCAACATAACTAATTCCTGCAGATGTCTTCTTAAGTCCTCAAAATCAGCAGGTGAAACATACCTGGTTCTTTCTCTAAAGGGCACATCTCTTGTTAATTCAATTCTATGTGTCACACCCGAGACCTTGCCCAGGTCTAAATCATGTGCTGCAAAAACTCCTGGGGCTTCACTTGCTATAATTTGTGAAATTCTATTCTGCTCAGACTCACTCAATGTTGAAGCTTCAAAGTTAAGAGGTGAGGATTGTTCTCCTTTATTATTATTTGCTGTGACAGAATTCTGCATACATAGGGCCTTTGCCCATTCCACCTCACAAGCCTTAGCCACTATTGTGTGAGGGTTCAACACAATATCCCTTGCTGTTAAATTTTTAATATGCATTCCTATTCTCATATTAGTAGCAGTGAGCTTCACAATCTGTGGAAGAACAGCTAACCCTCCTGGCCCTGCTACTACTTCTGGGTCTTCCAGAAGGACTGTGGATTCTGGGCCTCGTCCTGGCACCTGTAACATACCTGACACTGTACACGATCCACCAGCTAGGATTTTAACAGGTTTTCTTCGTTGTAATCGTATCTCACTCCCATCTTCTTCTCCCAACTTCTGGCTTCTTGAAAAATGCCTATAAGCCATCCTCCACTGATATGGCAAGTCTGTCTGGTTTAGAGGGCTGGAAGACTTTGGATTAAAATGAACTTCTGTTACACGTTTCAGTACATTCGTTCCAATAATAGCTGACACCTTTTGGTTCATGCGCTGATCAGGACATACAAGGGCTAGAATCTCATACCCATCCTCCCTGTCCTTATCATCATGTGGAATCTGCAATGCTAGCATTACAAATCCTATATAAGGCACTAGCTGACCTCCAGCTCCTTCTATTGCTAGTATATCACCAATGGGATGCAACTCTCTATGAGACAGGTGATCTTTGTAAAATGTCTCACATATGCAGGTTACTTGGGACCCAGTATCTATTAAACAACTACATTTTGCCCCATCCAGATATACATAATCATTACATTCTGGTCCTATCAATTCCTGCAATATTTCCCTTTCACATTCAGTTAATCCTTCCTTTTCATAGGCGCACTGATTGGCAACATTGCTCTGAGTAATTTCCTTTGCAGCTGTCTGCTTCTGGTCCCTTGTGTTGTTTGTTAAATTCAGATGAACTAGAGTTGAGTTAGGTTCATTAATACAGTCTCTCTTAAAATGTCCTTTTAATCCGCAATTGAAACACCATAATTCCCTGTTAGGCCTTCTAGCTGGTTCAGATCTTCTTTTTTCACTATAGGTTTGAGGAAAGACTGACCTTGAACTCCTGAGATCTCTCTGCTGAGCAGACAATTTGAGCGTAGCCATTTCTCTCTCAGTTTCTAAATATTTAGTTTTCCAATCTACTTCCCTCTCAATTTGCCCTGCCTCTTTAGGCCTTCCCCTTTCATGCAATTCTTGTTTAAGTTTTCTCTCTTGTTTATCAAGGATTTCCCGTTCTAAAGATCTTACTGCATAGAGGAGCTCTACATAAGGCACTCCTCTTGGCTTGCTGCCAGAGCCTATTCCTTTGATTTTGAGGGTAGTTAGCAAAGCCTCATGCCAACAACCTCTAAAGAACTGTTCCTGTACATACAGATTAAACTCCCCTTCTGTTATCCCCTTTTCTTCAAGAATTTCCATAGCAAAAGCATGCAATCGATTTAAGTATCCTGAAGGAGATTCTTTAACGTGTTGGTAAGTCTCATAAAACTTTGCTCTTAGCTGGGAAACTGAAACTATATTACCAAACGCTGTTTCCAATATTGCAAAACATTCTCCTGCTGTAGCTTTCCTTCCTGCTCCTAAAGCTACATGCAATGCAGGTGGGAGCAAACTCTCTATGATTTTTCTTCTTTTTATGTTTCCAGAGATTTTGCCATCTTCCAGTAGTTCCCTGGCTTGCACTCTCCAAACAGCATAATCTATTTCCCCAGCTGGTTTGGGTATGAGTCCTGAAAACATTTTAAGTTTCACTCTAAGATCTGCTACTGCAGCCCCAGTTTCACCCTCTCTTTGCAAAACTCTAGCTAACAGTTGCTGTTGCAATGCAGGGGAAAGATTTATTGCAGGAGTAGAGGTTGCTATTGGAGTGCTTCTTTCATAATTATCACATGCTGCCTCACCCAAAAATGCTGTGACTTCTGCATCTACAGGAATTACCTCCCATTTCCCATGCAGTCTTTTATTCCAGCACTCCCTCCCTATCCTACAAACAGCACTAGGAGTCTGGAACTCACACAGCAACATTTCTTTACCCCTTCCTTGTATTTCTTGCATTTTAGTGACAATACCATATTTTTGTACAGCATTCTGAACCTCACCCTTCTCATCCCCATGGTCTATATCAATCAGCAATACAGTTCTGTGCAGATCAAAACCCAACTTTCTGCACACCTCCACTACAGCAATTTTATGTTTGCAATTTCACTTCGAGCCCCACGTTGGTTGGGCGCCACTTTTGTACCTCTTTCTTGGGTCCTATGGGGCTCGTTGAAACGAATACTGCAAACACAATTACAATGTTTGTTTTATATATATATATATTTAAACAATAACTGAAAGGAACATAACACCATGTATGCCAACAGAATATATCATATATCTTCTTAACATAATAATCTCCAAAGTCCAACGCATTCAGCAAGACATAAATGAAGAAGTTGCTTGCAGAAAGTCCAGTAGAGAAAATTCAGAAATTTCCAAATTGCAAACTTCAAAGCCCTAATTCAAGATGACAAGGGCCTAGTCCTTACTCCCTGGCATTAACAGCTCCTTTTCTCTTCAGCTTCCTCACGGTTTGTACTCAACTCCTTAATACAATCCTTCCATAAGGTTTCTCCACCCGCTGGACCAAACCAATATAACCCATAGGGGTTACAAGCGCACTTGGAGGAAGCGGATTATCTGGACCCATTTCAGTCGGGCTTCAGGCCTGGACATGGGACTGAAACAGCCTTGGTCGCTTTGGTGGATAATATGAGGAGAGTGTTGGATAGGGGTGAATGCACCTTCCTCGTCCTCCCGGACCTCTCAGTGGCTTTTGATACTGTTGACCACGGTATCCTGTTGGACCGCCTGGAGGGATTAGGCATAGGGGGCACTGTACTGCAGTGGTTCCGTTCCTTCCTCTCTGATAGGCACCAAAGAGTAGCATTGGGGGATGAGGTTTCGGATCCTTGGCCTCTCACTTGTGGGGTGCCGCAGGGCTCCATCCAGTCCTGGATGCTACTTAACATCTACATAAAGCCACTGGGGGCTATCATTAGGAGATTTGGGCTGCAGTGTCACCAGTATGCGGATGACACACAGCTCTATCTCTCATTTAAATCTTCACCGAGATTGGCTGTAGAAACCCTATCCAAGTGCCTGGAGTCGGTGAGTGGCTGGTGGGAAGGAATAAGCTGAAGCTGAACCCTGACAAAACCGAGGTACTGCTTATGGGAGACAAGGGAAGGTTAGGGGATTTGGACCTGGTGCTCAATGGGCAGTGGTGTCACTAGGGTTGGTGTCACCTGGTGCGGTAACTCATGGTGTCACCCCCATGGACCTCCTCCCGTATCAGACCATACAGAATCCTTAGTAATGTTTTTTGTACTAATGTTACTCGTAAATCGTAATTCCCATATATCACTGAATGTAATGGCAATAGTAGTGACATAAACAACTAGCAAAATTAAAATTACACCTTTAAATTACAATATCATATGCACAGCTCAAATTCTTGCTCTTATTACTAATGGGAGTTAATTATCTTGCATATGCCCATAGTAAATTTTCAGATACTTTCAGACCCTCAGCAATTTTCAAGTGGTCTATGTAGAAGAAAGGTTTGGGAACCCCTGGAATAAGACACCTGCTTATGTCCCTATGCTGCTCTCACCCCTCATTTAGGTGCCTGGGATGCTTGCATGTGGACACACCTCCTTACAATTATGGAAAGTGATTCTTAATAATAAGTCTCCAGACACAAAGTTACATAGGTATTTATCAGTTGTTTAGTAGAAAATTCAGAGCTGCAGGGTCCCTTCATGATAGTTACAGCCACGTACACCCTTTTTTGCTCCTGGATTAAGAATGAGATCTTTGTTAATGCATTCTCTCACAACAACAAACATCTCTAGAAGCCAATATATTGGAGAAATATAAAATAAATACAAATAAAAAAGTGGGGAAGGTGAAGAGACCTTAAATGTGCTACTCACCATCTCTCAGCCTATCCTCCCCTCAGGATGAAAACAATGGAGAACCATGACCACTCCCAGGAAGAAGGGCACACTTAAAATGTAGAGGAAAAAATCATCTACAACCATAGTGTAAAATCAAATACTTATTGGGACACAGTATGAAGAAATATTTATATAAACATGACTCTCAAATATGTTTATGAATTACACAATCTGTAAATATATTTATAGTGCAATCCGATGTTTGTTTACTCAGAAGCAAGCCCCAATGTATTCAATGGGGCTTACTCAAACTGGGAAGTGTGCAGAGAACTACAGCCTAAAGTGATAAGGAACTTGTTCTTTCAACTTGTTCTTTTAAGTTGAGACCTTATCCAAGTCTGAGTCTGTGTTGGAATTGCTTTTTAATATGTTTTTAAGCCTTTTCTTTTTTTAAAAAAAATATGTTTTTTTAAAGCTTTAAAAAAATATTTTCAAAGATGTTTTAATATATTTTAAAGTCTGTTTTTATGATGTTTTAAAGTGCTTTTAGTGCTTTTGTTTGCCACCCTGGGCTCCTACTGGGAGGAAAGGCAGGATATAAATCAAATAATAAATAAATAATCTTCATTCACCCAACCCAAAATTCAGAATCTTTAGGCTGTTTTCCAACTGTTTATTCTTGCTTTATGGTTATTGGATTTTAAATGGCTTTATTTCTTGTGAGCTGCCTTGGTTTCCAACCCTACCTCACAGGGTCGTTGGAAAGACTACACACACACACTGCAGATGTATAAATACATACAGCCCATATAATAGTTTATTGTCAAACCAGTTGGTCATTGCAGAAAAATCAGTATTCGTTTTAAAAAAAACAGTATTCGTTTCCTACAGAATAAAAACTGTAATACCTAAGTAAGCCTTGCCTACTTGCTTTAAAATAGGACTGGAGGAGGGAGGGACAGAAAGACAACAGAAACACAATTCTTTTTTACATTCATTCCAAAGTCCCATCGATTTTGAGCACATTCATAACCATGTCTACTCAAAAGTAAATCCTATTGAATTCAATGGGATTTACTCTGGAGATATGGGATTAGCAATGCTTTTACCCCCACAAAAGCAAGTATTGGGAAGGTTTTGAAAACACTGCCCAGGATCTGACTCCTACACACAAGAGGGGAAAAAACTGACATGTATATACTTACCCAATTTATGAGATTTTCAGATAAATGGGGGGGGTTCTGGCCTTGCAATGAGGTTTACTAGACACTGCCACAGGTCAAACAAACACTTCACTGATTGGCTGCAATCCTGAATGGGTGGGGTTAAAGCTACAAAGTGCTATACAGTAGTTTAAAAAAAGATTTAACAGTCGGGGCGGCTGACGTTTTTATGTATATCTCGAGAACCGGACCACCTAGAAACTTTTTTTTTTAATTAAAGCTGAGAATCACCCCCCTCTGATGGTGTCACCTGGTGTGGTCCACCCCCCACGCACCCCCCTAGTGACACCACTGGGGGGCAGCTGACATTTTTATGTATATCTCGAGAACCGGACCACCTAGAAACTTAATTTTTTTTAAAATTAAAGCTGAGAGTCACCCCCCTCTGACGGTGTCACCTGGTGCGGTCCACACACCCCTAGTGACACCACTGGACAGGAGGAGATCAAAGGATAGGTGTTAGCCTAGCAATCAGGAGGTCTCCTCTCTAGCTACCCTTTTTAACCCCATGCAGCCTCAACCCACAAGTTGGATTTGAACCACATATTCCAACATGACTCCGGCCTGGTTCACATGTTGTGTTGAACCATAGTTAAAATATGTTTTAATGTAAATGAGCATGTGCTAATACGTACTGCTAAAATTGCAGGTGTGTCACTCCTCCTTACTTCATGGTTTGGCTTAGTGTTATGTCCAAACCCAGTCTTGCAGTTTGTCTCACTCCCAACAAACCATGAGCTTATAGTTGTCCTTGGTTTACTGTTTACTCCAGGGGAAGGGGCACAACGAAGGGGGCACGCTCCACGCCTTCTATGGGTCCCACCTGGTAAGGAGGTCCAAACAAAGGCACTAACACATTGGATCAGTTGTACATCCAGCTTTATTACAGAAATGTTACTTCTTATTATCTGGTATTACTTCAGGCTCTGATTCCTCCCAACACCAAATCCTTTAGCAGACCTGTCCTTCTCAGGGCTGCTTCATTGTCCCAGGGGAGGCTCTTCCCCAAAGCAGACAGGGGCCTTCAGCCCCTATGCCTTTAGCAAGTGTAAATCAAAGGCAAATCAAATGCCTCCCCAGTGTGCAGGGGGGCTAGATAAATCTGGGCTGTTGGTATCCCCACTATAGCCACATCCAATAGGACTTACAGAAACAGCCTGATAAGGGCCTCCACCAGGGATGTGCTGCCTCTGCAGGGTTAGAATTGTATATAGAGATACTCCTTCTGTTGTGTTAAACAAACCATTTATTAGGTTAGAGTTATGGAACTCTAGTGGTCTGTCTCTATGCTCCCTTAGCCTTACAGTAATTTCTTGTCAGGTGACATCACCCCTCTCTTTAATTGGTTAGTTATTTTTCCCTCCAAAAATCTGCCTCGGTTGTTTCAGTCATCAGTGAAGCTAGCAGCAGGCCTAGTAGCCCCAGAGGACAACACTCCTTTTTTACCTATCACTCTCTCTCAGAGGTATTTCTCTGTCAGAATTGCCTCTTCCAGAAGCTTCTCTCTCAGAAGGTACCTCTCCTCCATTTAATCTACCTCTTCAACAATCCTACAATATAATTACCTGCTATCAACCTTCTTCATCATCATCCCCATCCCCAGAGACTGTATGTTTTCTTTGAAGTTTCTGTATACCTTTGTGTTTCCTGGTTTAATGAAATAGTTCTGATTAAAAGAGAGAGATTGAGTTGACTGTCTGGCAAAGTGGGTTTCAGAACCATGGGCTCAGAACAAGGGACATAAGGATAACCTTCCCCCATTCTCAGGTGAGGCATAGCTTGCCCAGCCTGGGTCTCCACAGAGCTTCATCCCCTGTTTCTGAGGCCTATTATAATCTCCCTGATTCCCCTCACCTCCTGTCTAAGACACAACAACTGGGTTCATTCTCTGCCATCACCAGGCAGCTGAGGGAGAGTGCCCCATCCTTCTTCTCTCACAGATGGAGTCTCCAATGGTGGCCAAATGAGGTCTCCTCAGGACTTATTGTTTGGGTGTTGCCTGCTAATGCAGACTAGGGCCTACTTAAGGAGCCAGGTTCCAGCCAAGGACCGGCAAGCCTTAGCAGCCCATCACAGGGAGACAAACCATGCGTCTGGATTCTCAGCTTCTTACATAATGCTGAGCCAAGCCATAGCTTAGTTCCATATAGCATGGTGGCAGCAGGATGGGGGAGGAGCAAAGCAGCTGTGATTTTTATTCTGAGCAGTCTATTGCCCCCTGCATGCAGTTTCTAGCAACTGGTATTGAAAAGCATCCTGCCTTCAATGGTGGGGTCAGAGCATAGCCACCACAGCTAGTAGCCCTTAATAGCCGGTTTCTCTCTTTATTATCAAAGCTTGGAGATGTTGAAACCCCCTATAGGTAAGGGACCAGAGAAACAGTGTGGAGTCATTTTGCAGTTTGAATTTAGAGAGTCAGATAGCTGAGAGTTAGCTGAGACTGAAACATCTGTGGGATGCAGCTGCTCTCTTTGAGGAACTGGAATAGACTCAGCAGATTTGCTGTCTGCTGCTTGTATGCTTCTAAATAAGATAAATATGATAAAGACATTCTAAAGTACAAGGTGCTTCCTCATCCAAAGCCCAGAAGAACTGCTCCTGGAACTGGTATGAGCAATATTTTTAACCTGGCCAGAATGACATGAAGCCTATTCCCTTAGTGTGGGAATGGGGTGGATTGGCATGAAGGATGGGATGTCCATCTGTGATTGTTGAGTATGGTTTAGTATTCCTATGATTGCATAGAGGAGGAGGGTTACATTGTTAAGCCAATTTTCTATGAGATGTTACTCATTATTGCAACTCCTAGAAGGGCTGCCCTCTGGCTGGGTTTCTGTCTACCAAGCAATCTGACTTTTCTGTATCACAATGAATCTCTTGCTTTAGAGTCCACCTTTTTCAGAGGCCTTTGGAATTTTCCCTGTTTCTACTTGCAGTCCTTTGCTTAGCTGGTCACTTGAAATAGCCTTGAAAGCAGAGTTTGGAAGATTACTTTTAAAAAGCAATAAATTACAGTTACAATTACATGGCCCCAAAAAGTAGTAATTACAGTTACAATTACAATTGCTCTGAAAGTAACTGATTACTTTACTTTTTCTCAAAAGTAATCACTACAGTTACATTTGTTACTTTTTTAAAAAAACGCCTACAAGGTGCTGGCCTTGGCTGCTGCACATCTAAGTAGCCTAAAACAACATTAAAAATAAACACACATACAGAGGGTAGTAAAATATATTTTTTTATCCAAGTTTAACAGAATGGCATAACAGAATCTAACATCCCTCCACCCACCCCAGCAATGATGATACCCCAAACACTTGAAAACAAATTTTACACTTGAAATGCTGCTTTTACAATATATTTCTATTATGTCTCAAAAGAGCAAGATGCTCAAAGAGCATGTCAGACAAGGAATGTCTTTTTACAGTCATAATGTTGCCACCAGTACTGAACAGGCATTCTACTGTGAAGCTTGAAGGCATGCCTGTGTTGTGCTGCAAAAAACACCGCAGCACATGTGGAAAGCCATGGAGTGATGACACTTCCCTGCTGGGAGGCCTCAGGTACCTCAACAATTCCTCATCAGCAGTATCCACTGCTGACTTCTTGCCTTGGTGCTGAATGTTAAAGAAGTCATTTTCCAAATCATCTCCTTCCTGGTATTTGTCTGCAGACTGATCACTGTCTTCATTAAGTGCACCCATCTTTATTTCAGCTTTCAACAAGGCTTCCATTGTGTACGAAGAAAGAGAGGGGATATGTTAATACATATATTTATTTATTAACATATATATGTTAGGAAACCCCCATCTGCTCTTGATTTCCTGATGCTTGTCATGTCCCCTGGTTCAGGGTCCAACGGTCAGCCTGAGCCTGTGGAGGATGACGTGGAAGGTAAGAAGGTGACCAAGTCACCACACTCATGGGGCAGCACAGCAGGCCCTTAAGGATTACCTGCAGCACCCAAGCTTGTGATGAGCCCCAGGAAGAAAAGGCCCAGCCCCTGCCTACCTCCTTAAGCCCTCAGTGCCTCCCTTGAGACAACATTTCCCTTGGAATACTCCACCCAAAGGGCTTCCCTAATGTTCTTACTTGTTGGTATGGGGAGTTGCCAGGCATGATTCCAGCCACTCTAGTTTGAAGTGAGGGTGTAGGCAGGCTGCCAGAAGAAGCATCTTGCCCTCTCAGATAGCTGCAAACCACTTTCTTAGGGCTTCGCTCACACCTCTCAGCAGCTGAAAACAGTATGTGTATCTCACAGGTTGGTTTTCCAGCCAGATTGTGGTCCAGATTGTAGAGCATTGGTAGCAAATACCCCATGAACATGCCATTCTCCCATTGCAGGATGTCTAGGGACTGGGCTAGTGGCCCCGTGATCTCTGTATATTCCTCCACAACTACAGTCTCAGCAGCTGTGATCCTGGACTAGCAGCACTGGCCCATTATGGCATTCATTTTTAGTGGCACAGTTGACAGGAGCTCATGTAGTTGCTTCAACGCATCAAAGGTGCAATTACACCTGATCTTGTTCGGTACCTTTAGATACACACGACATTGCGCATGGATGTACTCAGCAATCTGTGCTGACTGGTTCTGCTTGGACCACAACTTGCTGCACTTTACCATCAAAGAATGAAAGTGTTTCTTGAAAGAACCAAGAGGGATACTTTTGGAGGAATCAGAAAGCATAGCCTCTATTTCTTGTGTTGCCACCATGTTGAGGGTGTGGCTAGCACATCTTAGAGATCGATTGAGTATATAAGGGGTAACTTCAGGTATCCTGGTCCCAAGCTGTATAGTGCTTTGTACACCAAAACTAGAACCTTGAACTTGGCCCAGAAGCTAATGGACAGCCAGTCAAATTCTTTCAGCAGCAGGGTAACATGTTGGTGATACCCTGCCCCAGTAAGCAGACCTGCCGCTGCATTCTGTGCCAGCTGCAGCTTCCGGACTAACCTCAAGGGCAGCTCCACATAGGGGCATTACAGTAATCCAGCCTGGAGGTTACCAGTGCATAGACAACAGTGGTCAGGCTATCCCGGTCCAGAAACGCTTTACAGATATAGTTTCTTCTCATGACTTTGAAAACTATTTCTAGTATAACCAATTGCAGATCGCCAATGTCAAGTTACAGCAGCCTTCTCCAACCCTCCAAACGTTTTCAGCTACAACTCCCATCATCACTGACTGTTGGTCCTGCTCAGTGGCGCTAATGGGAGCTGTAGTCCAACAGCATCTGGAGATCAATAGGTTCACCATCCCTACTTTAAACTGATGATTAACACAGAGAGAATGTCAACCTATCTAAGAATATGCACCTAATTATGCATATTAGAAATACTATTGAAATAAAAGCTTTATTTAAAGTTAATTATTTGAAGCAGGGGTGTGGGGGCTTTCCAGTGTTTTGCACCGCCTGCAGCATGTACGACTATCTGCCTGTTGGACAGAAGTCGTGGGTATGCTCTCGGTGCAATGAGCTCCTGGCTCTCCGGGAATGACTTCATTTCCTTGAGGCCAAGGTGGCGGACCTGGAAAAGCTGAGAGAGGCAGAGAGGTGTGTGGAGGAGGCCTTCAGGGACGTTATAGCTGTGTCCCACTCCAACGATGATAGCTCTTCTGCTATCATGGACAACGATGGTCTCGGGGAAGGAGAGCATCCAGCTGAGGAAGAGGGAAACGATCCCTTAGAAGGGACCCATTCCTTGGGGGATGAGCAGCTATCCTCTCGTGCCGAGGATATATCTCCAGGGGGTGGAGGGATCCTTGTAGTGGGTGATTCGATCATTAGGAACATAGACAGTGGGGTGTGTGATGGGCGTGTAGACCGCAAGGTGTTTTGCCTGCCTGGTGCGAAGGTTGCGGATATTGCCTGTTGTTTAGATAGTTTGGTAGACAGTGCTGGGAAGGAGTCAGTGGTCGTGGTGCACGTTGGCACCAACGACATGGGGAAATGCAGCCGTGAGGTCCTGGAAGCAAAATTGAGGTTGCTAGGTAGGATGCTGAAAGCCAGGACCTCCAAGGTGGCTTTCTCTGAAATGCTACCAGTTCCACACGCAGGACCAGCCAGACAGGCCCAGCTTCGCAGTCTCAATGCGTGGATGAGACGATGGTGTCGGGTGGAAGGGTTTGGATTTGTTAGGCACTGGGGAACAATTTGGGACAAGCCGGGCCTGTACAAAAGGGACGGGCTCCACTTGAACCAGAATGGAACCAGACTGCTGGCACTTAAAATTAAAAAGGTGGCAGAGCAGCTTTTAAACTGACTGAGGGGGGAAACCCGACAGGAGCTGAGAAAAGTCCGGTTCAGAATAAACCTCCCCCCTGGGATAAAAACCAAAGAAATGATGAAATTTTAAAAGGGGTAGGCCTAGAAGTAGGCATTGTGAGAGCAGGGGCACAGGATATAAATTCAGAAGAGCAAAATTACCACAGGCCTAACCACAAGTGCCAAAGACACTTGAAGAGAGACACTGCTTACAAGTGCCTGTACGCTAATGCTAGGAGCCTGCGAACCAAGATGGGAGAACTGGAGTGCTTGGTCTTAGAGGAGAGCATTGATATAGTGAGCATAACGGAGACCTGGTGGAATGGAGAAAACCAGTGGGATACGGTTATCCCTGGATATAAACTATATCGGAAGGACAGGGAAGGACGTATTGGTGGCGGAGTCGCTCTATACGTGAAAGAAGGCATTGAATCCAGCAAGCTCGAAACCCCAAAAGAGGCGGACTCCTCCACAGAATCGTTGTGGGTGGTGATACCATGCCCCAGGAGGGACTTAATACTGGGAACGATCTATCGTCCCCCTGATCAAAATGCTCAGGGAGACCTTGAGATGAGATATGAAATTGAGGAAGCATCCAAACTAGGAAATGTGGTAGTAATGGGTGACTTCAACTACCCGGACATAGACTGGCTGCATATGTGTTCCAGTCATGACAAAGAAAAAGTTTCTAGATATTCTAAATGACTATTCCCTAGACCAGTTGGTCATGGAACCGACCAGAGGGACGGCAACCCTGGACTTAATCCTCAGTGGGGACCGGGACCTGGTGCAAGATGTAAGTGTTGTTGAACCGATTGGGAGCAGTGACCACAGTGCTATTAAATTAAACATACATGTAACTGGCCAATTGCCAAGAAAATCCAACACGGTCATATTTGACTTCAAAAGAGGAAACTTCACAAAGATGAGGGGATTGGTAAAAAGAAAGCTGAAAAACAAAGTCCAGAGGGTCACATCACTCGAAAATGCTTGGAAGTTGTTTAAAAACACTATATTAGAAGCTCAACTGGAGTGCATACCGGAGATCAGAAAAGGTACCGCCAGGGCCAAGAAGATGCCAGCATGGTTAACGAGCAAAGTCAAGGAAGCTCTTAGAGGCAAATAGAGAAGCTAAATGAATTATTTGCATCTGTCTTCACAGTGGAAGATATAGGGCAGATCCCTGAACCTGAACTAACATTTGCAGGAAGGGATTCTGAGGAACTGAGACAAATAGTGGTAACGAGAGAGGAAGTTCTAAGCTTAATGGACAATATAAAAACTGACAAATCACCCGGCCCGGATGGCATCCACCCGAGAGTTCTCAAAGAACTCAAATGTGAAATTGCTGATCTGCTAACTAAAATATGTAACTTGTCCCTTGGGTCCTCCTCCGTGCCTGAGGACTGGAAAGTGGCAAATGTAACGCCAATCTTCAAAAAGGGATCCAGAGGGGATCCCGGAAATTACAGGCCAGTTAGCTTAACTTCTGTCCCTGGAAAACTGGTAGAAAGTATTATTAAAGCTAGATTAACTAAGCACATAGAAGAACAAGCCTTGCTGAAGCAGAGCCAGCATGGCTTCTGCAAGGGAAAGTCCTGTCTCAGTAACCTATTAGAATTCTTTGAGAGTGTCAACAAGCATATAGATAGAGGTGATCCAGTGGACATAGTGTACTTAAACTTTCAAAAAGCGTTTGACAAGGTACCTCACCAAAGGCTTCTGAGGAAGCTTAGCAGTCATGGAATAAGAGGAGAGGTCCTCTTGTGGATAAGAAATTGGTTAAGAAGCAGAAAGCAGAGAGTAGGAATAAACGGACAGTTCTCCCAATGGAGAGCTGTAGAAAGTGGAGTCCCTCAAGGATCGGTATTGGGACCTGTACTTTTCAACTTGTTCATTAATGAACTAGAATTAGGAGTGAGCAGTGAAGTGGCCAAGTTTGCTGATGACACTAAATTGTTCAGGGTTGTTAAAACAAAAAGGGATTGCGAAGAGCTCCAAAAAGACCTCTCCAAACTGAGTGAATGGGCAGAAAAATGGCAAATGCAATTCAATATAAACAAGTGTAAAATTATGCATATTGGAGCAAAAAATCTTAATTTCACATATACGCTCATGGGGTCTGAACTGGCGGTGACCGACCAGGAGAGAGACCTCGGGGTTGTAGTAGACAGCACGATGAAAATGTCGACCCAGTGTGCGGCAGCTGTGAAAAAGGCAAATTCCATGCTAGGGATAATTAGGAAAGGTATTGAAAATAAAACAGCCGATATCATAATGCCGTTGTATAAATCTATGGTGCGGCCGCATTTGGAATACTGTGTACAGTTCTGGTCGCCTCATCTCAAAAAGGATATTATAGAGTTGGAAAAGGTTCAGAAGAGGGCAACCAGAATGATCAAGGGGATGGAGCGACTCCCTTACGAGGAAAGGTTGCAGCATTTGGGACTTTTTAGTTTAGAGAAAAGGCGGGTCAGAGGAGACATGATAGAAGTGTATAAAATTATGCATGGCACTGAGAAAGTGGATAGAGAAAAGTTCTTCTCCCTCTCTCATAATACTAGAACTCGTGGACATTCAAAGAAGCTGAATGTTGGAAGATTCAGGACAGACAAAAGGAAGTACTTCTTTACTCAGCGCATAGTTAAACTATTGAATTTGCTCCCACAAGATGCAGTAATGGCCACCAGCTTGGACGGCTTTAAAAGAAGATTAGACAAATTCATGGAGGACAGGGCTATCAATGGCTACTAGCCATGATGGCTGTGCTCTGCCACCCTAGTCAGAGGCAACATGCTTCTGAAAACCAGTTGCCGGAAGCCTCAGGAGGGGAGAGTGTTCTTGCGCTCGGGTCCTGCTTGCGGGCTTCCCCCAGGCACCTGGTTGGCCACTGTGAGAACAGGATGCTGGACTAGATGGGCCACTGGCCTGATCCAGCAGGCTCTTCTTATGTTCTTATGTTCTTATGAAGTTAATGTATTACATATCGACACAAACCTTTTGGTAAGATTTTGTGACTTTTAAAAACCCTGCTTATTGCATTCATCCTTTCATTTATTAACAGCAACATTCTAACGAAATGCTTTTCAAAGAGCCATATTGACTTCTCTACTATGTATAGATTTATGCCTTCATAATACCATATCTGTACAAAACTCACAAGTGTATGACATCCAAAATAACTTATTTAAAAGGTTGCTGTGAGGCCAAAAACTGAATCAGAGGAATACATCACACTGAAGATCAGCATATTTGACAAAGGCATAAGACAGGCAAATTTATCATAGAGCATTGTATATTCCTTGTAATGTCAATGAGTAGTTCTACATGTTAGTAAAGGCTAGTGCCTCTGTAGATAACAGCCACCTTCATAAGCAAAATATTGCGCTATGACTCTAGACTCTAACTTACAAGTTTAAGATAGGAAAACTATCATGAGACAATGATTCTTGGGACAGCAACATGTTATGCCAGCATTTCAGTTTCCACCACAATACCTTATTGCCAGAATCGGGAATTGGGAAGAAGCTATGCAGCAGAAGTCATCAAGGTACCTGCACCTAGCTAAAAAAGGTGAAAGGAGGATAGAATAACATAACCAAATTATCACCACCAGTTCTACCATGAGCCAAACATGATTATGTTATACTGCTGTGTCATCAGCAATAATTTAAATGATGCCTGCCCCTCCTGCTCTCAGCAATAGCCACAACCAATTGGATGAACGCCAGAAAGTACAGGCATACCCCGCTTTAACGTACGCAATGGGACCGGAGAGTGTACTTTAAGTGAAAATGTACTTAAAGTGAAGCAATTATCTTCACTTGCACTGCACGCAATCACCACTAGATGGCAGCGGCGTCATGCCAATAAAGTGTCCGCTATTGTGAAGCGCGCATACTTTAAGCGGGGTATGGTGGAGTATGGAGCATGTACTTTATAGCGAGGATACTTTAAGTGAAGCTACCTTAAGTGGGGTATGTCTGTAGTCTACTCCAATTCAGAGCCCAGCCCAACTTACAACAAACGACATCCATGCAGTTTTCCCATTCACATTTTGTGTTGTTGTTGCTGTTATGTGCCTTCAAGTCAACTACGACTTACGGCGACCCTATGAATCAGCTATCTCCAACAGCATCTGTTGTGAACCACCCTGTTCAGATCTTGTAAGTTCAGGTCTGTGGCTTCCTTTATGGAATCAATCCATCTCTTGTTTGGCCTTCCTCTTTTTCTACTCCCTTCTGTTTTTCCCAGCATTATTGTCTTTTCTAGTGAATCATGTCTTCTCATTATGTGTCCAAAGTATGATAACCTCAGTTTCATCATTTTAGCTTCGAATGGTAGTTCTCGTTTAATTTGTTCTAACACTCAGTTATTTTTCTTTTTCGCAGTCCATGGTATGCACAAAGCTCTCCTCCAACACTACATTTCAAATGAGTTGATTTTTCTCTTACCCACTTTTTTCACTGTCCAACTTTCACATCCATACATAGTGATCAGGAATACCGTGGTCTGAATGATCCTGACTTTGGTGTTCAGTGATGCATCTTTGCATTTGAGGACCTTTTCTAGTTCTCTCACAGCTGCTCTCCCCAGTCCTAGCCTTCTTCTGATTTCTTGACTATTGTCCCCATTTTGGTTAATGACTGTGCCAAGGTATTGATAATCCTTGACAAGTTCAATGTTCTCATTGTCAACTTTAAAGTTGCATAAATCTTCTGTTGACATTACTTTAGTCTTTTTGACGTTCAGCTGTAGTCCTGCTTTTGTGCTTTTCTATACCTCGCTCCCATCTCTCAATCCATATATGGCATGCTCTAGGCTTAGGTTTTAGTTTGCTAGGTGGATGACAAGCTCTGTTTTTGCAGTCCCAGGGAGGTAGCAACACGTGGAGGTTTATGGAGCACCAGATGGTCTGCCATGCATGGCTGGTGGGCTGTGTTTAGCCTGACTCTGTCACATGACCCATCAATGGTCCAAGTCCGGTAAAGCTCAACTTCTTCCCAAGCTGGCACAAGCAAGCCTCCACTTGCCACCTCTTAGACATCAGGCCATATGAGGCCAACTACTCTTAGGCAGAAACTAGCTTTGTAATGACAATAGGAACCCAAGGATTCCGTGAATGGATGCATAGAAGGAAGCAATTCTGATGAACTCCAGCAGAGAAGTGGCACCTAAGCTGGCAGACATTTTGAGATCAGTTGTAGTAAGCAGGCCAAGTATCAGCAGTGAGCCAGGTGGGGCACTGGCTGAATGGGGTCCAGGCTCAGCGGGTCTCCTACCTGGCCCCAACCCAATCCTGCTGGCAGATCCAGTTTATGGAACTTGTTATAATATAAAATATTATTTATTTACATGGTTTGCCTGTACAAAAATGTTATGCTTTTGTCTCCAAAAAAGGAAATGTGAAATGAGATTATAATAGAGAGACCCAAGGGTCAATTTTAGGTGTGTGGGAGTGGTGGATCCATTCAATGATGAAGAAATGGCACTCATCATTACAAAATCATTTCAAAATGGCATTCATCATTTCAAAATTTCAAAATGTTGTATTGCTTTCTTTGACAATAAGGGGTTGCCATATTGGTTATTATTTGTTTTGTTTTAAAGGGGTGGGGCCAAGAGGAAGGAGAAGTGTGTTTTGAGGAGGAAAGCAAGGGGCCCACTATCTCTGCCCTGGGAGACTGTCTCAGAATGTGCATACTGGAATATTTCCCAGAATCCACAGCTAGCAAGCAGCAAGGAATGCACTCTCTGAAACTAGAAAATCTGAAAACTGTTGAATCTCCAGCTTGTAGGCCAGATGTTGTTTTGGGGAAGCCATGCCCACACACCCTACATAATGTCAGGTGTGGGGCAGGGCTTCAAAAGAACAATCAGAAGCTTAAAGTGGGCTCCTGTTTGTTCCTTTGCTGGAGAAGCAAGGTGTGCTTCCAACTGCCCATCAGCTAACATGTGATAGAAACACACCTTGCTCAAGGAGGGCAGACCACTTCTCCATTCCAACTGCTGTTTGAAGCATCCTTGCACAGCTCCTTTCCACCTCTGACTTTGGGGATGGAATGGAGAGGCATGGGGAGCCTTGCAAAGCATAGGGCTGGCTACGCCCCTTGCACTGTGATTCTCAGTGCAAGGGAACAGCATGCAAAGGATTTTGACAGGTGGGCAGGTAACCCACCTGTCAATCATATGATGACCCACCTGTCACACACACACACACACACACACACACACACGCACACACACACCTTTTCTGATATAAGTACTCATCTTGCTCCATCTAATGGAACAGAACAACTGTGGATGGAAGCAGGAGGGGAGAGCACTCTCGTGCTCAGGTCCTGCTTGCAGACTTCCCATGGGCATCTGGTTGGCCAGTGTGAGAACAGGATGCTGGACTAGATTACTATTCTCCAACCCTGGAGTAACTGGGAAATACTCCTACACCACTCACAACAGGCTCCTATTCCCTTATGATTGTCTATGTTCCCCCTCCAGCAACTGTCTGTTCTCTTTTTATTAAATGTTTCTAGTTTGAACGTCAGATCAGTTTTGGGCGTCAGGAGAAAGTGTTGGGCTTTTTATAAAGACATTTTAATGATATAAGCTTGTACAATGGGCTTCTCTGCATTTGGGAAGGGCCAAGATGGCGAGCCAGAAGGACAGTCTGGAGCTCTGCATTTTATCTCTCAAGGACGCTTATTTTAAGACCAAGCACCTATATTTTGTTACTGCTGGAGAGTCCTATGACAACTCTATATTTACTTGAGGCGACTGCTGACCTTGGAAGATTGTTTTCTTTGTGACAGCGCCTTGTTGATATCTGATCTCCTTGTTTCGGCCTGGTGTCATTCAGAGTTGCACCAAACTGCTTTTGAAGAACGGCTTTATCTATCACAGTGCTTCTTTGTTTCCTTCTACACCAACCAGCCTATCTCAGTATTCCATGCCTGTTAAAGAGAGCCTCATTAAGTAAGTAAGCTATTGTTATTACTACAAATTATGAACTATAAATCAGCTATAAATAGCTGAAGTATACCTTACCGAGGATAGCTGCATTTGCAACGTAAAGGCATAGTGAACTGGAATTTAAAGAGACAGATACTTGGCAATTGAGCAATATGGTCTTAACAAGAAAAAACTATAAGGAGATGGGAATTGAGCCCCTATGTGAGCCCAACATAGATTTTATGCGAAAATAACCCATTTTTACTCTGCTAAGGATCCTCTTGGTGAAGATGTAAAAGTAAAAGAACTGGCTATTAAAAGTCCACGACAAGAGAATTTAGTGATGGATTGGTCAATTAATAAATTGCCAGAATATCATTGTGATAGTGGAAGCCAGTCTGCTGTAAATCTGGCCCAAGAACTAGCCTGGGCGGAGAATAATTTATGATTAGGAACAACAACAACCTTCCAGGAGGATAATCAGTCTGCTCAAAATAAACCTCTCCAAACACAACCCTCTGAAGCCCCCGAACTCAGGGATAAAATGAGTAAAGATATGTCTGACATCAGCCAGACAAAATTGGACATGGAATTGGAAAAGGGATCAACAGATGTGAATATAGATAATGCAGAGCAAGATGAGGTCTGGCCTTATTGGATGGCGATGATCTTAAACCGAATTTTAATTTTTTTAGCAGAATCTAATCAACTTTTAACTACTTTAGCCAAAGCTGTCATAAATCTGGATCTAAATCAAGTGGAGAAGTCACCAGGCCCTCCTTTAACCTTGGCTATTGATCAAAATGTGCAGCCAAAGACGGTTTCTGTATGGGCAAATAAGCAATATAAAGCACGGAGGTCTAGATCTTACACTACTAATGCGATTAAGAAGTCTAAGAACATCAAAAATTTAAAAAGACATGGTAATTGTAAAATGATTTTTAAAAACCTTTTTAAATTGCTTGAGGCCTCACAGACTCAGGATAAGAAGATGGTACAAAAAAAGCCTCTTAACAAGAGCAAAAGCATATGGCAGAGGATAAACCCATACAAGATCTCTTGGAGATTTCTCCCCACCGACCACAAACTAAGATCATAATGCAGAATCAGGCTTTGGATCAACAAGGTCCTTGGACAATATTACCCGTAGAAACTAAGTCACCTTCGAGATGGAAGAGAAATATGCAGTGGTCAATAGTTTTAAACCGCCTTAAGTTGGTGGTAGCTAATTATCCAAAACCGATAGGATATGCTTCTCAAGAAGATCGTAACATACATTTTCAACAGGTGATAGATTCCATTATTCTGGGTATTGTTAATCTGGATGATATAATGCATACAGAATACCTATTTTACAATTATATTAATGCTCATGCCATAATATCCTTTATAGATATAGAGAAAGCTAAATTGTTGTTTGCATATAAAGACCTATTTTCAACCCATGGCCTTTTAATAACAAGAGTCTTCGAGAATTTAGCACCCCCACAATTGTTAACTCTGCCTATTGAAGCTGAAGTAATAGAACTCCCGATAAATCGGGAAAATAATTTGGACAACAATTTTATTGATTTGGAACCGGATATAGATCCTCCTCAAATTCGAGATATGGAGTCGCTGGCCCTGAAAAATTGGGATACAGCAGAGTTAATAGAGCCACCTCCTGTATCAACAAAGAAAGAGGAGGAAAAGGAACAATTTATAGAAGAGGAACAGAACTTACTCGATACATTCCTTGCTCTACCTACAGAGGCACAAAAAGACATTTTGATAAGACTCCATAACCTAACAGTTTCATTAGAAAGGAAGATGACAACCTGCAGGGAGATAGGTGATAAATGTAATGTCAGATCAACTCAAATTGTAGCAGAAATTAATCTGCTAGCCCCAGATATGTCTCAAAAAACCCCAAAGAAGAACTCAGTCACAATTATCCCTAAGACTGGACTTTCGGACCGCACAACTGCAAGGTGGACAACTATGAGATATAAGCTTGCAAATAAACCATTTGGATATTTTCCACACGTTTTTTCATCATTCTGGGGTTCCCCCCTTTCTTTTCTTCGAATTTGTTGGATGACCTTCACCTCCCTACTCCACATTTTAAAACACACAGAATTTTAGGATTTTTCCATCTCTCAGCTAATTTTCATTGAAGCTAGATGATATCGTCTCTAAGGCACTGATCTCTTCAAGAAAGCAGCTCCATTGTTTTTAAATTCAGTGAGTTTCATGTGGGTCCAATGACTTCAACAAAGTTGCCACCAACATAAATAGGACACCACGAAAAACTCTACCCGGGAGAAAGAGAAACTCTTGCAAACCGAATGGGTGCTGTGGCATATATAGCAACCACTGCAGATTGTTGGACCAATGGCAAGAAGAGTTACTTTGGGGTAACAGCCCACTGGATCAACCCAACTACCCTGAAACGTGAGGTCGGGGCCTTGGCTTGTAAGCGTCTGAAGGGGCGCCATACATACGATGTCCTTTCAAAAGCACTGCATGATGTACATGTGCAGTACAGGATCCACAACAAAGTTATGTGCACTACTACAGACAATGGCTCCAACTTTGTGAAAGCGTTCAGAGTTTTCATGGCCAAAGAACCAGTGGAAGCTGCAGGCACCAGTGACGATGATGGTGATAACCAGGAGGAGGAGGAGGCTGAGATGGAGTTTGTGCCTATCTGTGAGATCCTGGACATAGGACCTGAGGCAGAGGAAGAAGCTGCAGACTCAGGAGAGGATTTTGTTTTACCACCACACCAGAGATGTGCTAGCCACACCCTCAACCTTGTGGCAACACAAGACATAGAGGCCATGCTTTCTGACTCCTCCAAAAGTAGTCTTCTTGGTCCTTTCAAGAAACAGTTTCATTCCTTGATGGGAAAGTGCAGCAAGTTGTGGTCCAAGCAGAACCAGTCAGCCCAGATTGCTGAGTATATCCATGCGCAATGTGGTGTGTATCTGAAGGTACCGAATAAGACCAGGTGGAATTCCACCTTTGACGCGTTGAAGCAACTACATGAGCTCCTGTCAACTGTGCCACTGAAAATGCATGCCATAATGGACCGCTGCTCCTTGTCCAGGATCACAGCTGCTGAGATTGAAGTGGTACAGGAATACACAGAGATTATGGAGCCACTAGCCCAGTCCCTAGATATCCTGCAACGGGAGAACGGCATGTTCATGGGGTATTTGCTACCAACGCTCTGCAATCTGGACCGCAAGTTAGAAGGACTGGAAAACAAACCTGAGAGGTACACATACTGTTTTCAGCTGCTGAGAGGTGTGCGCGAAGCCCTAAGAAAGCGGTTTGCAGCTATCGGTAGCTCGATGTAATAAATTTGCTGAACACTTCCAGCATAAGATCTCATGCATTCACCGGGACTTAGACTCCTATTTAATAGCAGTTAATCCTACTGAGGTGTCTGGAGCACAATCTTGTCATGTTTTGTTGGATGAGTTTCAGTTGGTTCAGTTCGAGGACGTGGACAAGGTGCTTGGACAGGTTCGTGCGACCACTTCGGTACTGGATCCTTGCCCCTCTTGGCTAATTAAAACTAGCAAGGAAGGAACAGTTGGCTGGGCCAAGGAAGTGATTAATGCCTCTTTACGAGAGGGAGTGGTCCCTGGCTGTCCGAAAGAGGCGGCAGTGAGACCACTCCTGAAAAAACCTTCCTTGGACCCAGAGGATTTCAGCAGCTACAGACCAGTAGCCAATGTTCCATTCCTGGGCAAGATCCTGGAACGTGTGGTTGCTGACCAGCTCCAGGCGCTATTGGATGAAACCGATTATCTAGATCCATTTCAATCGGGGTTCAGGCCTGGTTTTGGCACTGAGACTGCCTTGGTCGCCCTGTTTGATGACCTATGTCGGGAGAGAGACAGAGGGAGTGTGACTCTGTTGATTCTCCTTGACCTCTCAGCGGCTTTTGATACCATCGACCATGGTATACTTCTGGAGAGGCTTGTGGAGCTGGGAGTTGGAGGCACTGCTTGGCAGTGGTTCCGCTCCTACTTAGCGGGTCGTCTCCAGAAGATAGTGCTTGGGGAACATTGCTCGACACCGTGGGTTCTCCAATGTGGGGTCCCGCAGGGTTCGGTTCTGTCTCCCATGTTTTTTAACATTTATATGAAGCCACTGGGGGCGGTCATCAGGAGTTTTGGAGTGCGTTGTCATCAGTATGCTGATGACACGCAGCTCTACTTCTCCTTTACATCTTCTTCAGGTGAGGCAGTCGACATGCTGAACCGTTGCCTGGCCGCGACAATGGACTGGATGAGAACTAACAAACTGAGACTCAATCCTGACAAGACTGAGATGCTGTTGGTGGATGGTTTCTCTGATCGGATGGTGGATATATACCCTGTCCTGGATGGGGTTACACTCCCCCTAAAGGAACAGGTGCGTAGTCTGGGAGTCATCTTAGACTCTTCCCTCACACTTGAGGCTCATGTAGCCTCGGTGGCCCGGAATGCGTTCTACCAACTTCGGTTGGTAGCCCAGCTACGTCCCTATCTGAGTAAGGAGGACCTCACATCAGTGGTACATGCTATGGTAACCTCGCGTCTGGACTACTGCAATGCGCTTTACGTAGGGCTACCTTTGAAGACGATTCGGAAGCTACAGCTAGTGCAAAATGCGGCAGCCAGACTGCTAACAAGAACTAAGCGGTCTGAGCATATAACACCTGTGCTAGCCCGTTTGCACTGGCTTCCAATATGCTTCCGGGCCAGATTCAAAGTGTTGGTACTTACCTATAAAGCCTTATATGGCGCGGGACCACGATATCTGTCGGAACGCCTCTCCCGATATGAACCGGCCCGTACACTACAGTCTACTACGAAGGCCCTCCTCCGGGTTCCGACTCATAGGGAAGCCCGGAGAGTGGTGACAAGATCTAGGGCCTTCTCAGTGGTGGCCCCCGAACTATGGAATGGTCTCCCCGAGGAGGTGCGCCTGGCACCGACACTATCATCTTTTCAGCGCCAGGTTAAAACCTTTCTCTTCTCTGAGGCATTTTAATTCCTGTTAATTTTAAATTATTATAATTTGATTTTAGACTGTACAGTTTTTTGTACAGTTTTGTATTGTGATATACTGTATTGTGTTATTTTTATTGTATTTTTAATGTTCACCGCCCAGAGAGCTGTTGCTAGTCGGGCGGTATATAAGCTTAAATAAATAAATAAATACATCTGGGAGGACAAGAGGCTTCTTCTGGCAGCCCGCCTACACCCTCGCTTCAAACTAGATTGGCTGGAATCGTGTCAGGCCACCACCCATACCAACAAGTAAGAACATTAGGGAAGCCCTTTGGGTGGATTACTCCAAGGGAAATGTTGTCTCAAGGGAGGCACTGAGGGCTTAAGGTGGTAGGCAGGGGCTGGGCCTTTTCTTCCTGGGGCTCCTCATCACAACCTTGGGTTGCTGCAGGTAATCCTTAAGGGTCTGCTGTGCTGCCCCATGAGTGTGGTGACTTGGTCACCTTCCTACCTTCCATGTCATCCTCCACAGGCTCAGGCTGGACCCTGAACCAGGGGGCATGACAAGCATCAGGAAATGAAGAGCAGATGATGGTTTCCTAACATATATGTGTTAACATATCCTCTCTCTTTCTTAGATACACAATGGAAGCCTTGTTGAAAGCTGAAATAAAGATGGGTGTACTTAATGAGGACAGTGATCAGTCTTCAGATAAAGACCAGGAAGGAGATGACTTAGAAGATGACTTCTTTAACTTTCTGCCCCAGGGCAAGAAGTCAGCAGTGGACACTGCTGAGGAGGAACTGGTGAGGTACCTGAGGTCTCCCAGCAGGGAAGTGTCATCACTCCATGGCTTTCCACGTGTGCTGCGGTGTTTTTTGCAGCACAACACAGGCATGCCTTCAAGCGCCGCAGTAGAACGCCTGTTCAGTACTGGTGGCAACGTAATGACTGTAAAAAGACATTCCTTGTCTGACATGCTCTTTGAGCATCTTGTTCTTTTGAGACATAACAGAAACATATTATAAAAGCATTTCAAGTGTAAAATTTGATTTCAAGAGTTGGGGTATCTTCATTGCTTGGGGGGATGTGAGATTCTGTTATGCCATTATGTTAATCTTATGGATAAATTTTTTTATTCTACTACCCCGTGTGTGTGTGTGTTTATTTTTAATATTGTTTTAGGCTTCTTAGATGTGCAGCAGCCAGGGCCAGCTCCTTGTAGGAGTTTTTTTTTAAAAAGTAACTGAAATGTAATTGTAGTGATTACTTTTGAGAAAAAGCAAAGTAATCAGTTACTTTCAGAGCAATTGTAATTGTAACGGTAATTACTACTTTTTTGGCCATGTAATTGTAACTGTAATTTATTACTTTTTAAAAGTAATCTTCCAAGCTCTGCTGGGTACTCATTTTACTGACCACGGATGGATGGAAGGCTGAGTAGAGCTCGACCCCTTTTGCCGGAGATATGACTTCCTCCTTCCGTTGGAATCGAACTCCGGCCATGAGCAGAGCTTCGGCTGCATTACTGTTGCAAATATTGCTGTCCGCTCCCCTTGGTAGGCTTTCTCTAATTTACCACCAAGAATGAGAAGTCAGTCAGTCGAGGTTTCAACCCAATTTTATTCTGCAGAATAGAGACACACTCACGCTCATGCGTCAAAGTAAGCTGCCTGCTTACTACTTTGCAGGCCTCCTTTTTATACCTATCTCACCACTGCTACATGGCCATGGAAAATTACAAAGCTCAAGCATTTCAACAAAGGAAACAAAACTTATAGTTGGGCCACTGCCTTTTGGCTATCTGCCAACCACATCTGTGTAAACAAGATAAACCTTAAAAACAAGATAAACCAGAATCACCGGCCAAGCTCTTTTACTTCCTCTCAGCACATATTTTACAAGAAATTCCCCTTGGGCCTGGTGACTTTCAGTATAGTTATACTTTGGTTCAGTTATGCATGTTCTGGTTATGATGCAGTTTGGATTTTCTCAACACTCCCCCCTCAAAAGGCTTTTCTCTATAATCCATAATTGGTTTTGGCCCAACAGGAAATCAAGCACTTAAACATACAAATAATGAGCAAAAGCACAACAAGAGTTATAAGCCCCAGGATGAGTTGTTTGAGCCAACCCCACCCGGGTAACCAAGAGGTAAGCCAGGACAGATCCCACCCATCACTCTGTCTTAAATGTCTGCAATTCTTTGAGACTTGCCACATTGGACTCAATGAGTCTTGCATGATCTGAAAGATTAAAACAACAGAGCCCCTTAAATTCTTCACACCCATGGTTATGTCTCAACAACAAATAATCAATGGTGGCCCTATTTTGAAGGGTCACCTCCATATTCAGTGCGGTTATTGCTTGTGACGTGAAATTTATACTTTTAGCCAAGGCACACACTACCTTTGTAAGCTGATTATGATTCCCTATTGTTAAGGCTGGTACTCCGACCAATGATACAGCCAATGCCACGGCTTCACCTTTACTCAGTAACTCCACATCATCACAGGTGGCATCTAAGGTGTTCAGGTCCCTCCTCCTGAGTCCCGTCAGATGTGAGTGAGTGGGGAGCCAAGTTGTCAATCTTCCCACCGCACAAGGACCACCTGTGATGTTCGCTGGAACATAAGAATATACAATCCTTCCACATAAAAGAAACCATCCTGGAGGCAACACCACATGAGCATGTAAGAGGCATTGACCATAGCCTTACAATTAAAAGCGCTCATAGGACTTATATCCATACATCCTCGAGAGCAATTAATAAAATTTACACATTGGGTGACATTCGGAGGGGCTACCATCTGAACCCTGAGGGCAAAGCACCTCCTATCCTTATGGGTGTCAATTTGACCCCAAGCATGGTAATTATTATAATCAGCAGTGACATTCTTAAGTTTCTCAAAAAGGATGCTTTTGTAAGGACTTCTGGAGGGGTTGGGATCCCTATCAAACATGACTTAAACACTTGATTAACAGAAATTCCCCCGGCCAGGCAAAAGGAGCTCGTGTTTACAATTTGGCTAGCTATATAATTCCAAACATTTGTCTGGCCATCAAATTTTTGTGTGAGTATCCCATGTGTTATACCGGCTAAGGAACTAAGGATGATAACTGACCATATAAGCCCAAGCTGAGCCATAGTTCATCTAAATATTTGTTTGACCCCTCCCCTGGTTCCTACCCAAATGTCCCTTACCAATTGGTTCCAACAGATGGGAGTGTTCCCACAAAAGGCTATCCCTATGATTGGCTGGGGTTTTTTGGCTCGTTCATGGGGCTGCAAACCTAGCCTCACTCTCTCCTCTTGTTCTCTTGGACCTGGGCGAAGCTGATATTTAGTACTTAATCTTGGCTTAACTCCTTCTCCCATGCAAAACCGCTGATTGGCATCTAACTCTTAGTCTCTAATTCTTTTCAGCTTCAACTTCAGGTTGAGATCCGGTACTGTCTCCGATAACCACTTTTCTTCAGGTGTTTGCTTTTTCTCCCCTCCAGTTGCTAAGACCTTAGCTGTCTCGTTGTCCTCCAGCCTTGGTACCCTTTTCAGCCTGGAATAATGTATCCACTTCTCCATCCCCTCGAGCTTCACCGCTGCGTGGGTGGTCAACAGCACTTGCTTCGGTTCGGTCCACTTTTCTCTCAACGGATCATCTCTCCACATCTTTAGGAGTACCCAGTCACCTGGTTTCAGCGAATGCAATGGCCCACCTAGTGGCAACCTCTGAGCCGGGGCGGCAAACCTATGGAGGAAAAACAAGACAGACTGCAAGGCAGTAACATATTATTTAATTTGAACATCCCCTACTTCTAAGTTTACACTTCCTTTTCTAGCCAATGGTGAGAACCTGGGGGGTCGACCATACAATAACTCAAATGGTGCTAATTTTAAACTTCCCCTTGGCTGGCATCTTAATCTCGTTAAAGCAATAGGGACAGCCTCCAGCCACTTAAGCTTCGTCTCAATACACAATTTGGTTAAGGCTCCCTTCAAAGTTTCATTCATTCTGTCAACTTGCCCCGATGACTGCGGCCTCCATGGAGTGTGTAATGTCCATTTTATTCCTAATGCTCTGAGACTTTCTGGACCAACAGTGCCACAAAGTGTGGTCTTTCTACCCCTGCCAAGGCCCCTCTTGGTGGGCTGCTGGTTTTGTACCTGGCAGGGCTGGGCATGACACTGACATCTTTTTCTTTATTTTAAACTGCTCTATTTAATTTATTAATTTATTTATTTATTTCCCATCCTTCCTCCCAGTAGGGAGGCAAATCCTGTAGATCACAAAACTTTGATTAAAAAATTAACATTAAAATTGGCCCATTGTGAAACAGACACTTTCTTTTTTAAAAAAGAGGTGCGTGCATGCACAGGTAAACAAATACATTCAGACATGCTCACAAAAGACCTCAGGTTTCTGGAACCTAGGGAGGATGGGACAGTACTAACTGAGGGGAGGAAACAACAACGTTAATACATCCCATCAGGCACCATCCACTAGTGTAGATGGGAAAACAGATTTAAGTTGGAAGCACTCATGTGTAGATGCGTGTAAGTTAAAAAAAAAGTGCACATGAAAGAATTGGAACTATGTGACCTATGTGTCCATAGTGTGGTGCGAACACAGCTAAAGAAAGAAAAAGACCCCAAAGCAGCCTTCACCAACCTAGTGCCCTCCAGATGTTTTAGACAACAACTGAGGGAAGTTGCAATCCAAATACATCTGGAAGACGTCAGGTTATCAAAGGTGAGCCAAAGAATACTACACAACTAGAGGGAATGATAGCAAAAGGTGTTTTAAGAGATTGCTTCCATCTTCCTTTTATTTCATCTCGGTCAGTCAATGTGTTCCCCTGTTGATTATTCAATATCCCTACTTTTGGTTTAAATTTCCCTTTCATTTCTCTAATCTTTTGGAACGGGGCTGTTGTTCTACCCTTTTTGTTGTCCTCTTCTATTTCTGTACAGTAACTATTGTAATAGTTCTCTTTGTCCCTACGTACTAGTCACTGTATTGTTGCATTTAGGGTTCTGACTGTGTTTCTATCTCCTTTTGCTTTTCCTTTCCTTCTGTCTTTAACCATTTTAAGAGTTTCTTCAGTCATCCATTGAAGTCTATCTCTCTTTTTAACTAGAGGTATTGTCTTTTTGCATTCTTCTCTGGAAACGTCTCTGACTTTATTCCATAGTTCTTCTGGTTCTCTGTCAACTAAGTTTAAAGCCTCAAACCTGTTTCTTATTTGATCTTTATATTCTTCTGGGATGTTATTTAAATTGTATTTTGGCATTATGATTGCTTTGTTGTTCTTCTTTAGCTTTACTCTGAGGAGCCTGGCATAACACAAAACCAGTGAACAGTTAGGTGAAAGGTTTTCCTATAATTATATTTCTATATTTTAAAAGGCTTGATCTGTTGAATTTCTGCCTGCCAGATAGCTGTTAAAGGCACAAGAACCCTGTTTTTCCCCAGTGCAAGCTCTAAACCAAAGCCTAGGCTGCAATCCTATACCCACTTACCTGGGAGCAAACTCCATTAAACACAAAGAGACTTGGGGTTGTATTCAATGTAAGTAAGCCCCATTAAATATAAAGAGACTTACATCTGAGTTGACATGTATACCATGGTACTGTAAGTTAAATTATACAGTGAATTCTGAATGAGTCCCTAATCAAAGCAGGAGACATGCCTAAACCTTTTTGCAAAGTTTTCACATTTGCCTTGGGGGGAGGGGTCTTTAATATTCACCCACATTTATTGTGTACTAGCATTTCCAGAAAATAACATCTAGGCAATCCAGCACAGGAAAGATGCATTCTGGTTGTTAGGGAAATGGAAGGGCAAATTATGGAGGATCCAAGGACCAGAAAAAAGGACAGAAGCAGGTGTGACCAAGGCTCAGGGAATCTGGGAGGTGTACGCTGAAACCAGGCAAGCACTTCAGATTTTTGAGAAAAACAACAATTTTTTACATTATTATTAAATGAACCCCTCACAAATATTGGGGTATCATAAAATAAACCAAGTCCCAAATAAAGTCCTGTTTCTTAGTCCTGCTGCATAATCTCTCTGCTTCTGCAGGGCCCTGCCTATTGCCCAGGGAAATGAGATGAATACATCTCTTCCTCAACACATGTGTTGCAAGCTGCCAAATCCCCTGCTCCTCACAGCCTTTCTGTCCCATGGTGACACTCTCTGTCTTCCTTCCTAGATTTTTCTTCTCCAATCTCCTCCTCACAGGGCAGCTCCAAATCTCTCTCTCAAACCACCTTTCCTCTCTTCCCTGACATTCTATTCCCCATGGCAACTGTTGCCATGAGGGTGACACAGGAAAAGTGCACTAAAAAGCAGGGCAAAACAGCAGCTTTTTAGGACCCCAGGGAATTGCCTGGTGTCTAAACAGCTCACTTATCAAACACAGATCTGACTTCATTCATTGGCTCATAATACTGATAGTCAGCAGCAGCCAGGCTGGCTCATTTCATATACATCATTTAGAAGGGTACCTGCGCGCATCTTATCTTACTATATAATATTTTTCTAAGAGTCATGCTGAGTAATGTGATGCTGTGAGGCGAGGCAGTGGTGGTGGCGGGTAAGTGAGAGGGGTGAAGCCGGGTGTTCTGGCTGGGCCTGGCCCTTGGTGGGTGGGTGACCCATGGATGGGTAGGTAGGGTGGGAGGGCAACCCGTGTGGGGGAGGGGGCAGTTTGCAGAGCCACAGACAGGTGCCAATGTGAATTGTAGTGTGAATGCTTCCCCCTCACCTGCATACCACTCGCACCCCTCACCTTGGCAAACAGGCAGAACCCTCCCTAGTTACTCCACAACTTTCTAGAAGAGCTACAGAGACTTACTTTTTAACAAAAGGAAAGCCCAGATTTGGGGCTATTTGCTGGGGGCACTACTGAAGGCCTTCACTGACACAATGGCAGCGATCCCTGCTGTAACAACTGAGAAATGACAACTAGACACCATACCAACCTTCCTCAATCTGGTGCCTACCAGGTGTTTTGGACCAAAAACTCCCAACAACTTCATGATCAGGGACAGTGGGAGCTGTAGTCCAAAACACTGTTCTTCAACCTTGGGTCCCCAGATACTGATGGACTGCAGCTCACATAATCCCTGACCATTTACCATGCTGTCTGGGGATGATGGGAATTGTTGTCCAACAACATCTAGGGCACCAGATAGGAGAATACCCAGGATTTTTTTTAAAAAATCTTCTGTTCTAGGAAAGATGTAGCTTCTAAATTAAGCCCTAGCATCTGATAATTTAAAATCATTTAAAAATAATTGTATGCAACAGCGGTGTGGAATGAATGCTCAGTTATTTGAACCAATTAACAACAGAAAAAACAGTGTACAAATCTGGATAGGTCTGTTAACTTCTAGGAAAAGAGAAAGAACATGTCATGCATATTATAACCAGAAGATGGTGCCCAAGGCCTCAAATGCAAGCCTATTCCTTAAATCTTATACCAAGCATTCCTCCACAGGAAACCACTAATGTACTGCAAGAAACCAATTAGTTAACAATTAAAAGCTGTTGGGTGGCTTTGGCCTTGGCTCATTCCAGGCAGCTTCCTCTGAGGGCAGATAATTCTACAGAGCAACAAAGAATGTTGTGGCATCTGAAAGACTAGCAAATTTATGATGGCATAAGCTCTTGTGTGTCACCATCCAGTTCATCAGATGCATGAAGCGTTATCCTGAGTTACAGAGTTGCAGAGATCGGCAGGATTCTAAACAGTGAGGTCAAAAGGAAATGAATTGCAGAAAGTACAGATGGTAATAGCTAAATTATTAATAGTAGCTGTTCACAAAAAAATAGTTCTTGATGATGTAGACATCCTGGCATTGGGAGTGACTGTACTCCAACCATGCCTAATGCAGGGAAATCTTTCCCCAAAGGTGGTCACCTGTCATGCCTCTCGCAGCCTTTCCCAACCAGTGTGCCTCCAGATGTTGTTGGACCACAGTTCCCATCTTTCCTGGCCATTGGCAATGCTGGCTGAGGCTGATGGGAGTTGTGGTCCAACAGCATCTGGAGGCACACTGGTTGGAAAAGGCTCAGTGGGCATTCTCAGGGCAGAAATTCACATAGAGACACAACTGGTGGTGGCCAATTCTGCTGCCTTGTAGATTGTGTAAAGTAAAAGTACACTTTGGGGGAGTCAGACTGAGGTGTGCCTCTAATTTTAAATTCAGATAAATAGTCTGCTTATCAGACTATATGGAAATATTGCATGAGACCGTCACACTCCAGGGTCCTTCTCAGCAGGTATAAGCTTCTCACCAAAGCATCCTAACACAGGGAGGAAGGTTCTAGTGCAGCACAGTCCAAACAAGCCCACGTCAAACACAGGAAACCTATCTAAATTCAAACATAATCCAAAAGCAAGGCCAGGAAGCAGTCTAATCCCACAGGGAGTTCAGCAAGGAAGGAGAATCAATCAATAGCAAGAAGCCCAAGACCTGTGTTGCTTCCAGCAACTGGAAGTCTCAAGAGGGAGACTTTTTGAACTCTGGCTATGTAGACCACACCCTGACAGGGGTTTAAGGGATTGCTTACTCATGAATAGATGCCATACTCAAAAGGAACATGATGACTCTAGGTCCATAGAAGCATACTGTGATGTTGCTCTTCAGCCTGGACCTTTTGATGTTGACATTCTTGAGTATTTTTTTTAACTTACACGCATCTACACATGAGTGCTTCCAACTTAAATCTGTTTTCCCATCTACACTAGTGGATGGTGCCTGATGGGATGTATTAACGTTGTTGTTTCCTCCCCTCAGTTAGTACTGTCCCATCCTCCCTAGGTTCCAGAAACCTGAGGTCTTTTGTGAGCATGTCTGCATGTATTTGTTTACCTGTGCATGCACGCACCTCTTTTTTAAAAAAGAAAGTGTCTGTTTCACAATGGGCCAATTTTAATGTTAATTTTTTAATCAAAGTTTTGTGGTCTACAGGATTTGCCTCCCTACTGGGAGGATGGGAAATAAATAAATTAAATAGAGCAGTTTAAAATAAAGAAAAAGATGTCAGTGACGTGCCCAGCCCTGCCAGGTACAAAACCAGCAGCCCACCAAGAGGGGCCTTGGCAGGGGAAAGAAAGACCCGGCAGGAGGAGGCACAAACTCCTCTGAACTGCAGACCCTCCCAAGGCCCAACACAAAAAGCCATGGTGCAGCTCAAAGAAGAACATAAACAGTACATTTTGTTATTTGAGTTGCAATCTCCTACACTTCCAACACATTTCACACGGCCACAGGAGCACGGGAAAAGCAATTTGGGGGAAGGGATTTGGAGAGATTTAGATTTGGAGATTACACAGCTAAAGAAAGAAAAAGACCCCACAAGAACAGTTCAGCTAAAGCTTGCCTGTATCTTAGTCACCTGGGATTAATATTTGAGCTTCCCAGGAATCACTTGCCATTAAAGAGCCACAGTTTAGTAACCTTTTTCAAATTTGCTGATTATTGTCCCTTGCACATGTTGGCAATGAGTTCTACTGGTTAATCATGGGCCTGGCCTGTATGTAAAAGAAAAAAGTGGAAATATGCGAAGCAGAACAAGCTCAGTCTTCTCTTCCACATATCCCTTTCTCATACATTGGCAAAGTCAGCCAATCTCTGCTGACAGACTGGGGAGACTCTCCTGGAGTGGAGCTGGAGGCAAATGTGAGGGAGGTATCAGGAAGGAACACAAAGGATCCGTTGTTCCTGTAGTATCACCTGAAACCCATTCTGAGAAGCCAGGGTTGGGACCTTCAGCACAAATCATGGCTATGTGGGGATTTGAACCCTGGTCTCCCAGGTCATAGTCCAACCACTATACCACACAGAAAATGCACAGCACTTTCTTCAAACTGCAATTCCTAGGATTTTTTTGAGGGGGGGGAGCTATGACAGTTAAAATGGTAAAAAACAAACTAAACTGTGGATGTGTGTGTAGATTTGCCCACTGTAATCCTTACAACAATCCTATAAGGTAGGAGGTAATTGTTCTGTCCAATATAGGCCAAGTTATGTTCAGACATGATGTTAAGATAGACCACATTATTGTTATATATTTAATAGCTACTTTTTCATTACATATAGTTTGCTGATGTGTACTGAATTTGAACTAAATACTGGAGCTTATCTGACAGTAGTTTCTGTTTGGTTGATGCAGTTTGATTTGCCTTATTAGAACTTGAATTCAACAATATTACTGGTGCTTATGTAAATGTGGATATTTGTTCTATTAAAGCCATGCATCCTGCTTGCTCATGACATGTACAAGGATATATAAGTTGGTAATAGTACCCTTGCACTGAAGGATATGTGTAACCTTTTTTAAAGCCCCCCCTCAAATTCTGCATCAAGGTAACTGATTCTGTGACACAAAAAGCTGGATTCTGCAGCCTGTAAAAAATATACAAATTAAACATATTTTCATGTTTTATTCTACTTTATTGTGCCATTTTTACAACTTGCATACTTTTTTCCTGCTTCTGCCAGTCAGGGAGATGGGTAAAGAGTTATACTCTTGGACTGGAGCCCCACTGGTCACCAGTGAGTTTGGAGATCTAATTTAACAGCTTCTTAACAGCTTCTGAGATTTCAACAGGCTTAGCCCACAAGCTTTGGAGTGTATTTTTACCATTCTGAAACTTGCTTCTTTGAAAAGCTACAGTTCTTAAGAAGTCAAATCCTGTGTCTTCATATTACATTCTGACAATTTACATTTACATTCCGCAACATTTGTGTGCTTCCCTGGAATTGCAGCATGCATACAACCTTGTTTATGACAATTTTCAGTGCAGACAAAGCATGTTTATGCTATACCTAGAAATGGCACTTTGGCATGTTAAAAACTTAGGGATGGGAAGGCCTAAAATTGTCCAGCATAGACTGCAATATAATTATCAAACCTCACTCCCTTTCTACCAGTGTTAGGAACAAACTCAGGAGTCCTACTTTCAATGCCTCTCTTTCAGTCTGTCCTGAAATGTGTGTATGTGTGTGAGACCAGCACAAGTGGAGCTGGTATATGCAGTGTAAGGCCCGAAAAAGGGGTGTGTTGGGGCGTATCAGGAGAGGGGCTGAGGTGAGGGGACTTAGGCCACATACAACTTGTGTTTGGAGCACTCCTGAATGTCCCAGTCCAGGCCAAAGTTACGCCAGGAAAAAGATTGGTCTAAGAAAATAATTACAATAGAAGTCAATGGGAGAAGGCTTACTCCCTGGTAAGGGTAATTCGGAGAGGAGGCTTTTACTTTCTGGTCCCTGTGTGCAGCTGCTGGCTGAGCTGGTGTTCAGCCAACCCAGAGGCTCCTGAGTGGCAATTGGATATGGCAGAACTTTGCACCGGCTTCTCTTGCTACAGCACAACTTATGCCGCTATCCCCTGAGTTGGATTGCCCTGTTGGGTTTTCTTTTTCTAATGGAGAATAATTTTGTATAATCTTTTCTTGATTGTAATAACAACAACAATAAAAGCTGCTGGCAGAATGATTTGCCCATATTGTAAAAGTGTGTGGTTCACTGTAGATATTCAACTGCTGAGTCAGATATTTTTATGCTGGCAGCCATTTTGAATTTCTCAAAATCAAAAAGCACATCAAAACAGATTTCTGGAGAAAACAAAATGGTGGCTGCTCCAACATTCTGTCCTCTGAAGGAATTTCGCTTCGTCCTCCAGAGGTATTGCCAAAACATATGAGCTGATTTCATGGTGGATGGAAAAGCCGAGAAATGGATCTTGGTCCAGCCTTACATCCAAGATGTGGCATATTCAGCTCCTCTCATAGCATACAATTTGGGAATCATTGCTTTAGGATACTTTGCAAATGGTAATTGAAATATTGCAAACAAATCATTGGCAACAGGGGTTTGCTTGTTTTTTTATTCATCAGATTTTCCCCAAAAGGGTAAATTTGGATTAACTGTGGGTAAAATATGGACTGGCATTTTGATGCTTGACATTGTGAATGCTGGGGGGAAATTGCATGTACAATGCTGGAAAAAATTGCACCAATCCCATAATAAACACCTGCCTGGAAGTGCCCCAAGAAGAATTCAGAGCCGGGATGCCTGGATTACCTGCCTTTCAGTTTTGAACAGATACTGAGGTCCAGTGGTTTACAACAGGGAATCTTACGGATTATAGGCTTCAGGTGAATTTTAGACTTGTAGTTGTATAGCCAAGTCCTTTGCAGAATCTCTGGCAAGTTGCTTCCTCTCTGTGCTGCTGGATACCAGCCAACTGTGAGAGTAGGTGCTGGACTTTGAGGCCATTTCATGCTTTATGCATTGTGTACTTCCTGTATCTGTTCAGAATTGATTGTCAATCAAGTTCATTGGACAGCCTTCCAGAGTTCAAGTTCTAGTACAATTTCTCCGTAGCCTCCATTTCAGCTTCAAGTCTCCTATTATAAATGAGGAATTACATTGACCTCACAGGCATGCTGTTAGACCGAATAACATAACAATTAAATGCCACATTGCCAGGGCCAAGCCAAGACATTTTGGTGCCTGAGGTGGAAAATTCACATTTTCTTTCCTACCTCCTCCCCATCGCCACTAATTATGTAGGACACAAGCTGTATGGAAATGAATGGGAGCTGTGCAAGAACATGGTGGTTTTGTGCAGGAGAACTTCCCAGTGTCTGTGGCTGCTTCCTACTCTGGCTAGAATCTTGGTGTCCAACATGGTCGCCACTCACCACATGTGGCGAAATGGCTACTGACCTGTGGCAAATTATTGCTTTACTTCTACTATCTATTTTTAAAAATAAATTCTTTTATACATGTACCAGTTCAAAAAATGTGTCCACCCTCTGTCCTTAACAATCATAGATTCGTCCTTGGGTCCTATATGCTTTTCCGATTTGGAAAAATACAGAATTCATGCAAGATCCATTTCACCTAAAATTCCCATCTATCTCAAGTGCTTGTAAGGCTTCTTTGGAGAGGCATCTTTTTAACACATATGTGTTTTTGCTTCAAAGCACATTTGAAATATGATTCCAATTGTTACGATGTTAATGCTATTTTAGGCTGCATTAACAGAAGTATAGTTTCCAAATCACGTGAAATATTGATTCCCCTCTATTTGGCACTGGTTAGGCCTCATGTTCTGGACTCTTCACTTTAAAAAGGATGCAGACACGCTGGAACAGGTTAAGAGGGCAACGAGGAAGATCAGGGGACTAGAAACAAAGCCCTATGAGGAGAGACTGAAAGAACTGGGCATGTTTAGCCTTGAGAAGAGAAGTCTGAGGGGAGAAATGATAGCACTTTTCAAGTACTTGAAAGGACGCCATACAGAGGAGGGCTGGGATCTCTTCTCCATTGTCCCAGAGTGCAGGACATGGAATAATGGGCTCAAGTTTCAGGAAGCCAGATTTCAAATGAACATCACAAAAAACTTCCTAACAGAGTGGTATGACAATGGAACTAATGGTGGGCTCTCCAACACTAGAGGCATTCAAGAGGCAGCTGGACAGCCACCTGTCGGGTATGCTTTAAGTTGGATTCCTGCATTGAGCAGGGGATTGGACTCAAGGCCTTGTAGGCCTCTTCCAACTCTGATTCTGTGATGTGGACTAATATTTTAAATCAAAATGAGTTTGCAGTTCTAAATACAGTTATTCCAAAACTGATTTCAATGTTTGATTCAGTGTGTCAACGCAAATCAATTTTTCTGTGGTAAAAATGGTAAAATCAAAATATAGGTTGCAGATCTTGGATGAAAATTTGGAGTTGAGATATAGTCTGATTTTATGCCTGATTTCAGTGCACTAATTAAATGAAAAGATTTGTCAGATTTCTAATTAATTCTATAAATAAATAATTCAAAACTGTATTGTGTATTTTTCTACCCTGAAAAACGCAGTTAAAAAAATTTTGTCGTGTGGCAAAATGTTAACACGTTCACCACAATTTTGGCAAGTATGAAAAAACTGTTGGACACCTCTGGATTATTGCAAGAAAACCATTTTAAATAAGAGTTTCAAAACAACTGAGAGGCATTACTTACCCATTGTATGCACACATCTTATTATCTCTCACTGTTGACTCTCATCAAGCAGGTTTTGCAAGTTTTTGAAACATTACAAGCAAAAAACCTGCACAGCCTGTTTACCAGAGGTGAAAGTGAGATGAGTAATCATGCCACAAACAGAGTTCCCTCCTTCAAATTACCTTCAATGCTCTGCCTCCAGATTCCGCTCCCTTTCATTATGCCCTCTCCTTGCCTCATGGCAGGGTAGTCTCTGCACTTTGCACATGAAAAGCCTTATGCAAATACCTAAGATGAAAATAAATGTGTTATTTGTCTCTGCCTTGAACAGAGGCTGCACAGGAAAGATGCCATGGTGCCAGCTTGGGCCTGTTTTTCTTCCAGTCTTGGCCCTGGAGTCGCATGATTCCAGCAGCATCACCACCCATTGAGAACAGTGCATAAAGGAGCCATTCAGAGTAGCCTTGAATAGAGTCAGCAGCTATTCTGGGAGAGGCGTAATGAAGAATAGACTGGGGGATGGTGAAATTATTCTGATGGGGATGGGAGAGGTGGGCTGGAGCGGACTGGGAAACCTCACCTATGTTGCTGACAGCAATATCAGATTCTGCTGACGATTGTGCCCCTGCTTTGGAATGCAGCCCCTTCTGGAGCTGCTGTGTGGTGACTGGGCAATAACAGAGCTATAGTTCGCCAGGAAAGTGCCTGAGATAGATAAGTGAGTTGGAGAACAGTTGCTAATAAACAGCAAAACGGTAGAGGGCATAGTTGCACAATCAAGAACACACTTTTTCATTCTGGATAATGACCCAAATGCAATCTTTTATTACAACCGCTTTACATTTTTAAACAACTAGCATAACATGTGCAATATGGCCTAGGCATAAACCCGTTTATGAGCAGCAACATTTCAGATTGCAGGTGGCAGTTCACATGACTGAATGCTACTCCACTCGACACCACCACAGTCACCACCACCACCTTTGGAGTCAATAGGGGAATAAGTTAAGAATGATTGTTCAGTGACAGAAACGCTGAAATTCACAGTTCTTGTCATATGGAGGCAGACAGGGGTTTTTTTGGTGATAGTACTTACCAGTATGGAGTACCAACTTTTTTTTTTTTGCTGCCCATGTTGTTATGTGCCTTCAGGTCGATTATGACTTATGGCGACGTTATGAATCAGCAACCTCCGGTAGCATCTTATTCAGATCTTGTAAGTTCAGGTCTGTGGCTTCCTTTATAGAATCAATCCATTTCTTGTTTGGCCTTCCTCTTCTTCTACTCCCTTCTGTTTTTCCCAGCATTATTGTCTTTTCTAGCGAATCATGTCTTCCCATTATGTGTCCAAAGTATGATAACCTCAGTTTCATCATTTTAGCCTCTAGTGATAGTTCTGGTTTAATTTGTTCTAACACCCAATTTTTTTTTTTTGCGGTTCATGGTACCTGCAAAGCTCTTCAAATGAGTTGATTTTTCTCTTATCCGCCTTTTTTCGCTATCCGCCTTTTTTCGCTATCCACCTTTCACATCCATACATAGAAATTGGGAATACCATGGTCTGAATGATCCAACTTTAGTGTTCAGTGATACATCTTTGCATTTGAGGACCTTTTCTAGTTCTTCATAGCTGCCCTCCCCAGTCCTAGCCTTCTTCTGATTTCTTGACTATTGTCTCCATTTTGGTTAATGACTCTGCCAAGGTACTGATAATTCTTAACTTTCATCAGCATTAGTTTCAAATCATTACTGGTTTCTGCTAGTAGTATGGTATCGTCTGCATATCTTAAATTACTGATATTTCTCCCTTCAATTTTCACACCTCCTTCATCTTGGTCCAATCCCGCTTTCCACATGCTAAATTCTGCATATAAATTAAACAAATAGGGTGATAAAATACACCCCTGTCTCACACCCTTTCCGATGGAGAACCAATCGGTTTCTCCATATTCTGTCCTTACGGTAGCCTCTTGTCCAGAGTATAGGTTGTGCATCAGGACAGTCAGATGCTGTGACACCCCCATTCCATAGTTTTTCATAATCTACACAACCAAAGGCTTTGCTGTAATCTATAAAGCACAGGGTGATTTTCTTCTGAAATTCCTTGGTCCATTCCATTATCCAATATATGTTTGCAATATGATCTCTGGTACCTCTTCCCTTTCTAAATCTAGCTTGGACATCTGGCACCTCACTGTCCCGTCCAGAGCTGGAACCACGAGATGGAGATGCGGGTGCAATTAAATCTTGCTTTATTAAAGTAATGGATACATCAAAGACATTGCGCTTCATATAGAAACCTGCCTTACTCACTAGAAATCCCTATCTGCACTCTAGACATGCTCTGCGGCATGTAAAGGAAGTTGACTCAGCGACTCCCGTCTGTGAGCTGCCAGCTTAAGTAGGGAACATTTTTTATCGTAATCTCTGACTCCTTCGCAAGTCCTGTCTCTGCCCTGTCCATTTCTCGTGGCGGCGGGTGTGAGGTGAAGGGGGGCGTGTTTCCAACAGCTCATCAGAAGACACCTGCTCTTGGGCTGCAGGCTCGAGGTCAGGAGGCGGCATCACGCTGGAAGCATCCTGGGAACTGCTTGGCAAGGGAGGAGTTGGCACAATCTCTGGGGCATCCCCTGACTGGTCCTCGGGAACAACTGGAGGTGGTGCACTCTCCTCTTCGGAGCTCGCACCACCCGTGGGAACTGGCTGGAGTTCAGGCTCACTGCCCCCCCAAGGTGCCGAGCAGACTCAACAGCTCCTGGGCCTTCCGCGCCTTCTGGCAGCTGAGGCGCCTGAAACTCATGCCTCTCCCCTCCCTGCTCCTTCAGGGAGAGCCAAGGCTCAACACTCACTCCATAAATGGCAAGAGCCTTTGTTGTAGAATCTTGAGCATTACTTTACTTCCATGGGATATTAAGTAATTATTCAATAATTACTTCATTCCCTGGGATCCCCTTTCTTTGGAATTGGGATGTATATTGAATGCTTCCAGTCTGTGGGCCAATGTTTTATTTTCTATATTTGTTGACAATTTTTTATCAAAATTTGGACAGATTCAGTCTCAGTAGCTGCCCATAGGAGCCATTTTGTGCTGGCACCCACAGCACTTATATCAATGCTGGATGTTTTGTGTGTCACTCTTTTCTCTCCCACTACATGGCTTCCCTCTGCTTGGCCCTGAACTTGTACTCAGTCTTACCAAAATGTTTCTTTCAACTACTCCTCTGATCTCTCCTGCCCTTGAAAGCCCAAACACAGTGAAGATAAAGCAAATGCCTCCTAATCTAGGGCTGCCCAAGATCAACTCAACAACACCCACATGGCAAGCCTCAAGACCCCTCCTAGTCCAGTCAGTGTAGCTTTGATTGAAGACAGGAGTGATATTTTAAATGCAATGGTTTGAACACGCATTTGGTGCATTCCAGAGTAGAGAATGGGGTGGGCAGATTTCACCCAACCCCTCCATGCATTTGTTGGGTATGGAAATATTATTGACTTGATATAAAGTAGATATCGGTTTATTTCCCCAGGACCTGACCCTAAACATTCCAGTGGCTGAGTGAATAAAAGCCTGATTGAACTGGAAATGTGCCCCCTCCCATTTTCCTGTGCATATCTATACTCAATGTCTTGTAGAATGTTACCAACTGTATCGCAAAAGAATGCCTGGGCCCCATTTCCTCGCTTATAGTCCTTGACACGCATATGCTTACAAATGTAGAAAGGTAACTTGAGTGTAAATCTTAGTTTAATGATCCCACTTGTAAGAGAACCTCCCCTGCTCCTATCTGTTCTTTGTCCCTCTGGCTCTGAGCGCTTATCTCAAGGTCATGCAAACTATGCAAGTCTGTGCCTGAGGAAAAGAAAGATGTTCCTGGCTTTTGTTATCCTAAGCACCCCATATTCTTTAGCTAAGATACTACTATGTCTAGTACTGTTTTCTTCTATCCTTTATGACGTCTGCTCCCCACTTTTGTAACCGTTGGGGGAAACTATATAATCTGCTTCCTTTCAATAAACAGGGTTCCCACTTCTGAAAAGCATCTTGCTGGCAGGTCTTGGGACCCCTTTGCAAAGGTAATATTGTGTGTTTATTTCCTGGTCTCTGGCAGTAGATTATTGCTCTCAACTCCGCACCTTCCTGGGTGGATGTGAGCTGAGTAGACAGTGATGGCTTGCGTGTTGGGTTTGGACCTAACAATTGGGGGCTCGTCCGGGATCTCCTGTGTGAACTGCGTGCTACCGGTGTGTTTCCTCCCCTCTTGACAACAGGTGCCACGAGAGATTTTTCTCGGTTGTCTCGAGAGGTGGAGCGGTTGACAGCACGTGGGTAAAGCAGCAGTTGAGAAATCTTTGCCAGATGCTATGGGGCAGAAAGGGAACGTTCCGGTGGAGGACGGCCCTTTGGGAATAATGTGTAAATTGTGGGATGAGAAAAAGTTGCCGGTGTTGAAGGGCATGAAAAAGAAAAGGATGATTGAGCTCTGCGTGGAGGTGTGGCCGCGGACAACTGCAGTTTTGGCCCCGGGTGAGAGGTGGCCGAGAGGTGGTTCCTTTGAAGCCGCTCCGTTACGAGGAGTGTGGAGGCGGATTGAGGTAAACCACCCAGATCAGTTAGATTTCTGGCTCCTGTGGCAGACCGGAGCACAGAAATGGAAGGGATTTAAAGTAATGGCAGTGAGAACTTTGACCAGTGAGGATCCCCCTCCCAGTTATTTTGCTGATGATGAATCAGACAGAGGAATGATTTTGAGTCGTTCCATTATACCTTCTGCCCTGCCGCCACCTCCCAACCCCGGAGGTGGAGCTCCTCAGGCGAGGCAAAGGGATTTCCCTCCTGACTCAGATGATGAGCCAGGAGAAAAGGGAAAAGAGGAGGAGGCCTCAGGGGGAATGGTCACGCGCAAGCGAAAAGAAGAGGAAGAGAGAAAAAGGAGGGAGAAGGAACAGGAATTAGATTTGCTTATGACCACAGAAATGCCTTTGATTGTGCACAACCAAGTGGGATCTTAAGGAGTGGAGTAAGTTAGCTGGAACTTTTGGAGAACAACCAAGGAGAATAAGGGAGTTGCTAAGCAGATTGTTTGAGAGCCACAATCCCACGTACAGGGATGTGGAGCATCTGCTTAGGAGAGTTTTAACTGGAGAAGAGCGTAGTAGGTTGTGGGCACTGGAGGCTGCATGGGTGGCTGAGTCTTTAGCCCGAATGGCTTGGGCAACCAGTGCACAAGCGGCTGCGGCTTGGAGTGCGGGGGACTGGACGCAGCCCCGCCGCGCTCAGCTGCAGGCCGATAGAGAAAGGATTTTGGGATATCTGAGACAAATGTCACAGAAACCCCCTAACCAAGCTAAATTTATGGCCATTAAACAAGAAACCAGTGAATCCCCCAGGCAATTTTGGATGCGCCTGTTGGAGGGAGCGTGCAGCTTCACTAATTTGGACCCAGAAAAAGTACAAGATCATCCTACTTTGATCTCTTCATTTGTCCACCAGGCACAACCGCCTGTACGGGACTATTTCCTAAATTATCGGCCAGGATTGGGGGGGGGATCTTAGAGGTAGCGGATTTCATTTGGGATAAGGAGAAAGAACAAAGTAAAAAGAAGGAGAAGAAGGAGGATTTTCAGATGCTGGCACTGGCAATTCGAGGCCAGCCCCCAGGTAGAGGTTTCCGAGGAAGGGGGAGAGGGTTTCCGAGGGGACCTCGGGCTGGAGATCAGAGAGGAAGAAGACAATCACGTCAGTCTTGGCAAGGAGATAGGGCTTGCTACCAATGTGGAGATTTTACTCATTTTAAACAGGATTGCCTGTGGAGATCAGAAAGTTCTGATCAATCCCTGCAATATTCTAATGCTTCATATTCAGATTTTTCAGGTGCGCCCGCTGATTTCCCTCCCCCGCCTCCTCCAGTCCAGCAGCAGCAGCAGCAGCAGCAGCAGCACAGCAGCAAATGCCAGCTGCGTGGGCGCAGTATACGCCAGCTGTCTGCTTCCCAATGACTAAGTGTGGAGGAGGGCAATGTGAACGCAACAGGATTAATGAATCTTATGTCTTTAGCTGGTCTTTTTCTTTCCTTGTCTTCCCCCACCTCGGAACCACATCTCTGTCTCAACATACAGGGTATCGATATGTCTTTCTTCATCTATACAGGGGCCACTTACTCCCTGGTTAACTTGGCACTGCCAGAATGGCTGAGCCATGAGGTGAAGTTAACTATGGGAGTGGATGGAAACCCTACTCCAATGTGTCTTACCTCTCCCTTGACTGTTACCTATAAAAATAGAACTTTTAACCATTTTTTTTTTGTATTCTGCTTCTTGCCCTATCCCTTTGATGGGGCGCGACATGCTATGTAAACTTGAGGCCACTTTAACCTGCACTCCTGGAGGGGTGGGGTTATTAATGAATCTGTTAGGATCATCAGATGGTCAGTTACGGGAAAAAGTAAAGGAATATCAGCTGCCAGAAGATTTGGCAGGGCTACCAGTGGAGCTTTGGAGAATGGAGGAAACCGATGTAGGACTACTTCGGTCGGTGTATCCGGTAAGAATACAAGTAAAGCCCTTTCTTCCCCCGCCGAGAGTCGCACAGTATCCCTTATCATTAGAAGCAAGAGAAGGCATAAGACCTATAATAGAGGGTTTTATGGAAAAAGGCATCATCCGGCCTCAAAGGACTCCATGTAACACACCTATTCTGCCAATAAAGAAACCACCAAAGAAACCGGGGGATCCGGTTCATTGGAGATTTTGTCAGGACCTAAGGGCTGTGAACAGGTATGTGATTCCGTTGCATACAACTGTACCTGACCCAGTGACTATTATCAGCCAGATACCATGGAACGCTAAATGGTTTACTGTTATTGATCTGAAAAATGCCTTTTTTAGTATTCCTTTGCACCCAGACTCTCAGTTTCTTTTCGGGTTCGAATGGGACCAGAAATCTTTCGTCTGGACCAGAATTCCACAGGGCTACTGCGATTCACCCGGAATTTTCAGCCAATGCTTGCGAGAAGATCTTGAGGGGTTTGTTCCGGAACAGGGTTCGACCCTTGTTTTGTACATGGATGATATTTTGATGGCAAATGAACAACAAGAAGGCTTGCGCCAGGACGGTAAGACCTTTTTGCTTTATTTACATTCAAGGGGCCATAAAATCGACCCGAAGAAAATACAGTGGTTGTCACCGAGAGTCAAATACCTGGGCTTTATTTTGACCCCAGAAGGAAGACAAATGGATCCAGGACGGGTAGCCACAATACAGAACTGTCCGCTTCCACAGACAAAGCGGCAGCTTAGAGGTTTTTTGGGACTCATTGGATTTTGTAGACCGTGGCTGCCCTCATGTGGTGAGTTAAGTAAACCACTCCATGTGTTAACTGCAAATAAAGCACCAGATTACATACAATGGGACCGGGATACTGAAAGGGCTTTCCAATTGCTTAAACAGAGCGTTGCTACATCAATGTCTCTGAAACCCCCGAATTACAACAAACCTTTCCATCTGTTTGTACATGAAAGGGCGGGGGTTGCAAGTGGAGTTTTGACCCAGCTGTATGGTCCTAGTCATTTCCCAGTAGCCTTTGATTCACAGCAGATTGATAATGTTGCACGAGGCACACCTACCTGCACGCGTACGTTAACGGCAGCAGCTTTACTTTTGACTAAGGTAAAAGGACTTACACTTGGACATTTTACGACTGTCTGGACTTCGCATGCTCTTTCGGCATTGCTGCGGAAAGGTACCACACAAGTTTTCTCTGCACAGAGGCAGCAGCAATTGGAGGCTGAGCTGTTGGAGGATCCGAACTCACGCTTTGAGCGTTGTGGGCCATTGAATCCGGCCACGATTTTGCCCGACTTGCCTGCCCCACTTCCTGATCATGATTGTGTGCAAGTTCTCCAATCGACTTTGCAGATCAGACCAGACCTTTCTGATGAACTGCTGCCAGATTCGGACCTTGTTCTGTTTACAGATGGCAGCTCTTACTACCAGGATGGGGTAAGGTATACGGGTTTTGCCATAACAACTCAATGGGAAGTCTTAGAAGCAGCTGCATTGCCCGGGAAATGGGGCGCACAGGCAGCAGAGATATACACCCTTGCATGGGCCTGCCAGCTTGCTTCAGGAAGAAGAGTGACGATTTTTACGGACAGCAGGTATGCTTTTGGGGTTATCCATTGTCACATACATTTATGGCGGTATAGAGGTTTTACTACTGCGGGGGAAAACCGATTCAACATCTGCAGTTGGTGCAGAAACTATTGCATGTCATTCTTGAACCCCTGGAGATCGCAGTAGTTCACTGCAAGGCACACACGAAGGAACAAGACCTGGTGACTTTGGCAAATGCCTTAGCTGGTCAGGTTGCAAGACAAGCCGCTCTTTTGCCTCTGGCATTACCTACATTGGCAGTAGTTACGACCGCCTTTATTCCACCTCTAACTGTTTCAGTTCCTCCGCAGGAAACTAAACAATGGGCTGCCCTAGGAGCAAAGTTGCAGCAGGGGCTTTGGACCGTGCTGGATGGCAGAGCATGCTTGCCGCGCTCACTATATTGAGTGGCGGCTGGATGGCATCACGATCATGGGGGGCATTGTGGTACACATGCCCTAGTCGAAGCATTAACTCGGTCCTGGTATGCTCCAGGGATCCAGCCCATCTGTACATCAATAGTGAAAGCATGCCACACTTGCCAGGCAAATGGCCCTGCCCTTCCAAATAGGGCCCCTCAAGGGGGTAGACCGATGCCCGCTGCTCCATTTCATCATATTCAAATAGACTTTGTCGATTTGCCAAAAGCGGAAGGGAAATGCCATTTACTTGTGATGGTCTGTCCACTTACAGCATGGATAGAGGCATACCCCACCACAAATGCAACAGCAACCACAGTGGCACGAATATTACTGAAAGAAATTATTCCTCGCTTTGGTGTTCCGGCAGCAATCAATTCGGATTGAGGAACACATTTTACAGGACAAGTTTTGGCCAAAATAGAGGAAGGTTTGGGCATTAAACACCTATTTCATACTCCGTATCATCCACAATCATCTGGGACGACTGAGAGATATAATCGCAAAATTAAGTCCGCATTGGCTAAGTATACACAGGAAACAGGGTTGAGATGGCCTCAGGTACTTCCTATAGTTCTGTTTCATTTGCGCACGCATCCTACGCGGGCTTTGGGGCTTTCCCCATTTGAGTTGATGTATGGGAGACCCCCTGTGAAGGGCGGCTCCCTGCCAAGTGTAGATGTTTCACTATTGGGGGGGATCATATAATTGTATCCCAGTATCTTTCATTACAGCAAAAGCTGCGAGAGCTGTGGAGAACCGCCCGATACTCAAAAACGGTGCCTCTTGAGGACTAGGTGCACCCGTACCAACCGGGAGACTTTGTCTGGGCTAAGAAGTTTGTGATAGGCGATTCATTACAGCTGCGATACACGGGACCGCACCAAGTCCTGTTATCCACCCAGACAGCCGTCTTCCTGGAGGGAAGGAAATCCTGGATCCATCATTCCCATTTGAAACCAGCAGTAGTATCAGCTTCACCACCTCCATTGGTTCCTAAACTCCGTCTGCAAAGAAGCGGAGAGACAGGACAGTGGCAAGCAGACCAGCTCCCATTTCAAAACGCTGATCTTGATTGAACCCGTGACGTCTTATAGACTATCTTACATGATACAATATGTCTTTCTCTACATTTTGGTTTTATGTATTTTTCTTTTGTTTTTCTTATGTACAAGGCCTGTGCTGCCCGCCAGGCATTAAGATTTGTGATGACCCAGATTATCACAAACTTGTGGACTGGGGAAGAACCGTTCCAAAGACACTTGATTGTCCAGATCCCTTTTGGTATGATGTAACCCAGATTCCTGAAGGTTTGGTAAAGGCAGAAATAGCCGGCCGGTTGTGTAGTAAAGCAGCAGTGGTGCTACAGCACAACCACACAGGAAAACGGGTTACACATTGTATATGAGTAGAAATAGAGTGGCCGATTCGGCTAGCATTACAGTGCAAGAAATTACGTGTGCTACTTAACCAAAAGGGCTGTCTTCCTGATATAGATGAAAATACTGTAATGAGAGAATATAACATGATTTCTTTTAGGTTCAAGAAGTATAATACTGTGAAATATTGTTGTGGGTATTGGGGATGGAACATGTTATGCTGAGCTAAAGGAAAAGCTCAACCAACGGGACAAAGCAAAGATTTTGGCAAATCCCCCTCCTTTAATCGCAAAAGCAAACACTAAAACACCAAAAGATACAAAAACAGTTACAGGATGGTGTGGGAATACTTTTGTGCCTTTAATGGAAGCAACAGCCCCAAAACAAGGAGCTTGCTATGTTTGTGCACACACTCCTCCACACAGACAGGCGGGAGTCCCCTTAACTGGGGCCCCTCTGCCGCTTAGAGAGTATGTTTCCTTTGCCTCCCACTCTAGCTCTGAAGTGCTAGAGGGGGGCTTGGTTATTAGTGGATCTGTGAACAGCGAAGTTTGTGTGAGCAGCAAAAGGCAAGTACAAGGGGGGGATGGTGTGTGATACTGTAATATTCCCGCTTGGTAACGGCAATTGGACTTTAATGAATAAAACATGCTCAGTTGGTAATATGACGTGGCTTTCAATTTGGCAATATTTGTTACAGCTAACATTTGCCGATCACCAATTGGTCCCCTTTTTATTGGATTTAGCTGACCACCAAACACCAGCCGGACTCTGGTGGCTGTGCGGGCATTCCGCAGTGCGAAAATTACCAGAATATGGTTCCTGGACATGTACATTGGGAAGGGTGGTTCCAGGGCTTCGAGTAACCCCCCTCCTTCCGATGTCACACCACAGAAACCATAGGGGAATAGGAGAGGCAATAGCAAGAGGAGCCTTTCCTTTTTATGGTGCAGCCCAAAACTACCAAGAATTAGTACAACTGTCTCAGTCTTTTGAGCGGTTCATGAATGAATCTGCTATTTCATTTTCAGATTTAACAAATGAACAAGGACAAATAAGAACTGTAGTTTTACAAAATCGATTAGCCCTGGACTTTTTGTTAAGTTCCCACGGCAGTATATGCACGTTAGTTGGAAATGAGTGTTGCACCCATATTACCAACAGTAAAGCTGATGTTTTAAAACATTTGAACAACATTGGGAAAATATATCATGATGTGGAGGGGATTGAAAAGTTTTCTTTGTTTTCAAGTGTGTCTGATTGGTTTTCTAGTTGGCCCAGTTGGCACAAAATATTGTTTTATGTAGTTATTGTAGTGGTTTTGCTTATATCTGGCTGTTGCTGCCTTCAATGTATTCCTAATATTATACAGATCCTATCTACCTGTATGCACAGGTCTCTGGCTTCTCTTTCAGGGAGACTGAAGCCAACCTTAATGGAGATGGCACTAAGGCCTCTTTGGGAACAGAAGGAATGTGTCCAGCTAACTGAGTGAACATGGGTTCACTCAGTGCTGAGAGGGGGGACTGTTGGGTATGGAAATATTATTGACTTGATATAAAGTAGATATCGGTTTATTTCCCCAGGACCTGACCCTAAACATTCCAGTGGCTGAGTGAATAAAAGCCTGATTGAACTGGAAACGTGCCCCCTCCCATTTTCCTGTGCATATCTATACTCAATGTCTTGTAGAATGTTACCAACTGTATCGCAAAAGAATGCCTGGGCCCCATTTCCTCGCTTATAGTCCTTGACACACATATGCTTACAAATGTAGAAAGGTAACTTGAGTGTAAATCTTAGTTTAATGATCCCACTTGTAAGCGAACCTCCCCTGCTCCTATCTGTTCTTTGTCCCTCTGGCTCTGAGCGCTTATCTCAAGGTCATGCAAACTATGCAAGTCTGTGCCTGAGGAAAAGAAAGATGTTCCTGGCTTTTGTTATCCTAAGCACCCCATATTCTTTAGCTAAGATACTACTATGTCTAGTACTGTTTTCTTCTATCCTTTATGACGTCTGCTCCCCACTTTTGTAACCGTTGGGGAAAACTATATAATCTGCTTCCTTTCAATAAACAGGGTTCCCACTTCTGAAAAGCATCTTGCTGGCAGGTCTTGGGACCCCTTTGCAAAGGTAATATTGTGTGTTTATTTCCTGGCCTCTGGCAGTAGATTATTGCTCTCAACTCCGTACCTTCCCGGGTGGATGTGAGCTGAGTAGACAGTGATGGCTTGCGTGTTGGGTTTGGACCTAACACATTGAAAGAACACATGGAAGGGCCAGGCTGCACAGTAAGCTCACCTCACCACTACCACAGTTGCAAAGGCTAATCTGACTACTGCCATTAAGCCCCCCCGCCTCCGTCCATCTTAATTGGGCGGGATCCCTCCTTGTATGGAGAAGCTCTGCCCACATACATCTATATCATCATCAACAACAATAACAACATTTATTACCTGCCCTTCACCCAAAGATCCCAGGGCAGGTTACAACAATTTTCAAATATATGAGGGTAGAACTCCTTCTGACATCCATTGAATGTGCAAATGTCAGAGCGCATGAGCATGGCAGCAGCTTCATGTTGTTGCAATGGGGCAGACTAATCCATGCAGCCCTGTGGCCCTGTGCATGCATTATTTCTGTGTATAGAGAGGTTCATCTGACTCCTCCCCAATGTCTGTGGAAATGGAAACTTCTTCCATCTACTTTACAATGTCTGCCTGTATTTTAACCTTTGGCTTATGGGCTAGAAGACCAGAACAAAGAAAGTGAGACACAACAGCAGTTGAATTACAATTCTTCAAGAGGTTCAATGTTATCACTTGTGGATTGAATCAGGACAACTGATTTATATCATACTACATGTGTTAAATGGCTTACCAGTGCTGGAATGTGTGTGTTATCAACAACTGTTCTTTTGTAAATGACCATTGTTAATCACCATTTGAACTTGGGCTCCTGCTGGGAGGAAGGGCGGGATATAAACCAAATAATAGATAAATAAATAACTTTTTTTGCATTTCATTTTACTTCTGAACTCATTGTTTACAATCCTCCCTCCTCCCCATGCTATCCATAAGAACATAAGAAGAGCCCTGCTGGATCAAGTCAAGGGCCCATGTAGTCCAGCATCCTATTCTCATAGTGGACAAGCAGATGCCTATGGGTAGCCCACAAGCAGGATCTGAGTGCAAAAGCGCTCTACCCTCCTGCAGGTTCCAGCAACTGGTGTTCAAAAGCATACTGCCTCCAACAGTGGGAGTATAGCTGCAACCCAGGATAACCATAATGAAATGAACTCTAGGCATGAAAGCTTATACCAGGAGCAGGGAACCTCAGGCCCAGGGGTTGAATGTGCCCCCCCCAAGCCTCGTTGTCCAGCCCTCAGGACTCTTCCCTGGCTGCAACCCCCTCACTGGCTTTTTTTCATACCCCGACTGTGTTTGTATTGATGGAATATGTCCTTGAACTCTGATAATGACTCTTGCTTTCCTGGATGGAGGACAGAAAGATGTACATGGCTCCCAACTAACATTTGTTCCTCAGAAGGGAATGTGGCCCTCGGGCTGAAAATGTTCCCCACCCTTGGCTTATACCGTAAGAAATGTGTTAGCCTTTTAGGTACTACAACATTCTTTGCTGGTTTAGCAACTGCAAGGATGCAGAAGCTGTTACATCATCTGTTGTTTCTTGAAGATACACTGGCTATATCTGTTAGTCTCTCCTTTCCTCCTGAGGTATTTAAGTCAGATGGCACATTTTATGGCCTATAAGCTGTGCACTGTGGCTTGGCAATGTCTGATACCCCTGCCCTTCAGTGGTTGCAGCCCCAAGTCAGGAACAGGAAGTTTGTCTATACCCCCCACTACCACGTGGGCTGCATTTGGCTTTGTGAGTCAGACTGTGCAGGACTTGTGTAAAATACCCTCACATCTCTTTTGCACACATGCTACATCACTCACAATTCTCCAGAACAGCTGCTTAGAAACCATCTCACTTCCTCTCCCTTCTCCCATGATATCTTTGCTCTCCCACTCAGAGTTGGATTAATAATTAAACTAAGTACACAGAAGTGCAAAGCCAAGCCAAAGCCGCACACTCCAGCTCCATGACAGCATATGCTGTTGTTTTTTTCTCCTATAGCTATTGAGGAGGGAGGTGCATGCAGAGAGCCTCCCCAAAAACAAGACTCTAGTTCAGCTTCCCAAAAACCACTGTTTGAGGACCTCCCAGCAATCCCTGCATGTTGTGATTCTGACAATGTTTTTGCTGGTATGAAAGAGTATGATTCTTGCTTGGAGTTTGAATCCTGGAAGTGGGCAGGAGAGGGAAGAGGTTAGCTGTATATTTGGGGAGGGGTTATAGAGCATATACCTTGCATATAGACATATCAGTTGGAGAGCATTTGCCGGCCAGGCAGACAATACCTGGCAAAATGGACCACACTTCGTATGTCCCACCATGCTGTCTCCTACATCCCTACCCTCTGTCTTCCTTTCTTATTTGCGGCTTTCTCAGGCCAGGGGAGGGAAGGCAGATAAGACATAACAGGAAAGGGGAACATGGGAAAGGACTGCAGGGATAAAAAGTAAGTACTGGATGATGGTGGCTCCATGTCAGTGGGGCAGTGGAATCCGCTCCAGGTTTTAGTCCAAACTTTAAAGGAGCTGTCCAAGGTGCTAAAGCTAAAACCCATAATAGATTACACTGCCCCACTGATATGGAACCACCAGCCACCACTAAAAATAAGTGTAACCATGTGATTTCTACATGCAAATTCACAAACATTTCGCCCCTATGGGGAAAAGAGTTTCATAATAATTTAACACTCATTCTCCTTTTCAAATAGTTGGAGCCAACACTACATGCCAGTCCACAGAATTCCCACTGGAAATAGATAAAAATAAAATATGTATTTTGTTTCTGATCGAAGTTCCATTCTTGCTGCGGTCTGGAAGTAAGAAGCGTGCCTTTCTTCTGACGTGTGAAGAAGGACCTCCCACAAGATGACAGCATCTAGACAAGCGAGACCTCAAAATTCCCCAAGAGTTGTTCTTTGCAGCTTCGAAGGACAGCTGGTTATTCATACTGCATTCTCTTGTCTGGGACAAACCATATGTGTTATTTCCAAACACACTCACCTCTCCTATGCAAGGACTGAAGATCTTTCTCTCTCTCTCTTGCCTTAGGATACATTTTCTGTAATATGAGTTAAAATAGGTAGCCCACATGCCAGGACAGGAGTGCTTCCCCAGTGTTAAGACAAAAGCCATATCTTGTTGTAAATTAGAGCTAAAATTGTACAAACAGCTTTATGGGAAATTCCTGAACTCTTAATGTACTTCTAGTATTTGCAAACTTGGACCTATGATCCTGCTTTATGGAACAATTAATTCAGACAGCATGGGCAAAATCCAAGATTCCATAAAGGAAGCCAGACCTGAACTTACAAGATCTGAACAGGGTGGTTTATAACAGTTGCTACTGGAGGTCACTGATTCATAGGGTCACCATAAGTTGTAATCAGGTTGAAGGCACATAACAACAATGGGCAAAATCCATGGCTATACTTTCCCTTTGGGTTCTCATGATCCCCGCTTTTCTACCAATGGCTTCTTAAAAGACAGCTTCCTGTCTTCAGTTAGAAAAGTTACAGGCAAATGTGTGTCACCAAAAGGCTGACGGACCCTTCTTCTCAGGATTAGCATCCTTAGGAAGGGCTAATTTGGAGCAGAGAGGCAGCAGGTGGGATTCTAACCCTCCCCACAGGAGTTTTTCTATGGGAACTCCCAACTGTTTCCACCATCACTGAACAGATCCCTGATGGGTTTTCTCACAAGCACACCTTGGAAACCTGTGAGAGGAAAAGTAAAGGGGGCAGCAGGGCTTTTACAGCAAAGAAGAGATGGGTAATGGGAAGGGTTAAGGGCCCGCCTCCCTTCCATTCCAAATAACCCCTTCACAAAGCTGCTTTTTCCTAAAGGAAGTGTCTGTCATGGTTCTGTTACATGTGTTCATAGTTCTGCCTTAAGGCAGATATGTGTGTGTGGCATGTTCAACTAGACCACTGCCAGCCAAACCTTGATAGAAGCGTGGCCTGAAGCCAAGTCTAAAGTCTGAAGTAGGGGACACTCAAGTGGCACTTCAGTGTAATACACACGCACACATACACCCCAGTGCACTGCAGGGGAAGACTAGTAATGGTGGACAAGCGGGCTTTGAGTGAAACTGATCTGCCATTTTCTTTCTCACTCAGGTACCCCTGACAAGTTGCTGAGAAGTCCTGGGGATTCCCAGGACACAGTTAAAAGAACCAGTGATCCATTGCACCTCTTTCAACAATGCATGTAAACAGAAGCATGAACTGCATTCAGCACTTAAAGGTTACAATTTGGTGTCTGGTTATACAAGTTTTAAGCCACTAACTTCAGTGGAATCAAGCCTCTATAACTGGGTTCAGCACTGCAGCTTAAAAGATAGCTGCAAACTCACTCTTCGACTGTAATCCAATACCTGTTTACCCAGGAGTAAGTCCCACTGAACCCAATGGAACTTACTTCTGGGTAGACATGTGTTGGATTGCAGCTTTAGTCTTGTAGTGGTTTCCTATTTACATGCAAGGTTGCATTCTTTGCCTCAGTAGCAAACTAAATAATGCACTGAAGTGGGATTTATTATTATTTATTAATTTCATTTATACCCCACCTTTCTTTCCATGATAGAAACCCAAGGCGGCTTACATATGGTTTAAGTGGGTACAGATACTGTTTTGTCCAAGTCACTCCTTCCTTAGGACCTAATTTAGCTTTATGTTGTACTTCTGTTTACAGCATCCATTCTAAAACCAATAGCTGCATTTTCCAGGAGGGATGGTTTCAAATGAGGAAAAGGATTTGAATCTTCACAACCATGAGGACTAGAAGCTCACTTTTTGCTTTAAATGAAAGTTAAGCATCTCAGGAACCCATTCTGTGTCAGATATTAAATCCTCTGTCATTCCAGTGCTTTGGCACCACACATATTTGGCCACTCTCCTGCAAGTCACAGTTATTAAACAAGATGATTGTCAGTACCATTTATTACAAACATACGTTTCACATTATGGGGAATAGAAGAGGTGAGGGGGGTGGAGGTTGGGAGGTATTTGGCAGCATCTGGGAGCACCAGTATACTGGTATGAATCCATAGGTTCCTTCCATGATTTTCTAGGCATTATCCTCCCAACTCCACTTGCAAAAAATGTGGTTCATTCCTTCACACGGAGTATGTTTCTGCAAGACACGCAATTGCCTTTCAAGCGTGAGACACATATCGCTACAGCAGCAGGGACTGAATTTTCTAGGATATATCTGTTCTTCTCCTAGCAACACAGGCTGAGTGCATAATACTTCAAGGGTAAGATCATCCTAGTACTAGTGAGGAGGAAGGGCAGGTCTTCCTGGATGAAACAAATAAAATGGGATTTTCTTCTGGTACTTCCCCTGTGAGTATCGCGTAAAAGGAAGCCCAAACTGGCAATAGTGATGTGGACATTGCATCTTTTGATAGAGGAGAAGTTTGTAAGGGAGTGGTCTCACCAAAGGAAAACAGATGCCTCGGTACATCCCTGGGAGGATGGAGGAATCTTTGATGCTGGCACAGAGGTGCCCTAACATCCACTAGAGCACCACCTCCTTTTCGTCTTGGTGCTTCCAGCAGTTGGTGCACCAGTGGATGGTGGCATGACAGTGAGCAGAAGCTCCTTAGTGGCCCCTAGCAGGTGGCAAGGCAGTGGCTGTCCATCTGGTGCCTATGAAGGCAGCATGACAGTGGATGCCAAGCAACTGGCACAATTGGTCAAGGCCCCTGCAGCCAGCAAAACAGAGAGTGTCCTTGACCATCAGTGAACATCCCCTAGCAATCAGTGTGGCAGTCTGAGCTGGGAGTGTCCATGGTGACTGAAGGCAGGTGGCTGGGCTGGTGCTTGCAGTGAAACATGCTGGAAACATGGAAGGCCTGAAAAGGGAAAGAAGAGGAAAAGTGTATCAGAGATGGTCATGCTTGCCCACCACACTCTCAACAGGTAACAGCTCCAGATAGGACCCTATTACCCCTACTCTGCCAATACTGGCTCCAACTCTACAATACTGAGTCTCATGAGGGCAGCTTTCCCCAACCTGGTGCCCTCCTGATGTTCAACTCCCGTTATCCCTGACCAAAGACTATACTGGCTGAGGCTGATGGGAGTTGCAGTCCAAAAGATCTGGCACCAGATTGGAGAAGGCTGCACTACAGAAATGGGACATAATTTTTTTTTTAGGGTATCCTCCATGCTGAGCCCACTGAAGCCCCTGGCTAAGACGATGACCTATGGATTAGGAAGCCTTCAGTTCAAATCTTATCTTGGCCATAAATTTACTAACCATCTTTAGGCAAAATGTTTTTATTGTATGTTGCCTACAGAATATGTATTGTAAGAGCTCAGGAATCAGGGCAGTATGTCTTGGCCACTAAACAAAATAATATTTTTTTCAAAGAAAAACCGAATTTGCAACCCAAATCAGTCATGCAAATTAAGCAAAATCTAGCACAGATCTGCTTAGTTTGCATGAAAACTGATTGAGCTAAGTGACTTGACCTATATTTACAGCTGGCATCCTTGGTTTGTAGTATGATCTCTGCTGTGAACACTGAGATTGAAATGAACATTGGAGTAGATGTTCACAACACAACTCTACATTTCAGCCACTCAATTCAGCTAAGTCTGATTTAAAGGGTCAGAAAAGGTGAAAAACACTGTATAATGTGATATTGCCCTTGAGCAAGGGTTGGCAATGTGGCACCTAGGGGTGCCTGTGTACCTACAGAGGTCTTCCCTGGCATCCCAAAATAGCTTTCAAAAAGACTTCTATCATAGTCAATAGAAGGCTTTTTTCAAGCCTAATTGTTGGGGTGGCGGTAGATCTTCTTATAGATGGCAGGTTTACTCTTTTCTCACCAGCTGCACACTGCAGGAAGATTTGCCTCCCTGCAAATTTGGCCCTTTTAAAATTGAAATAAAAGTTAAAACCTAATTGCTGCTGGTGGTGGGGATAGTGTGTGCATGTGGTTGAGGTGCATATGTATGCACAGGGGATGCACATGGCTGTGGCAGGTGTGCATGGTGCCCATGATAGTTCTCCAGTTTGCAAATATGTTCATAGGCTTGGAGAGCCCTGCTTCTGAGCATAGAGAAATCATTTTGAAACATGGCATGTATGCTCACATCAGAATCCTCAACACTGCCTTCCCCATTGTACCTCCATTTTGTCTCTTTGTATTGTAATAAAATAATTTATTCTGCTTCTAGTTTTTGAGATCTGAGATGTCAAATAATTCAGAAATATTTGTCATGGACCGGGGTTAGCTGAAGAGAAAGGCATACAGACAGGTATGTTGTAGATACAAGCTTGCCCAAAACAGGTAACTATGGGGGAGTGATAATGTTGTACACTGGCCAGAATCCTCACCATGACCTCTGGAAATCATGCCCACTTCCTCATCTGCCTTCCAACATTTCATTAGACAATGTTCACCCATATAGTCTCAAGCTTTTCTCTGTAGTTAGAGCTAGAAACTTGCTTTGCTTTTAAAAAATAAAACTTAAAACTGTGACTCTGAGAGACCTATCTCAGAGACCAATCACAGTAAATTTCAATAAATTGAACAGAATTTTCTACCACAGAAATGTACAGAAGATTGTAGCTTCAGAATGCTGAACTCCACACCATGAATTCAATGAGTGCATAGCAAAGATTGCAGCATTGGCCTTTAGGCTATTCCAACCCCTGAAATATTTTTTATATATTTGGATTCCTATTCTGTCACAAGCATTGCTGCTGGGCAATGACGCTTCTCACCCCAGTTTATGAGGCCAGTTATGAAAGTAGAAACAATCTTTTGCAGGCCTGGGAAGGGAGGGTGGACCCTGCTCCACAATGCACAGCAGCGTTGGGTCACGCAACCTGATGCTGTGTCAGATCACGGAGTGGGAGCTCCCAGGCAAACCCCGATACAGGAGGCGCAGGCTGAAATAGGCACACCTGCCTCACCTACATGTTGCGTTAGTATGTAGTGTGCCTGTGGAATGCATGTGTATGCCTGCCATCACCCACGGTGGTGGCAGGGGCATCCCTAAGAGGTTCATGCAGTTCGTGGGGTGTGTGCACTGGCGCCAGAGGTAGGTGGCGCAGGCAGGCCTATCTAAGCCCCATGTCATCTGTATCAGGAGAGGGTGTTGGGGCAAACGGCACTGCGGGCCTGGGCAGGCTGGTGCCCAGGGGCCCAGTCACACCTGCCACCAGCCCTGCCTCCTCTTTTAAGCTATGGCCATTTAGCATGCCCCCTCTCCAGTCTGTGTCCTTGTTTATGTATTATGTACATGATTCATTGCCCCTACACACTTTTAGCAGTAAGAAACCATTCCTCCTTCACAGAGAGGGGTAAGATTGCTGATAGTTAAGATTCCTTGGTTCTATTTGCAGCTCCAACAGTTATTACGCAGGGCAACAGAAAGGAATCTCAACTCCTGGATTCTGCATACTCCCTTTGCTGTACTGGAGACCGATGGGCAGGGATGGAATCTCAAAGTCAGGGTAGGAAACTGAAGGATTTCCTCCTGACTGACTGCATACAATGCTAGCAAGGGCGTGTGCTTCCTTAGTTATTTCCTGGTGGTTCACACCAAACCCTTGCTCTCTTCATCAGAATGGATCTTTCTACGTCACTTAGTATAATGCACACACAGCCAAACATTGTGGCCATAGAGCTTCTTACAATACTACAGAGCGGGGGGGGGGGGAAGGACAGCCAAAATGATCAAAGGATTGTGGAATCTTCCCTACAAAGGAAGGCTAGTGCGTTTGGAGCATTATAGTTTAGAAAAAAAAAGACAACAGAAGGAGATATACTGCGGCTTATGAAATGAGGTATGGTATGGATTAGAGCTTCTCACTCCCTCTCAACACTAGAACTCATTCAGGGTCACTGAAAAAATTGGCAGCAAAGCAGCTAGGAATCTCAGCTCCTGGGTTCTGTATAAACGTCTTTCCACAAGGCATATTTGACTTAAAAGAATTTGCTGCCACAAGATGTGGTAATGGCTACTGACTTAGTCAGCTTTAAAAGAGGATTAGAGAAATCCATGTAGGTCTCTTATTGGCTACTTGCTGTAACAGCTAAATTAATCCTCCATGTTCAGAGGGAGTAAGTATGAGTTGCTGATGGCCTTCGGGCTCTTCTTGTGGGCTTCCTGGCAATATGTGGCTGCTTCCCCCCGCAAAAAAACAGGATGCTGGGTCAGATGGACCATTCGTCTGATTCAGTAAGGTTCTTCTTAATGTTACCCAACAGGCATGCAACAGAGTGTTTAATACATAAACAAATACTGTTTGTCAGAAATGCTCATCCCTATAGCTAGAACTAGAAGCAGGGTCAAATATGAGCATTTAGCTTTTGTGTGAGTGTACAACAGTCCCACAAAACTGAACTGGTTGCAGAATTTCACTCCCAAAGAATCCCAACTTGCTTGTTTGCTTGAAGCAGATTTCTAATATGCTTGCCAGCAGCAGCAGCATCCAGTGGGGCAGCACAGATGGGGCTGCTTCGCTCTTGTGGCTTGCCAGCACTGTGGGTCACTGCTGCTGACTGAGGGGGCAAGATGTGGTGCATTGTGTGATGCACGGTGGTGAAGCCAATCTGATGCTCCTGCAGCATATGCTGGATGATGCTGAGCTCCCCGTGCCTTGCCTGCCCCCTCTTCCTCTTGGTTAGCTGCAGAGACCCACAGTGTTGAGAAGCTGGGAGGGCAGCACAGCCTCAACAGCTGCTGCTGCTTGGAAGTAACGTGGGACATGCCTGCTGAAGTCTAAAAAAAAGAGAAACTGCTAAATAAAATGCAGTGGTCAGAAGGATGGGCTTCAGCACCCTGACCTTATGCAAAAATAAGAGAACATTAAGCAAATTTGCTTAATTTGCATGTTTAAGCAAATTAAATTTGCTTATATTCAACACAGAATCCAACATTTCCTGTCACAGAATTTGGATCACTTTAGCATAGAATTTGGATTTGGGGAAAAAATGCAACCCAGCCTGTGACTAAAATCCAAAGAAAAATATTCCAAAGAAAAAATATCCCCCCCACAGCAGGAGTTAGAAGAATGCAGCAGTCCAGGTTCCTTCTCTTCCTAGTGGATAACTCAGTAAGGATCTTCCTAGATCTCTCATGCATGAACCACAACAAAAAGCGACACTCTCCTCCCACCAACAGACAGAGAAAGGGTCAATTAAAGGCAGATTGCAACTCACCACCCAGTAAGCCACAAGCGCCCCTTGCAGCAGCCCCACAGCCACATCAGATGGATGGTGCCGATAGTCAGAGATGCGGGTCAGTCCCGTGTACATTGCTAGCATCAGCAGCACAAACTGGACCAGTGGACGTAGTAGTCTAGCACCCCGCCATGTGAAGCGGGCGTGCAGGTAAAACTGGGGGAAGAAGAGGCAGAAAAAGGCTGTAAACAAACAGAACTGCAGAAAGTTTTGCCAAACTGTTTATTTTATTGTATTTAAAAACATTTTTAAATGTTTAGAAGACATTAAAATAAGCAGTAAATTAAAAAGTGATTAAAACTCATCAACATCTGTGTGTCTGGATAGGTTTGCTTAAATCAAGTAGGTATCAAAAAGAATACAGCAAAGGCGCTTACCTGGTGTCAATAGGCAGGGAATTGCAAAGTGCAAGTGCTGCCACCCTAAAAGAATGATTTCTTACAAAGTGTGGAATGAGTATTATGTGACACCTGTAACAGCACCAGTTCTGCAGATCGAAGCAGTTGAGTGGACATATATGGAGTAAGACGATCTGGCAAGTAGACTGGTCCCAAGCTGTTAAGGGCTTTATATACGAATAGTAACTCCTTGAACTTGGCCTGGTAACAAATTGGCAGCTAGTGTAAATCTCTGAGCAGGGATTTTATATGATGACAGGGTCAGCACGGTGCTTAGGTGCATCTTGAACCTTGGAACATCAGCCAGGGACCTCAACAAACCCTCATCTGTTGGAAAGAATAGGCCTTTTTTCTACAAGTCTCAGAGAACCATGCAAGAGGGCTTATAGGGCAAAGGGAAGAATCAGGCTCCTGAATCCTTATTGCCACCCACATGAAAATAGGCCAAGAATTGCATGAAATTAAGCTAAAGGCCACATGTGGTCCAAGGGCAGCAGGTTGCTCACCCCTGTTTTAGGGAAACCAGATAGCCAGACTGGACCTGAACCTCACATCTGTATCACCTTCTCCCTCCCAGCCATGCTCTATTACCAGAGGGGAAGAGGCACTGTTAGGATGCCAGGCAAATCCCTCTTCTAAATACAGGAGAGTAAAGAATGTCAGATTCTCAGAAACCAATATAATAATAAACAGAGGAAAACTAGGAATAGGAGAGACAAGCCAAAGCCCCAAGTAAGTTTACAAAAACAACACTGAAGTCCTGCTTTGGTCTCCTACTGGCAGTTTCCCATAAGCCACTAAGGCTGTCCCATGCCTTTCCTTGCCCAGCTGACAAGCTCACAGGAGCCAGCCAGCAAATCCATATCTGTTAAGCAACTGAGCCATGCCCAAAACCTCAGGAGGGAGATGATAATCAACTTCTTCTATATTGCCTAACAGGAAATGGTGGTGAAAAAAGTAACAAGGTATGTCTCCTGACTCCAAGAACTTCACCTAGAGCCCAAATTCCTGGTTCCCATTCACTTCCATCTGAATCATCCATTTTCCACTTTCCTCCCAGAGCTGAGATTAAAACACATATATCCTCCAACATTTCACAGAAGAAAAGAGGGATCCTTTACACAGAGTCTATTCTTAAGTGTCACTGCATGAGCACTCCCCCTGCGCCCCCCCCAAATAAAAACACAGACAATGCTGAAGGCTTTTTTCCATTGCTGTACCAATGTACTCTACAGCTGACTATCCTGCACCAGTTTTAAGCCAAAGAAAGTGTTTGTTCTTTTGATTAAAGTAATACTAGACTAACATCGTTTTAGGGCAATTATATTTTTAGCAGTTCAAAATGAACCAAGCATGTGAAATGGCTTAGTGTTAAACATGTATGGATTTACTTACACAAGCAACAGAAATCTGCCCTCCTCTAACCCAGGTATTACTCCTTTCATTTTATTTACTAAGTTTATGTACACATATAAATGAAAGAATACAAATAACCTTTCATTTCACACAGCATAAAACAGCCAAATTTAAAACACAATTTAAAAGCCTGGGAGAATGAAGAAGAGATGAAAAGACCATAGAGAAGGCACCAGACAAGCCTCTCTGGGGAGACGAGCCTCTCTGGGGAGGCTATTCCATAGCCCAGATGCCACTACCAAGAAGTCCCTCTCTATCACTGCCACCCATCCCATTTCACTTGGGCCACATTCACACTATACATTTAAAGCACTATTATTCCACTTTAAACAGTCATGGCTGCCTCCAAAGAATCCTGATAACTGTAGTTTGTTTAAAAAAAGGTAAAGGGGTCCCCGCACTTATAGTGTGAGTCGTTTCCAACTCTTAGGGTGACGTCTTGAGACGTTTACTAGGCAGACTGTATATATGGGGTGGGATTGCCAGTTCCTTCCCCGGCCTTTCTTTACCCCCCAGCATATGCCAGGTACTCATTTCACTGACCACGGATGGATGGAAGGCTGAGTGGACCTCGACCCCTTTTACTGGAAATTTGACTTCCTCCTTCCATTGGAATCGAACTCTGGCCGTGAGCAGAGCTTCGGCTGCGTTACCGCCGCTTACCACTCTGCGCCTTTTTCTCCACATAGAGCTACAATTCCCAGAATTTCCCTGGGAGGAGGGATTAATTGTTAAACCACACTGAGAACTGTACTGTAGCTCTGGCAGGGGAATAAGGGTCTTGTTTAGGGTTGCCATATTCCAGTTCCACAAATCTGGGCAGGCTAATTTGCATATTATGCAAATATTTGCATATTGTGTGCATATTATGCAAATTATTTGTATGTTAATATTTGGATTGTACAGTTGTTTTGTTTTTGTGCCTAGCAATTACCACCAAAAACTGGGGAAAGATGTGAGAAATCTTTTTTTTAAAAACTTACATTTTCAGCCTTAAATGCCTAGACTCTAGTTTCCAACACTATGGAATATTGATTGATTAATTAAGAGGATTTATATCCTGCCCTTCTGCTGTTAAAAACAGAGCTCAGCACAGCTTACAAATATAATAAAAACAATAAAAATACACAATCAATATAAAACCATAATAAAAATACAAAATAGCAACAAACATAAAGTAAGTCAGGGCAGCAGTCCGGTTAACCATTACATACAATATATTTCAGAGACGTGGTGGGTGGAGAAAAACAAGAAGCCAAAATGTTAGAAAAAGGAGTCTTTCACACCACATGCTCAGTTCTAAATACTGCTGCAGCAAGTTTTACAAGTTCCTCCAGTATTCCACTGACACAGGCACTCAGACATTCAAAGTATCTGTAAGTTTCTTAGGTTTTATAAAAGCAGAGCTTTGCTTAACTCAAAATTTCTTCTCCCTTTGATCAACCACATCTACACAGGTTCCATCTCCCTACTCAAAATGAAACTGGGCCTGGAAGTGTGCAACAACCCCACACATATCTTGCTAATTTGATTACCAATGCCAGGATGTCTCTTATCGACTACTCTCCTGCTCCCCCTACCCACCGGGCATCATGAAAGACCCAGTGAAAAAGTGGATAAGAGAAAAATCAACTCATTTGAAATGTGGTGTTGGAGGAGAGCTTTGCAAAAAAGACCAGTGATTGGGTGTTAGAACAAATTAAACCACAACTATCACTAGAAGCTAAAATGATGAAACTGAGGTTATCATACTTTGGACACATAATGAAAAGACCTGATTCACTACAAAAGACAATAATGCTGGGAAAAACAGGAGTAGAAAAAGAGGAAGGCCAAACAAGAGATGGATTGATTCCATAAAGGAAGCCACAGACCTGAACTTACAAGATCTGAACAGGGTGGTTCATGACAGATGCTATTGGAGGTTGCTGATTCATAGCGTCGCTGTAAGTCATAGTCGACTTGGAGGCACATAACAACAACAACCTCTTCAAAGTACTGATAAGCCTCTTGTTTTAATTAATAATTATACATTCTTGCTCTTATCACTAATGGGAGTTAATTATCTTGCATATGCCCATAGTAAATTTTCAGATACTTTCAGACCCTCAGCAATTTTCAAGTGGTCTATGTAGAAGAACAGTTTGGGAACCCCTGGTATAAGACATCTGCTTATGTCCCTATGCTGCTCTCACCCCTCATTCAGGTGCCTGGGATGCATGCGTGTGGACATACCTCCTTACAATTATGGAAAGTGATTCTTAATAATAAGTCTCCAGACACAAAGTTACATAGGTATTTATCAGTAGTTTAGTAGAAAATTCAGAAGTGCAGAGTCCCTTCATGCTAGTTGCAGCCACATACACCCTTTTTTACTCCTGGATTAAGAATGCGATCTTTGTTAATGCATTCTCTCACAACAACAAACATCTCTAGGAGCCAGTCAGCATGTAAGTGAAGAGCGTTAGCAACTGAGAAGAGTCTTCACAGTGGCTGACTCACCTCCTTTCACTCTGATTGGCTCCAATCAGCAGGAAAGGCAAGGAAGCATATTAGAAGACTCTTCTCAGTGACTAACACACTCCCTTTTCATGCTGATTGTAGGATGCTTGGAGACATAGGGACCCTGCTCCCAAAAAAGCAGAAGGACTGAGACCCCCTACACTCCTGGTGCTTTTGAACATGACCGTAAAATATTTTGTGACGTGCAAGTTTGATATGACATTATTTATTAAGTGTGCTTAGGATCACACTGATGGCATTTCCAAATATGTACTTTCACACAGACTTTGGTTTTCCATAACACAATGTTCATCCAAGCCTCCACACTTGGGGGGGGGTACTACTTGCACACCCCTTCCATAAGCACATCAAAGTTGGATACACACCTGAACCAAGACCCAGACAACAGGGCACTCAAAACAAAAAGGTAATTACAGTGGCTGAGTAGATCTTGTACAGTTGTTATACTGACTGGGCAGCCACTGTCCTTCACATTTTATAAAATACTTTTTCCTATATAGAAAATATTTTTTCCTGTACAAATATTAAATTTCTGTGTATGAAAAAGTAATATATGAAGTGGTCTCAATAGTGAGAAAAGTAAACAAGTGAATGGTGATCCAAATGTTTTTCATTCTCACGTTATGAAGCTAGCTGCCAGATGATGTATCACCTTCCCTACGCGTGCAGCGTAGACTGAAAAAACAGCACCCAAGCCACCATTCAATACGTGCACGTGTTCTTTCTAACATCTAAAAGTAATGTGTGACACAGTCCTCAAATGCCTTATAAGATGCCTCAAACATGGTCTCTTGTTCTACCAGCATGCCTGGTAAATTGCTTTTAGAGAGGTTCACAATTATGATTTCCTATTTATTTAATCTAAAAATATTTAAAATACATAAAAACAGCCAGGGGAAGATATTGGGGAAATATAAAACAAATACAAATAAAAGGGGGGGGAGGTGAAGAGACCTTAAATGTGTAATAAAAACATCATCATCAACAACAGCAATAACAAAAAGCAAACCAGGAATATCACTGGTTGATTTTAAACGTATTTGGCTGACACTTAATGTTAAACAATACAATAGTCCCTGCCAGGATCGTGAGCCAGCCCAGTGTCCACCTAGGGCAGGCGGGACTCACCCTCCTCCTCTGTGTTCTTCAGCCGCCTCTGCCCTCTGCCCTCATGCAATGGTCATGCCCCACCAGACTGCCGGCTCCAGCAGGCAACAGAGGCTGTTCTTGCCACCGTTTGCCTTCCCCAGGCCTGGAGAAAAAATGAGGCTGCTTTGCCACCAAAGAAGGGAAGGAGCTGTGTGTGCGCATGCACACCTCTCAGCAACTACCCTGCCGGCACATCTGCCTATCTGTCCCTATGCAAAGGCATTGCAATGAGGTTTCTATCTAGACACTGCCTCAGGACAACCAAACTGAAACACAATCCTGGCTTCACTGATTGGCTGCAATCCTGAATGGGTAGGGTTAAAGCTAGGAAGTGTATACAGTACAGTACAGATTTGATTAAAAAAAAGATTTAACAGTTGGGGCGGCGGCTGGCGTTTTTATGTATATCTCGAGAACCGGACCACCTAGAAACTTATTTTTTTAAAAAAATTAAAGCTGAGAATCCGGGCCACCTAAGGGGCTAAACGGGCACTGGGTGGCATAGACAGAATCTGGGTAAAACCCTGCTAACCAGGCAATATGGCAACCCTAGTCTTGTTAAACTCTCAGAATCCTTAAACTACAATTCCCATGATTCTTTGGGGCAAGCTGGGACTGTTTAAAGTGGTACAGTAGTGCTTTAAATGTATGATGTGAACATGGCCTTGGTAAAGGCATCCAGAGCAAGGCCAGAAGATAGTACCTTAAGGCTTAGGTAGGCATCAGCAGGCTTTAGAAACCCAAGGACTTGTTCTAAAACCTGAACAAACCTAACTCTATCCAGACATGTAGAAAGTTTACATGTGTTTTAATCTCTTTTCAGTTTATTGTTGATTTTCATTATCTTTTGAATATTTTTAATATAAATGGTCTTTTATTGATATTAATGTTTTATTCTTTTTGTAAACCACTTAGAGGTTTTATTAACATCAAGCGGTATATATATTTAACATTTATATATATATATATATATATATATATATATATATATATATATATATATATGGGGGGGAACCCACATAATTGGAATGTGAGAAAACATGGGAGTTCTGGCTGTTAAAACCAACACACCTCCTGTTCTACTCATGGGTGGGGAACTGTGACCTTATAGCTGTTGTGGGACTACAACTCCCATCATCCCTAACCACTGGCCATGCTGACTGCAGCTGATGGGAGTTGAAGTACAACTCCATCTGGAGGGCCGTAGGCCTTCTTTGGCCTACAGCCTGGCCCTTTCTTGCTCTTTGAGCCTCCATGGATTATTCCCATCCCAACTATACATTGCAAATGTATAGCAGTTTTATATCAAGTTTACTGGAATAGTTTTCCCCAGAGCACCCTGGGAATTGTAGCATGGTGAGGGTGCTGAGTTTGTGTTAGAAATCCCCAACTGCCCCCTCCAAACTACAGCTCCCAATGTTGGCTGGGTAGAGGGAATAACTATTAAACCAATTTAAGTTTGTGGTACAGAAGTTTCCCATAACCAGGGCTGAATGTGAACACCTGAAGAGCACCCTTCTCCTCTGGAAGAGGAGTGGAAAGCCTCCTTCAAGATTTCTAGCCAATGAAAGTTCAGGAGAATAATTAAATTTATTTAATATGTTGTCCACCGCCTTGGCAGCTTCTTGTTTAAAGGCAGTATATAAATTGTCAAGAATAACTAACTTTGGTCAAGCTGAAATGGGCCACCAGAGGGGATTCTGGGAGCCCATGATTACATAGGACTCCATACTGGGGGAGATCCGCAGCTCAGGATTAGACATACAATTTACAACCTGGGCAGGGGGATGTATCTGATCCCTAACTATTGTTCCTTATCAGCTTCCTGGGATTAGAAGTCAGGAAGAAGGGGGTGTAGATCAGAACTCCTGGGTGAGGCTGGATGGTTTCCTTATCTAAAAAGTCTTCAAAGGAGTAGACCCCTGCAGAGGTGGGAGATGACTGTTTGCTTTCCCCCCTCCTTGGTGACTGTTAAACTCCATAAAAAAGGAAGAAAAAACTTCCAAAAGAGTTCCCTATTTTCCGTCTACTCGACCTGCCTGAAATGCGACAGAGAAAGCCTTTTGCGGGAACCAGGGATCTATGTAAGTATAGGACCTAGCTAGTAAGTTCTTTATTTTACCTCTTTACCAATTAATATTAATTGAACCTCTCCCCTTTTGTCATGCCAATGTGCCTCGTGTAACCCATCTGTGGGTTATCTGTGAATATCTTTAAGGAAACAAACCGCTGCTCTCTTTTGTAAATACCAACTCATTTACGTTTGAATAAATTCTCTTTTATAAGTGTTTTATACGTGTTTTATACGTGTTGTGTGTTGGAACTGAGGATTCTAAATCTAGTCCTTGGCTACTGAACGCTACTGTTACTGTCAGTTAACGAGGGTTAATCCCTTGGAATTCACATTGGGCTCTGAGGTCCCTTCCCTCAGAGAAAGGAACCTAGCCAGGAGGGCATTGTGAGTCTTCACAGAGCTGCTGCTACTGCTTTGGAGAATGAGGACTTCCCTGGCAATCTTTTTCCATATAATTTCTCCCCATAGTCTGGTGCCTACAGTGGACTTCTAAACAGAGCACTCAGATTTCATTAGCACACATCCAAGTAGCTAAAATGAAACACACTGTGTGGAGGCTGCTCCACATGGCAAGCCATCTGTATGAAGTGGCTTCCTGTATGTGCCAGGTATTTTCATCACACTCCTGTAAACCTTTGCTGGAACAATGTACGGAGCAGCTCACGTCAATGGCATAAAGCTGCTTCACTTGACAAGTATGTTTCCAGAGGCCAATGATGTGGTTGTTTGCACATCTCCCTGCTCCGCACGGTACTTACCGGCTGCGGGGCGAGATTTGCGGCCTGGGGTGAAGCCCTAGCCGCCATTTAGAGGAAGGGCAGGCGCGCCAGGACTGGCATGATGTCATCAAGGCGTGCTGCGGGTGACGAGTGGCCGAGCCTATTTAAGCGCGCGCCGGCCCCTCACCCTCCTCTTCTTCTTTGGCGAGCGACGAGAGGGCGACGAGGGACATAGCAGAGAGAGCTGCAGGACAGTTGGCATTGGTTGGGCCTATTAATTGGTTATCCCCAAAGGGGGTTTTGGGAGCCCCAACAGCTGTGGGTGGTAGCATTGCGGCATGGCTGTGACTGGGGCAGGCCTCATAAAGGGGCCTGACCAGTGGGTCTCGTAGTGGGGCCTAGCAGCGGCACATCCAATACCCCCCCCACCTAGCAGTTGTGGAGGGGTTGATTGAGGCCTTTTATTAAGCAGCGCGACGTTAGTGCTGCTGCTGGTTAAAAGAAAGACACACAGGATACTAAACGGAAGTTTAAAAATAAATGAGACTATACTGGATATACAAACAAAATTAAATATAGTCAGGCTAATACACTGGTTAAGACAGACTCATGCACATAAAGGGAAATTAAAAATAAATCAGAATAAAAGGGACGAACAAATGAAATTGTATCTAATCCTTCTAGTTTAAGTTCCTTCTGAGCAGCCCCCCCAACAGGTTCATCTTAGCCCCCCCTGATGATATACACAGGTTGGTTCTTTATTATATTATTACAGGATGGATGCATGATGTGATGGCAGAGCCCTTTCGTGAGGCTTATGACTTCTTGCTAGGCCCAGACATAGGTACAACTTCTTGCTAGGCCTGGGCATGTAGGAGGTTTGAAGTACTTAATTATATGATTATTATACTACATACTAGTATATTGGTGGGGCCTAGTGAGCCTTTTTAGCCTTTGGGCCTTTCACAGTTATATGATAATAAGGGCGGAGATAACAGTTTGCTAGAAAATGTCTAAATCGCTGTATCTTAAGTGAGCGATCCTTTTGCATCCCAAGTGTTAATTTCAGGCTATTTGTTCACTCTGAGACAGAAGAAGCATTTACCTGAATTTAGTTAGGAATGGAAAGTTTAGCAGATGGTAATCATATTGATTGGGGAAGAGGAATAAAGAGGAAAGCTCGATTTGCCTAAAAGAGATCCCTCATATTACAGGATCTTAGACTCTTATTGACATAGGGCTGCCTTTTGAGGTCCAGGCAGACTCTTCCCCCCTTTACTGAGGATTGTGGCACCAACAATGAAACATCATTACCTGAAATTACATTTTAGTTAGGACTTCTGATATCATTACCTGGAATTACATATAGTGTGCAACGGTTGCATTGGCTCATCTATTTAGATATGTGTTGGAAAACCTGCTATAGTGCAGCCACATATTGGTGACAGCAACACATCCTCAGCATCTGCTGCTCTTGGATTTATGATATCATTTACTAGAAAGGGATATAGGATGTTAATTTTGCATTTTGGACATCTATTATGATAGGTGTTTGGAAGCCTACAAGGGGGAGGCCGCTGCAGTGGGCCAAATATGGGTGGCAGCGCCATATCTCCAGTATCTGTGCTTTGGGGAACTGGGTTAGCTGCACTAAAATGGTGGCTGGGAACGTGTGCATACTCATAAATGATTTCCTTTCTTTATGTGAAACAGGGAAATATGAGGCCAGTGGCCCTCACAGCAGTGAGGAGAAGCACCCAGCAGTAGCTGCTCAAGGAAAGCGTTCCTCCCCTGTTAAGCTCGAGGTACTGGGACCTTGCTTGCAGACTGCGCAGTTCCTGGGGAGGTTTGTTTTGTTATGGGGTTTTCTTTCAGTTTCTGGATCCCATATTGTAGTCTCAGGGCTGCACTCTTAAATTTGTCTTGGGCATAGACGCAATGGCAATCAGTAATGGCTTCCTACCAGTTAGTTAATGCACTGCCTATGGGAAAGTATGACATCTAATCTGTTTTTTATCTACTGTGGGGATACAAGGGGATTTATAGCTGCTGGGTTTTTGCCTTTTCAGTCAATTCTATGAGGTAGAGCATTACATATGGGCTGCTCTATTCTCGCACGGAGCGCTTCAGCTCCTTCCTTGAAGGGGCTGTCGGGAGAAGAGGGTAAAAAATTTGGGTGCATGTTAACACCTGATGTCACAGATTATGGAATGGCTATGTAACTGGTTCATCTTAATGGCTGTGTCAATGGACCATACCACCTAATTCACCGCCAATCATACTCATGTGGTCAGTCAGTAAGGGCTTCATGCCAGTTAGGCCAAGAAAGTGTTTCTTGTCTGCCCTCCAGGTATTAGAGGACTTTTCCGGTGGTTTATGAGGTCATAGCAGGGCTTTCACAGCCTTACTACAGGTTCAGGGTTATGGCTGTATAATAATTTAATGCTTGTTGTGATCAAATATTGATCAAGAAATTAGAGCCAAACTGCAGGCAACATTTTCTATTCTGGCCCAAATCATTTGGTCTAGTTTTCCCACACTCCTGGGGAAGAACTAACTAACTTGCTGTAGAATTATGTGACATAGCTCAGGGCTAGAGCATCTGAACTGCAAGCTGAAGGTCCATAGCATCTCTAGGTAGGGCTGGGAGGTAGAACTGGAAGTCCATGGATGCATCAGGGGTTTTGTGCTGGCTGCAGGCTTGGACTTATAGGCAGTGAGGCTTGGGAACTCTCCTGTCCATTTTAGTGGGATAACATGGTCATGGGACAGGTCTGTGACTTCCTTCTATTTCGGACCGGTAGGGTTATGGCCCTTGTCTGTTCCTTTGTTCTCTAGTGCCCAGATTTTAATGTTTTCTTTTGGGGCATGGTAAGGTAGAGTATTGACACTGTTTTATTGAGGTGCTGTCATGGACTCAGGTGGAGCGGTTCAGCTGTGCTGTGCAACCGCACATTGGGAGATTGGGGAGCGGAGTCAAAGATGGCCATAAGCCGGTCTGTCGCCCCAGCATGCTCAACAGCTATCAGAATGCAGGAGTGGGTTTCCCCAGGACTTCTGGGCCGGCAAGGGCTATGCGCCAGAGTGGCCTATTCGGTGAGTCACCTGCTGGGATTGCCCAGTGAATGCCTGGAGACTGGGCCTCTCAGTCCAAGCACTTCGAGGTAAAGGCTGATGATTTTCCCACTTATTCCAGGGACTTTAGAGTCTGCCGTATGTTAGCTGGGTGGGCTAGAGAACACCCTGCCACTCTCGATCCCCATAGCCCTTTCTCAAGGGACATTTTATTGAGTATGGTGGGCCAGTGAAAAACAGTATGCTCCTTAAGCTATGAAGCCAGACTATTCCAGGTGGCTGCCCTTATGCTGGTTTTTGGAGCTTTTAGGATAGGTGAGGTGGTGGCCGGATCCAAGGGAGATTTGTCTTGATGGGCCCTCCAGCAATCAGATGTCTCCTTGGAAGGGAGTTGTACCTGTATAACATTGATGGACCGGCAATGTTGCTGGACAGGGATGGAGCAGCTGCGCACCCTATCCTGGGCTTACAGTTAGCCCTCAGTCAATGGGCTGCAGTGTGGTGGCTTGGCTGGCGAGGAATACTTTGGGACGGGCTTCTACCCACTTTGTTCCAGCTTGGTTCAGTGCAGACATCTCTGCATGTGGTGGTTATTCTCTGAGTTGGGAATGACCTCAGTATTTGAGTCAAGGCCCTCAGGAGGTGGGCATGTGCAGACATTCAGTTCAGGACGCAACGATGGCCTTGGTTACCTAAGGGCATGGCCCTCAGTTGCAGGCATGTGCAGACATGCACTTGGCGAGGCACAAGAAGGGCATAGCCCTCAGTTTGGCAGGCATGTGCGGACATGCAGTTGGCAAGGCAACGGAAGGGCATGGCCCTCAGTTTGGCAGGCATGTGCGGACATGCAGTTCAGGAGGCAACGATGGCCTCGGTTACTAAAGGGCATGGCCCTCAGTTGCAACGAAAGGGCATGGGCCTCAGTTTGGCAGGCATGTGCGGACATGCAGTTGGCGAGGCAACGGAAGGCCATGGCCCTCAGTTTGGCAGGCATGTGCAGACATGCAGTTCAGGAGGCAACAATGGTCTCGATTACTTAAGGGCATGGCCCTCAGTTGCAACGAAAGGGCATGGCCCTCAGTTTGGCAGGCATGCGTGGGATGTAGTTAATAAGGCGACGTCGGCCTTGGGTATGTCTACTTTGGTCAGACATACTCCCACGTGTTGGCACACAGCTGGGGCTTAGCCAGTGGGCCACAGTACAGTGGTTGGGCCGCCGAGGGATGCACTGGGACGGGCTCCTTCCTACGCTTTCCCAGTCGGCAGTGGTTCGTCATGTGCCACAGTTTTTGGTTATTCACCTGGGCGGTAATGACCTGGGTATGCTGAAAGATAGGGCTCTTATCGAGCAGGCGTGTGCTGACTTCCGGGCCATTGAAGGACGCTGGCCGGGAGTGCACTTGGTGTGGTCTGATATTTTACCCCGTAGGCATTGGAATTGCGACCCTAGGGGCATAAATAGGACCCGCAATAAAGTCAATAGGCAACTCAGGCTGGCTCTTTTGGGCTCTGGTGGGTCGGTTATTCACCATCCAGAGATAAGACGCAGCAGGATAGAGCTATATAGGTCAGATGGAGTCCATATGACAGATATGGGTAATGACATCCTTCTAGGTGACCTGCAGAGGGGTCTGCATGAGTTGTTGTTTGGAGGTGGGACAAGTGGGGACTAAACAGAGGTTTGTCCCCTCTTTGGTGGCAAGGAAGTGCGGAAAAGTGTAAAGGTGAAGGGCAGCTAGGTGACACCTTTAGGCATCTTTGGAGGTGATTGGCGGTTCCGGAGGCCTGCAGCTCCGGGTTATACAGCCTGAGGGCAGGATACGGGTCGCCTTTGGGGCCAACATGTCTCATCCACTCGCGGGGGCAGGCGGTGACGCAGGTTGGCCTTCCTACACACCCTATGGGTGTGGTCAGGGCAAGGGGTTGGCAGATTGGCAGCCCCTTGCCTGGCAGGGATTGAATCGCCCCGATAGCTGCAACCAGGCTTTGCCTGACTCACCAGGAGAATCCCGCACTTATGTTCCCCTCTGTAGGTTCGTTATGCAATGTGAATTTGGTTAATAAAGTGGCCCGTTATTTAACCCAAATATATATTGTGTCTGTGTCTTATTTCACCCCTGGGCCGCAACTGGATGAGGCCTTTTTGTACCCCACAAAGTGGCTAGAAAGAAACATGACTACCTGAAGACTTTTTATTTGTAAACTTGCACACAGGGACTTACCACCAGGTACATCATGGCATACATGGCAAAGGAGGCATGGCCAGAGTAGAAAGACTTTCTGGAAGAGAAAAGGATTGCTTTGTTTGAGTAGAGCTTGTAAGGTGCTATATTAATATACTTTTGGAACTCCCTCCCAATAGATCTTCGACATGCCCCTTCCTTATATATATTTCACCGAGGCCTGAAGACTTGGCTTTTCCATCAGGCCTTTATGAACTTGAGACTTCTAAGGTGAACTAGCTTCAGAATTGTATTACTGACAACTCTACTAAATATTGTAATTTTGCATTGTGCTGTACTGGTTATATTGTTTTTATTGTATCATATTTTACCATGTATTTTATCGTGCTTTATTGTACGCCTTCTAGAGTGGCCATTGGCCAGATAGGCGGCCTATAAATTAAAGTTTATTATTATTATTATTATTATTACTATTATTAAAGTGTTGTTTATTTATTTATTATTTGATTTATATCCCACCCTTCCTCCCTTGCTCACAGATCACGACAACACAGTCCCTGTAACCTATTCACAATACTGTTTCTTTAGACACCTCTCGCCCCACCTATGCAAAACAGCTTCCCTCCATTTCATCCCTACTTTGTGGCACTTATTCAGAGAGAAGGGTACAAATGATAGAAAGATAGCCATGTGTAAGTCTCACTGAATTAAATGCAGCCTAAGTGTTTGCTTAAATCCCATTCACTTCAGTAAGACCACAATGTCTGTAATATTCTCTGGGCAGAGTACCTAGGTTTGCTGCAGTGGTTAAAAGTGTTGGACTAGGGCAGGAGAGGCCATGAAGCTTACTGGGTGATCTTGGGCTATTCACTATCTCTCAGCCTAATCAATTTCGCAGAGTTCTTGCAAGGAAGGCTACCTTGAACTCTTTTGAAGAAAGGTGGGATATGCATGTAATAAATAAATAAAAGAAAAAATATTTTGTTATGGTGTGAAAGCTAGATACCAGGATTCCATCTCTAGCTATAGCTACAGAGTGGGGAGGGACCAAAGCCTAGGACTTTAGATCCAGGGTGACTAGCAATAAGATACTTGCATTGTTCTCTTAAGGGAGGCCTAACTTTGATCCTGCTTCTCTTCCTGTCATCTCTCTGTTCCTTTGTCAGGGTTAAGGACCTCAGACAGCTGAAAACAAGCCTGCATAAATAATTACTGGAGTCTTGGCAGAGAGAAAAGGGCAGACAGAAAGAGGCACACAGACACACACACACAGAAGCTGGAGGGAGGTAAGCTGCAGGCTGAGTGTTCTGTAATCCTCATTCATGTGTCCCTTTTGCTTTTAAAATTAAACCTCTAATCTCACTTTCTATGTGACTGGGGCAGTGCCATGTTTAAACATACAGGCCTGTTGCCATCATGTCTAGTCTGGACTGGATAAGCTGCCTCCCATTCTCATTGTACCCTTCACCTCACATCAGCCAGGATGCCTCCATTTCACTTCAGTCCCTCCAGAGCTAAAAGAAGAAAGGAATGCACCAGGCCTTGCCATTTCTGGTGAAGGGTGTCTGTGTCCTTAGCACTAAAGCAGCACTATCCAGAGTAGGACAGTAAGGTCCAGTGATGAGCGCGGACCTGTGCGACTCACGTTCAGCCCTCATTTTACAGAAGTGTAAATTTTAATATAGGTTGGCTTGGCTTGTGCATACTTGTCCCTAATAAACCTATTCTTGAAATGGACCATGGACTAGTTATATTTTATTGACAACACCCTGCTTTGTATTCATAATACTAGAGCCTGGGGTCATCCAGTGAAGTTAAATGGTGAGAAATTCAGGATGTACAAATGGAATATTTCTTCTTACAGTGCATACTTAAACTATGGGAATTCGTTATCACAAGATGTAGTGATGGCCTACCTGGGCAACTTTAAAGGGATTAAACAAATTCATGGAGGATAAGGCTATCAATGGTTACTAGCAATGATGAATATATTCTACCCTTCAGGATCAGAGACAGTGTGCCTCTAAATACCAGTCTCTGGGTAACAACAGTGGGAGAGGGCTATTGTGCTCATGTCCTGCCTGTAGGCTACCCACAGGCATCTGGTTAGCTACTGTGGACTAGATGGGCCTTTGGCCTGAACCAGAAATGCTCTTCATATTTTCTATTTCTATTCAAATTGCTGTGTGTGTGGCACAGTGGGAGACCAATACATTTTGAACCTATGCTAAAATGTTAAAAACCTTACACTTCTGTCTCAGAGGAAGACTTACTGGCTGGTCTAGGACAAATCACTTTCTCTCAGCTCAGTTCACAATCTGTAAAATGGCAACAATTGATTCCAAAGAGTTATTGCGGTGAATGAATGATGTTAAAAGTTTTAAAGCACTTTGTTCGATGTAAGTGCCGTGTAAATGTTTTAATACTAGGAGAGCTCATCAAATGCCTCAATAACCACCTTCTTTTCACTTCTCCCAAGATCATGGGCACAGGTGGCTCAAGACATTTCATCTGGAATATGGTCTGCTTTCCACCTCCTTGGCTATGCCAATGGGAATGACAGTGGGTGAACTGTGCAATGAGATTCTCCCACCCCCACCTTCAAAGCCACTGCACAGGACACATCTGTCAGAAGTCACGTGCTACTTCACTGATGCACCCCAAAATATTGCTGCCCTCTGTCAGTGCTTGGATTACTTGCATTGCCAGGCTGGCTCTGGCCCCAGAAGAACCACGAGAATCGCACCAGTGGGCCCAACTTGTTCAGCAACCAATTTCCAAGAGCACCAAGCCAGATACCTCTGAGAAGCTAATAAACAGGGCATAAAGGTGAGAGCCTTTTTCTCATTTTTGTCTCCAGCATCCAATTGTATCCAGCTTTTGCAAGTAGCTGCCAGGATTGCCATTTCTCATTCTCCATACTCATCCTTTCTAATGCAACAGAATCTTTCCCCTTCCCAGATCTTGGAAGGGTACCCAGATATCCTGGCACAAAGTGTCCATCTTTGTAAATTATCTTTCCAACCTTCCCTTCCCTTAATTGAGCCCTGCAAAGGACATCTTCTGGTAAAATCTGCTAGGTTCCTCAATAGCTTCTCCTGAGCTGGAATTGAAATTTAAAACCCTAAATAATTTGGGACCAGATTATTTGAAGGACTACCTGCCTGCATTTTAAGATCAGCCTTGGAGGCCCTGCCCATGGACCTGTCATCCAAATCAATTAAATTGAGAGGAACTAGAGACAGGGCCTTTTCGGTGGTGGCCCCATATCTGTGGAACTCCCTCCCAAAGTATACACATTGGCTTCATCTTTACTGGCTTTTCAGAAACCTAATTACTTTAAACTGCTTTTAGCTGAGGTGTTGGGCTGTTTTTATTTTAAATAGTAACTGTTTAAACTGCTGCTGGTTTCCCTTAAATGATTCTAAACTGGTTTTACATTATTGTTTTCAGGGTATTTTTTTTAGTTTATTAATATAATTCAATTTTTTAAAAAACCTTTTATGGTTTGTTTTATGTGATCCACCTTCGGAGAGCTTTACCATGAACGATGACATAGAAATATTTGAAATAAATAAAAACATTGTATTGGCAGCCTCAGCTGCAGCAGAGGTCATGATGAGCTCATCCCAATACCTGGAACTTGTGCCACAGACTATAGTACCTTTTAGGTGTCTCCTTGAAAGTCCCAGACCTGCTCCTCATGAGTCCTGCTGCCTTTCAAAATCTAGACTGCCCTGATACTCAGGTAACAAAAGAAAGCACTCTAAATATATTGACATGCAACGATGCTCATGAAAGCAGTATATGTGCTTGCAGCATCTGATGGGCATAGTTGCAAAGATTTATAAAATGAAGTAAAATGCAGAACAGCCAAAAGTATGAAATCACACTGTTTGCGACTTCAGAAGCATAATGGGAAGTCAGTCCATCTGCTTCAAGAGCATGCAGTTTCTGGTAAGGGATGTCACATCAACCAAGTATGAAACACACAAGGATTGGTGAGCAAATCCATACATTCCACTTCAAGGACTTTGCTGTTTTTCTGTGTGCCATCATCAGAAAATAACCCTTTTTGGGGGGTGGAGACTTCACAATACACACCTAGCTTCTTTCTCCTCTGAGGTGCCACCAGTGCAGACATAGTCCTCCAGGTATCCAGTGGAACAGTTGATTCGAGTGAAGTTAGGCCGACATGCAGCCAGGAAGTGTGGGCGAAGACGACCTACAGCAACCTTGGCCATGTTGGTGAGTGACTGGCCCACAGTGCAGCCAAAGAGGAAGGCACCAATTTCCTTGTAGAGGGCAGCCACATAACGGTTGGAGACTATGGAGCGTGGACTGTGCGGCAGGTTGTGCACATGGCAGCTTTCGCCTAGTGTGATCTGTATTGTAAAAAAGAACAGAGAAGATGGCCTTCAAGCAATTCAGACATGGGTGGGGGAGCATTATAAAGGAGCAGCAGCCAATCCTGGCTCCTTGTTTCTTAATGTTGAGCAGCAACTCCCACTGTCCCAGCCATCAAGACAAAGAAGGTATCCCTGTGCTAGCCAATCTCAACCATGGAAAGGGGAAAAAACTAGCAAATGGGTTCAGCAAGCTTCCACAGTGAACAGCTTACCTACTAGCTATGCAGAAATTTTGAACCATGGTTAGCTACAGTGCTGGAGAAAGCACCATGACAGGGAGATGGAGAATCGTTTATGCTGGAGGAAAACAGAATTGGTACCTGCAGGGAATAGTAAAGTGGTCTAGTGCAGGGAGTTGCCCAAGAACTCAGTAACAGGCATCAAGATACAGGCACTCTGATGCTCTGTAGGAGAATTTTCCATTTGCTGACCTCACCCTCTGAGCATTATAGAGAATCAGTGTGGTGTAGCAATTAGAGTGTTAGAGAAGGACTCAGGAGACCTG